>NC_050597.1:8311666-8640833 GCF_013368585.1 Megalops cyprinoides
TGGACTGGCAGACAGCGGAACAACTCCCCTCTTCAGAACACACAGGACCGTTTTGAGATTTTGTTTTGTCATAGTTTGTCCTTCTTCCTATACCCCATAGGAAGAGCAGCCACAGGCCTTCTGGTGAACACGTTGTTGTCCAGTCACGAATCTGCACCTGTGGTGAGTTCTCTGAACTTAAGTGGTTACGCGTTGTCACATGCAAACACATTTTTAGTTGATTCATTTTTAGTTGATGTTATTTTGTTGATTTTATGTTTATTTATGGTAAAGATACAGGGTCCTTAGTTAATATGCAATTCAACAGACTATTAAGCTTTCGTTCTTCAAATGTGTAAGGTGTAGCCACTTAGCTAGCGGGCTGAAAATATAAGCAGGAGCTAGCCAGAGATGATAGGTTTGTATAACGACAGCTGATTGTAAATAGAAAAGACAGGCCACAACGTTCAGGCCTACGTCTTAACGTTGCCAGATTTTGTATAATGCAAAGCTGTTTTTAAATCCAAAATGATGCATTTGAAAAATGTCTCAAGGAAAGGTAGCTTAAAGGGTAGCCATGACATAATTTAAATCATGATTTCAACCTTTAACAAGGTACACTTGATGGTATTTGACAACAAAAGCATAGATGATTGCATGTGCTGCACAGTTTGGACATAAAAATGGCCTCAAACCTTTGTCTTATAACAAGTTTTCATATTTCATCAGTGAGTTTTTTCAGAGAAGCCTCACGCTGAATACAAACTAAGCCAATGATGTTAAACACCAAGGACGTCTTGCCTCCTTGCTCTCGAAGTGACCCCGCACTGCGTGTGAGATCTCGCTTCATAGGGCGTTCCTTTACATGAATATATCAATCTAGGTATCTCCATAATGAACCACGCTGTGAAGGCAGGACCGTGACCCGCTCACAGTGCAGAAAGTTCACAGTAAGCCTGTCTATGAAAGTCTTCCTCAGAGCAGACCACAAAATGCAAGATGGAAACAGCCTCCCAAACAGACACAGCTTTCTGTGTGCAATACTCAAAGCTAAACCAAGGTAGAGGTCCATTCACTGTTCAAAAAAAAACACTTTAGCTGATTTTTCTTCTCTTTGGGCAGTCACTCTGCTTTTTAGTTTTGTGCAAGTACTCTATGTGAAATAGAAAAAAATCACAGTATTAACAACAAAACAACAACAATGATGATAATATGAAACCGGTGCCAATTACCTTTTCCCTCCTACATTTTCTTTCAAATCATATGGCATTTCAGCATTCATTGTTTTTCCTTCCTCTCTCCCATTAAAACGCTGCTACATTCCACATTTAATCTTACCATGTTTCTGATCTTTCTGCCCAACAGTATACATAAACAAAAGAGGCCTGTCTGAACAAATATAAAAAAACCCCAACCCATAACGGTAAAGAACAGGTTTAATTACCAAGCAACTCAACTGAGTATTTCTGGACAAAAATAGCACTTTTACCAAGGGGCTACACCAAATTAGGCCAAATTCTCTATACTTGCTGACAAGCTCTCCCACACTTAATGTCTCAGGAACTATCAGGCAATATAAGGACAAATGAGAATTATGACCCCCCCCCCCCGTGAACACCCAGCGAAGCCAGAACAAAGTGTCTCCCAAAAATATAACCCCACATTGTCAATCCACTTCCAAAAGCATCTGGCTCCTGCCCTCACAGTGGGGTAAGGGGTGTTTAACATTCTTCTGACCACTTCCGAATCCTCCTTTTTCCCTATGTATAGGACCTCCACCTGCATTACTGACACACATCACAGCATTCATCCTTATTCTGGCATTACAAACCATACATTCACTACATTCACTTATCCATTCATACAACTGAGAATTTTCAGAACAGCAGGCGGTTCATAACCAACTGTCTCTTAACAAGTCCAGCACCTTTATCACCACGCCAGGGAAGAGTGCCCAGTATAAGGGTAGAGATTCAGCAAAGACTAAGATACAGCACACCTTGGAACTAGATGGCCACCTCGGGGTTAAAATACAGGTCTCTAAGCACATGAATATGTACAGCCTTACTCACGAATATATTCTAGTTGAGACCCCCAGAGATTTATTCAAAAACAAAAGACATTATACATGGCTACTCTTTCTTTAAAAGCATCAGTAAATGAGAACAGTTCACTGTTCCACTGAAAAGTGCTCAATTCAAATTTTGCCATGAACTGACCTGAAGCATGAATACTGTGCAACACAGGTTTTGAATGGGGCTGCTGCTTAGTTTTATTCTCAAAGTGGATGGTTGCAACCCATCTAACTAAATATAAAATTAAATAAAGATCCCATTGTTCAAGTTCAAAGGGGCTTAGAACTGAACACTGACTCCTTTCAGAAAAAAAGTTGCACTGACCTGCACTTTGTCATTCCTTTTAAGACTCCTGTGTAAAGCTGGTGGAAAGAAAGACCACTGAAATTGGCTTTGCAAGGAGAATCTTTCAGGCAGCAGGATTAAGACTGGACCTTGAAATCCTATATGACCTGTGCTCTGTATGACCTGTGCTGACTGCAAGCTAATTTGCCAGTCTCACACAAGATCTTGGACACATCTCGCATGAGGTTGAGCAGGAATCGGCTACATTTTTGCTGTATGCCCAACCAGTCTAAAACAAAAAAAAAAATCACCAGAACACCACGGTCTTCTGCCTGCTCTCTGAAAGTGAACACCTGAGAGGATTATCGCAGAGGTAGGGCTCTCCTTACAGCTATAAAGACCTGATTTGTCTCTGATGATCGCTGTATGTGCAATTTGCTTGCAGTTTTGCTATGCAAGAACACGCTGGGAGAGAAGGCCTGGGTCTCTCCTTCACCCCAGTAATCCCCCCTGACATTCCTCAATGAGAGCCTCCCGCCAGCTGAGGCCGGAGCTGTGTTTGTGCAGATAACACTCAGAATACTCAATCCCTCTCCCTATCCTGACACTCCTCTAACGCTTGCTCCAGACAAGCAGACAGTTAAGTGGGGGAGAGTAATGAGGTCTGGACAGTAATACTGCTATCAGAGCTCCTTTCATTTAAATTTCATTTGTTTTTTTTTTTTTGTTCCTTTTCTTTTCTGTGGTCATTTTAACCTCAGGCACTTGCCGACCACAAGAAATATCTACACAAACTAGATAGTACATTAATGCTCATGCTTTATCCCTGCTGTGCAAAAATGGTATTTTCTGTAAAACACATTCATAACAGTGATAATGACCCCTTCAATACTCCAGGCCCTAAAGTATTTGAGGCCCTGGCTTTGAAGCTCAGCAGTACTGCAAGGACTTCAGTATTCAAGCCCTTACAGTATCTAAGTATTTGAAGCCTTACAGTATTTAGGGCCCTGTGTCTGAAGCCCTGTATTTGCATCTGCTCCTGCAAGTGACTTTGGTCTTTCAGAATGATGTCACGCTCTGGGGTTGATGGGCCCTCAACAACATTGAAGTCATTCATAACATGCTGGAATCCTACACACACGTGGCAAACCCGCGGGCAACCTAGAGGGTCACGTGACAATGCAGCGCTGCCAATTCGTAGAGGAGAGGGAACTCGTTGCCCTCCCTGGCACGGATTGGTGCTGACACGCCCACGCACCTCTCGTCAACCCGCTCATCACTCAGCTGTGCGGCGTTCCGCGATTGCAGACAGCTGTACAAGCATGGGAGAGCGGCTGCCCTTGAGAGACTTAATCTGGTGCCTTCGCTTCATACTCTCGCTCTGCTCTCTCCCTCCCTTTCTCTGATCTGCAATATATAGCCGGCGCCCCAGAGAACAGAAACCTCAGTGCTCGGTCGAGTTCTTGTTCAGTTCTCGCCGCCTCTAACCAATGCTTTCCATCTGCGCCAAGGAAGATAACATCATGCCCGCCCTAGTGCCAGCCAAAGCTGCTCTTGGGTCCTTGAGTTCCCCTGGATAAAAACTGAGACGACTAAAGACAAAAGGACAGTGCGATTATTATGTATTGACGTGTTGGTCAGTCTTGTAATGGTTAGTGCCCCTGTCACATGAGCGACTGTGTGAACATATATTTGTTTTCAGTGTAAACTGAAAAATTTAACATTCTTCCAACAAAAAAAGTTAATAAATTGTTGAAAGCAGTTTTTTACATTAGTATGTATAAATATAGACTATTTATGAAATCACAGACTCAAAGAATCCATCTGCTTTTTACAGAGCAACAAAATTTGATGGTGTTTAAAATTAAAAGCTTTCTTTGAAACTTTAATGGAATATTTGCCAGAACAGTGCTTAGAATGCAAAGCTCAGAATAGAGCCAGGCCATCAAACTAATGAGAGAATTTACACATTGTGAGACAGCAAGGGTTTCATTGAAGTTCAAGTAAAAAAAAAAAACAGAACTAGGAAAACTGAATATTGACATTACCTTAATACATATCAAAAATCCGCTGTGAATACATAATCCTTTCATATAAAGTCAACAGAAAAAAAAACAATTTCACAGCTGAACAGGTGGTAACATCCACAAAACTGTTTTTCCAATAATGACAAAAGAATTCAATTTATAATAAAAACACATACAAAAACTAAGGAAAACTAAAACTAAAAATGATTCTCCACAAGGGATAGTGATTCAGTTATGTCACATGACACATATTGTGCCTTGTGTGTGATGCCGAATGGGCAGCTGTGGCGCGCACGCGCACACACACACACACACACACACACACACACACACACACACACACACACACACACACACACACACAGTTTCCTGTCATGTGTTCGACTGGGCTCACCCTGCAGAAATGATCCCACCACTGCTTACCTACTTAAGATTCACCAGCACAATCAACCGCACTCTGTGGGAACTTTACATAGGGGAAGGTGTTTCAACAGTGCTTTCTGACACATCTACTGACTGCTGTGAAGCTCAGCCGTCTGAACAGCAGGCTAACAGAAGACTCTCCATCCAAAGCTAAACGCCACCTCCTCCCTCATCCCACTGTGATGCCTGACAGTGAAACCACACACAAAAAAAACACCTTTAGAAGTTTCAGAAAACTTAGTGGAATATTAGGCATTGACCTTTTCAAGGTAACGCTGGTATTAGCATTGTGGTTCAGCCTTTAAAGTTCTTGCAAAACAAAAGGTGTACTTTGGAGGTCATGACCTGCTACAGCTTCATCTAATTCTTGAAAGAATTTCAAACATAATAACCCAAAGCATATATCATGTATGGAATTGAGACAAAACAAACAAAGACTGTGGAAGGCTATGAAAGCATCTGCAAATAACAAACTTATCTGTACCTCAATAAAGGGAAAAAGGAAACACATTTATCTGATGAAGGAGAGAGATACTGTCTAGGGTAGTCTGCATATCTATTTGGTTGGGTCAAAGTTTCTGTGTAGGTTGCGTCAGAATTTGTGTAGGTGGGTCCACACATCAGTTTATCTGTGTAGGGTCAGAATATCTGTGGATGTAGGTCAGTGTGATCTGTACAATTGGGTCAGTGTATCTCTGCAGGAGGTTCAGTACATCTGTGTAGGCTGGGTCAATGCGGCTCTGTAGAGGAGCCAGTACACATCAGGGATAGAAAAAGGTAACAAAGATGTAAAAAAAAAAAAAATCAAAGCTACAGCTGACTTAATGAGAGAGGCTGATTAATTACTTAAAGCGGAGGTTCTCTGCCAAACATACTGTTCAAGTTTCTGAAGTGAGAAACCTTAAGTTAAAAGCAACATCCTCAAGCCCCAATCGCATGGATTTTTTTTTTCCATCTTTCAAGGATGTCGATGGCCATTATTTATGGGTTAGGGTGATTTCTAAACCATCTTCAAACTAGTATTGTGCGTATCACAGAAACAGTAATGGGATCAATACTTACACATGAGAACAAAGAATGACTCTTTTATTGGATGCAGAAACTGTCAAAAAAAACATTTTATCAACAAACTCCTCTGCTTACTGCATAATGAAATAAAGTAAAATTGCTCTAAATTTCAGTAAAGTTAAAGGTAGAAAGGCTTTCAACAAACACTGCATAATGGAATCAACCCCAAAGATATTCTATTATAGCAGGCAAGGGATATCGGACTGAGCCACTGATAATATAATAACCACCAGAACACAGCTACCAGAAGGCCTGAAATTTGCACTGTCATTCTTTGTGCAGATCTATAACTATATTAGCCTTTTTCCTTCTGTAGTTTTCAGTACAATATTACCTAATGAAAAAATAAAAACAGCTTATGACTCCTGAAGTTTTATTTTCTGTAAAATTACACACATTACACATTTCATATAGGGAAATATATGTCTATAAAATACATATTTCCTAAATTATTCTGCACTACAGAGGAGGATTGGAAAGCTAAATATATCTTAACGTCTTAATTGTATGCACTGCTGTTAATTAAGTCATACCAAGGAACAACTGGAAACACGTTAAGGTGGCTTTGTATTGCTCCTTTAAATACCGCTGTAATGCGAATGCTGTGTTTGTTTGTGTGACCCCAAGGCTGAACTGCTTTACACAAACAGGCAGCGGCTGCATACTAATTTTCCAGGTGCGCTCCCCGAGAGAGGCTGACCTGACCTTTAATTACAGACACTGCACATTCAGGGCTCCCATGACAGCAGGCTTTTACCATTCAGGTAATTAAACCTGGCTGTTTCTGGGCACAAAAAGCATAGAAGATGATGCTCATCAAATCACTGTCTTTTCAGAGGAATTTCCAAGGAAACAGCTGAACAAAAAATCGGTGTGGAGTTAAAAATACACTTAAACCACCAAAGGATCCATTAGTCAGTTTAATCATTTTTCTCTCTCAGGTGAAGGCTGTCTGCTTTGAGATGTCCACCTGCCCTGAGACCTGAGGCCTGAACCCAAGATGTCCACCTGTCAGTGTTCCAGAATAGCACACTACAGCCACCTGCAGCCATGGCAGCCACTGTAGAACTGAGATGCTCGACATCCATCAGCCATGGGGCTATCCCAAAAACCACCCCATCATTGAACAAGCAACACCCCAGTAGCCTGCTGCCGATTGTTTCCAGAACCATTAACAGACTGCTAATTTATTTCTGATGATTTCCACACACCTCACAATATATGTGCATACTATTTATTTTTGTACTTAAATATTTTACTGGAGTTTTACTCAATGACCACTTTGTAAGGCATCAGGAAATCATTTTCAGTTTTCCACTGAAAACTGGCCCTTGGGTGTTTTCTGATTCCCTCAAATCAGAAATTTGAAATCAGATGCGCTATATTATTCAATTAATTAATGTTGTCTGAGTAAAATATACCTTGCATTACAGCATGGCCTGTATTTACAACACAGTTCAGACTGAAGTACTCCTAGAGCTGTTCTCTAAAAAGAAATAAATACTCAACCTCCATATCTCCATAAAATTAAAGTAGAATTTAATTTGCATAATGTTCATACAATATAATGGGACCCCAGTCTCAATCCAAAAGAACCTGTTCAATCAATATATAATTTTCCAAGCTAATTACACAGTAGACATGAAGATGCAAGTTAGATGCAATTTTCTGCGTGAATTATGTTAATAATTTCATGTTAAAATTATATTAATAATTTAAATGAAGGAAATGAAATAAAAAATAAGCTCAAAGAGGGGTTGAGCTCAGTGGTTGAGACTTTGCTGGCACTTTTGCGCTGTAGTGATAAAATATTACTGCCTTTCACTGCCATGGGCACGGCACAGAGAGTGAGTGATTGAGTGAGCGAGTCACATGACCCTCGCTAGGGCTGCTTCCTCCTGTCATAGTGGAGGGGGAAAAAAAAGTGTCTTGAGACCTAAATTTCCTGTTTGAAACACCTGGTAAAATTGGGTTTTATAAACCTCTCCAGGGCAATGTGATGCCTCTGTAACTGTCAAATCAGTTGTGAAGAGCACACTATAATAATCCCTGATGTCTACTTTAAGACAAATTAGTATGCTGGACACTATATTCCCCTCAGCTATATATTTGATGCATTCTCTGGCAGAATTTTTTTCAAGTCAAATTTCAGTGTTACTTGTGACACTGTCATATTAAAAACGGAGCGATAAAAACACGTAATAAACAGCAGCTACATGCAAACGATAGAAAAACAAATAAAACACCGACATGAAAATACAACTTTTCACAAAGGGTTGTATGATCTAACGTCATATCAGCACAAAAAGACACTTCATTTTTAAAACGATGCTGAAACTGTACTGGCAATATTTCACCAGTTCGTCTCTTCTTAACCATAATCTCCTCCCAGAAAATGTTTGCTCTGACAGCTGATTTCATCTTCTCTTGCCCTTCGGAAGAGATGAATGACTGCACAGAGGGATGACCTAAGGTGAACCCAGGCCTGTAGCTGTATTTGTATCTTCAGGGTTGAAGACTTTCAGCACAGTCCAGGCAGCTCTCTATGGCACTCTACAAACACAATATGTCACATGATCTCAGTGGCAGTAAGCCACAACATGCTTCGTATGTTTAATAGCCACTCCTCGCCCTGATCCTTTGACTTTGACGTTGAATCTATAGACTTTATTAACGAGATGAAACAGGTGTGTCTAATGTGAACAGTCGGCTTTTTGACAAGAACAACAGCCCCTTTATATATTGTTTGATTTCTTTACTGACTTTCATGCACAGTGGAAATTAGAGGGGCAATTACTGTTACTCTAAAATGAAAATATCACATGGCCAATATTGTTTTTTATGGTCAACAGGAATGAAGAGTAAATAATATCTACAGTGATGTTTACTATCAATATGTTGAATCAACAGTCTTCATATCGCTGAGTTAATGTGTACTTTCGATGTTGTATGCAAATGTTTCATTTTTTCCAATTTTAAACAGCAATTTTCTGTCATTTCTACAACCACTGAAAAAAGATATATTATTAATTACACCATGAAAATTTACAGACAAGCACTTTGTATCTGTATTGAACAGAAAAAAAAAAAAAAGTTGTGCATGTAATTCATGCAACAAGTTCTAATAAAATCACTCTGCTTGGCCTAAGATTAACCAAAGTTTTAAGTACAGACAGAATTTTTTTCATTTCCCTTTAGTTAATGGAAGAAATCTAACAGTTTTGTTTTTTTTTTCATTTGTAAAAGGCCTGCTGGTACAATGGAGCGGGTTGCCATATTTAACAGGCTCCGAGTGTTTGTGGATTCCTTGTGAAAGTTCAGCAGATGATTAGTTATTGAGCGTCCCAGAGTGAGAAAGGGGGGGGGGTGCTCCATCCTCAGGTCGGGAGGCAGATCGGTCCGGCCTGCCGGCCCGTTCCCTCCCGCTGAGGAGGGGAGCAAACACCTGGCTAATGTGTCCACCGGCAACAATTAACATTTGACTCACCACTGTGTTCGATAGACATTGTCATTCCCTCCCAGCCAGGGCACCGCTATCAACTCCGACCTTCTGCCGCAGCGTAGGACATGGCATTAATTCAAAACCTAATCTAGGACCCTTCATCTCCCCGTGTCACTGTCTGTACTGCACTGATCAATCAGCAGATAAGGCTGGCTTTTAAAGGGGATAACATACACATATCTCTGTGCTTAGCTGACACTTAACTGTTATCCTTGTCTCCGCTGGTGAATAAGACGCTCTGCGAGAAGCAACTCTCGTGTCATCCCAGCAGATACGGTTTAGCTTTATTTACAGCATGCAGCCGAGAGGTTTATCATCTCTCCTCCCCATACGCAATAAAAAAAAATCCATTCCATATGGAGAAATTTTCTAATTTTCTAACTCTTCTATCTGAAATGACATTTCATTTTGGTAAAAAAGAAGTTTGAATAAAGGTTCCATTTAATCTCAAAAAGGAATCAGAAACAGAACAGAACTGGTGAGGTACAAGGCTCAAAGCCACAATGCATATTACATCAATTTTTCAGGTAGTGCCAAATTTTTTTTTTTTTTTACAACCAAAAAAATAAATAAATAAATGAATAATGATCCAACAGTTTTAACAGTTTTCCTAATGACATCCATATTGTAAACCCATGTAAAAGCATTGTGGAAATGTTATTCGGGCAGAGGTGCTGGTATAATAGAACAGCAGAAATCCCTATGCTTTCCAGTAACAAAATCAATAATGACTACTAAATGGTGCACAACTTCTAAATAGTAACTACTACAGAGGCCATGAGGGCAGATTTGATTATCCCAGAGCACAACACATCAAACATCTAATTTAGCTATCACAGGTTATTAATGAACTCTGAGAGAAAGTGCTCTATCCTTTGAGAAAACCACTTTGTGGTGTAGTGTACACTTGCAGCACATTGCTTTGAGCTATTATACATATTCATAAATGTTCCCTCATTAGGGATTCTATGAAATAGAGTGCATAACTCACTGACATTTTCATTAGTGCCTCTACTAGGTGCTTTTTGCCAAAATATTACTTCACCTTCAGCACCGCCTTCCTCATTTCCTTTAGCTAATATACTTCAAGACAATTACCAAGAAACAAATGAACACCTGAAGCATTCTGGTCAAAAGGGAGGTCCACCCACAAAAAGCCTGCTGTGAAAGCTACATCTACTGTTTGAAGGAGAGCTAAATAAAACACATATAACAATATAACAACACATCAGCCAAAGCTGCACAACTCTAAACATTACTCATTAAGCCAGTATAATCAGTGTACTGAGTTGTCTTTTCCCTAAAGTCAGGTCGTCCTAAACAGCTCTTTACCTGTACTCCTCTTGGGTGAAGATGGGGATTACTGAAGGCTGAAGAACAGTGATTTCAACAACCGTCCTGTTCATCTTTACAGGCTCCCCATCATCGTAGGCAATGACAACCAGCTGTCAGCAACAAAATATAGGAAAAGCCTTCATATCATGAACACAATTTATAGGAGATAGCAACAGCTGATCACATTTAATCACTCTTTACTTTACCTCCTGTGTCACAAGAGAGGCACTAAATGCATCAGTTATAGTATTAATGCTAAAGGTTACATTTAAGACCATGCTTACTCCAAAGGCCACATCCATTATCAGACATACTGTAAATGTCACATTCGTTACCATACTTTTTCTAAAGGTCACATCTGCTATTGCACTTGCTCCAAAGGTTACTTCTGTGATTTTTAATTATTTAAAAGTCACGGTCATTAATGAACTTACTCTATAGGTCACATTTTCCATTACACGTACTCTGAAGGTCACATCAGAGATCGAACTTACTCTACAGAGCATATCAGTGAATGTACTTACTCTGAAGGTCACGGCAGTGGTTGTACTGGCTCTGAAGGTCACAGCAGTGATTCAATGCTCGCAGCAGAGATTGTACTTACTGTATGCGGCACATCACAGTGAATATACTTACTCTGAAGGTGACACTGGGTTCTTCGTTGAGATTGACCTTGGTGATGACTCTGCCGGACTCCTCCTCCACGTCGAAGATGCTGCCGCTGTAGAGAGACTGTTCCAAATCCACTCTGTATCGAACCCAGCTGGCGGGGGTCCCCTGGGGGAGCAGCAGGCGTGGTAATCTCAGTCTCCCTGCACTTTCTCCACATGCCCCACCCTCCTGAAGCACACAGTCCCCCTTTCTGATTCAGACTCGGCAAAAGCCAGTGAGCGCATGTCAGTCAGGGTTTCAGAGATCTCTACCCACAACAACCAGCACGCTCCCTCGTAACTGCCTTTCAGGTCCTGTTGCCTGCTGCTTGCCTGATCTTCCGCCAGAGGGCCCTTCTTCCTGTCTGTGCCTTGCCCAAATTAGTTAAATGTTTTTCATCTGTGTGTAGTTAGTCTAGTCATGTGTTTTTTGTTCTATATAAGCCCTGCCTGTGTCTTTGTTCAGAGATCAGTCTTGAGCTACCCTGCCCTGTGTGCTTTCCTGTGCCCTAAGTTTGGTTGTTTCTAGTCACTAAGAAAGATTCTTTGTCTTTTATAATCCATCTGTGTTTTTGTGTGATCTCTGCATCCGGATTCCTCCTGCTCAACTGTTACAGACCAGGCTCCAAAAACTGGGAACCCTGGTCTATTTTCAGGGAGTCTTTGAAATCAGAACTCTTGGTCCAAGCCATCTTGCTCTCCAGGCATGAGCACTGCAACTCTCTTCTGGCTTGACACCCAGCTAGCAGACATCTCTGGCTGACTGAGAGTGCAGCTGCCCCTGACTGATCTACAAACCAGCAACCTCTCCTCATGTCTCTATCTGCTCTGGTGCAGATAAAATTCAAAACTCTCTTTCTAGCCTTCTGAGCAGTATCAAAAATGGCTCCCTCATATTTAAAATCTACAAACACACCTTATACTCATGTCAGATTACCCTGCCCTCTTACTTTGGTCTAGTAGTCCCTTCCTGAATGGGTTGTCTAGTTCAAGCCCTTTCTTTACCCTGGCAGAGAGTGGCGGAAAGAGCTCCTCAAAACTCTCAGAGCAGCAGGACCGCTGTCCATTTTTCCGCTCCCTAAACTATGACCCTTCGCTCTCCTCACACTCTGGTAAAAGAGCTAGCTGTAAAACTAATGGTGGTTTAAAGATTAAAAATAAAAGCCTGATGGCACTTCAGGCTTTTGTAGCCACAGAAGCACAGTGGTAAACACATTTTAGCAGCACAGGTACAAACCTGGTGCTGGAAAATTGGCAGCAATAACCAGAGATTATGCACCTTATGACTACTCTTATTTCCTTTGTGGCAATGTTTCCCATAATGGCACTATACTTCAAGGATGGCACAAATCACTCAGTATCTATGTGGCTACTTGCCAAACCCTATTGAATGCACTTTTTGTAAGCTGTTCTGGGTAATTTTGTCTGCCAAATGAAAAACGTACATGTATACAGCATGCACTGTACATACATACCGTTTACTGTATGTATCTATAAATGTCTGACTACACTTTATGACAAAACTAAAAGATATGTAAGTTATTATACACAAGTCTGTCTGCTAATCAGATGAAAAACAAAAATGGTATCAGAATATAATTTTGGCAACCCCACTCTGAATGCATAGGAATGGATGGTCCTTGATGAAACAAGATAGGCACTGGTAAAATTAAATTCAAAACAGTATAAATCTGCTTCATTCCATCTGGCTATGAATGCAAATGCTCAAATGGTACATTTGCAGATTTGGCAAAAGATGGCCTAAGCTTTTTGACTTTTTTTTTAAGCTGACACTCCATGGAACTGACATCATGCTTAGTAAATCTATTTATCTTTTTAGAGTGAATAGGTTGGCACTCCTGCGGCAGTTCCTAGTTTCAGAGGGCCTAAGGCTGCGACCGCCCAGGGCGTACAGTGTCACCAGGTGGGAAGAGATAATACAGAGATAATTTAGAGGCTGCAAGGAAAGATGCCCCTGGAGACGCCGGCTCGAAAAACCCATCTTCCAGCAGCATAAAACTCTCAGCAAATGCTCCCTGATTCAGGAGGCTTTGGTGTGAAGTCCAAAAAATCAGAGCTTCACGACAGGAAGAGACAGATAGACATACATCCACGAAGAGATTGTGAGATTTCTCTACAGTATAAAAAAATCTCTAAACATTTTTCAGCTAGAAAGAGAATATTGTACGTATTTATCTCATTTTCCTTTAACTTTTACTTGAATATTCATGAAAAAAGACATACATGGAATCCTTTACAATAGAAGGAATTGTCCTGGAGTCAAACATTTCAACAAACTAGAAAAAGTTATTTGAATACTGCTGGAACTTTACTTGAATATCTAGGTCTACACTGTTTCTGACAGGCTTTCACTGACTATATATAAATGCAAAATAAGGAAAGAAACATACTGTTTCAATATCTGAACATGAAAAGAAATCAGCTGCAGTGAAACAATACTTGTCTGGTGCCCATTTTTTGGATGATTTTGAATCTGCTAAGTTTGAAATAAATGAGGACAGCTTATGAATAAACCAATAGTTGAGAGGATTAATGAGAGAGCAGATGCTGCCATGTAGAGCCAAATGATAGGTGATGCTCAGAGATATCATTCTTACATGATATCTGATGGCACACAGCTGCATGTGACATAAAATAAGACAACTCACTGCTTGTCACAAAGCTGAGAACGTGTCATACAGACATGAAGAATTGGTAACAAAGTATCTAAGTTTAATGCAAATTTTTCCATCCAGGATCACGTCAGTCACCCAGTAACCAAACAAAAGGACCGATTGCCTTGAATCTTAATGTGCCTTAACATGGCGAAAATTGAGTGCTAAAATCCAAGGCAATTAGATGAAATAATTAGTCTTAATTGTGAAAGGGCTATTTCAAAGATCAACATATAAGACTTGGATGAGTAAGTCTGATTTGGATGTTTCTGAGGTTCACATTTTACACATTACATTCACATTTTAAGACAGCCACATTCCAATTTTTGTTTCTAAAAGAAAGACAAATTGAGCTGGTTTACCGCAACACCTTACTACCTCCTAACACCTCAGGTAGCTTCGGCTGCATCTGGCATACCCTCGACAAAATGCTACAGAAAAGATCCAGATCAAAAATAAAATGTGATCACATTAACTCTGTCCTAAGATGGTTTCCTCAGCTGCTTGTCATATACCAAACTAGCAGTGTTTAATTTACATTACACCAAGAACATCATAAATCGCTCTTCATCCATGTATTTCTTGTTTAAATTCATTACCAGCTACACTGCAGTATGAAAACTGCAATTTGTGATGTCTGTAGAGACTGAAAAATAGCCTTATTAAATGAAAAATGATGTTATGCATGTTTTATATCATGTGCCATCAGCCATCACCAGCACTGCAGTATAGTACTGCATATAATTATGAATACTTTACATATCATCATTTCACAATAAATAATAAATTAAAACACCATGTACATCTTTATGACAGCTCCTGGTGAAACAGAATGCTCACTTTTTGGTTCTTCCAACAGCGAACATCGACAGCCTCTCTGCTGCCCTCTCTGGTTGGCAGCATGAACAGGCGGGTACGGAGTGGGCGAGGGACAATCTCCAACATTCAGCTGGCTCTCGAAAGAACTCCCCAACGCCATTCCAACACTTTATTACACAGCCACTCATCTAAAATCAGGTTTGCAGAGGGGACACAGTCCATCCCTCAAGTGCACGTTGTTTCACACCGTGACTTAATTTATAATTACATCTGACTGTACCGCCACTTTACACGACCACGCTAATTGCGTATCACCTTTAAAACATTATTAGGCTAGATGAAAACTGGAGCAATAATTGAGCTGATACTGAAAGCCAAACAGAGAGCAATTACCATTCTCTCATGAGTAAACAGCCCTCTCTATTGTTGCTCAAAATGGCCAGGATAATTATGAGATTGATAATAATAGACTATGATGGTGTTAAACATATTAGGTGTATGTACAGTATTCATAATTGTAATTAATTCAATAGCTCGAAGCACCTGTACGCTAATGAACTATTTCTGCAGCTGGGAAAAACCTACTGCCTGGTGCACTTGAGGATCTTTCATGGACAATGGAAAACACCCTCAGAATTTAATTAGCCAGAGAACAGCAAAAGAGGACTTTTCCTCTTTTCCATCTCAAAGGCTCTCACGATTCAATGCCCTCAGTCTCCATGGCAATACACTGTACAGTGAATGTCAAAACTGACATTTTAACAAGCACCGTTGAGGACAAAGCATATTTTAAAAGGGATCCCAACCCTCGACTACTTGGGTTTACAAACTGACCACTCAGGATTGGTCAGGGTTTGTGTTGAGTGATTCAGTAGGTCTACAGGACTGGACATGTCTAGACATAGCCAGTAAACTTCACTACTCTAGGTGATTAGCTGTGTCTATGCAGTTCTAAAGTGGGTGGATAACACATAAACGCAGCCTTCTTTCACGCACATATTACACTCGGTCACCCACACAGATCTTTCTTTACATCCACCTATACTGTGAACACAATAATGGGTAAGTGGACACTAATCTTACCCTGACATTTTTACAGCTAGCCTTAGCCGAGCAGTCAAAGCTCTGTGCATGACCTTGAAAACAAACGTGTGGTATTTGGAGCCGGTCTGTTTCCGCTTGTTAACCTTGACGTTGGCGGTTTCGCTCGACACAAATCACTTCAAACCGAGTCCGGGCGCCCCCGGGAGATCTCCAGAGGGTGTGAGCGGTCCATTTGTCAAAACAAGCCTGCTGGTCTCCCGCAGACGGGGACCCATCTAGGAGCGCTCTAACGGCACACAGCTCTGGGGCCCGGGTTGCAGCCTTCTAAATATCTCCCGCCCTACCACTGGGACGGCCTGTGCTGGCTCTGTCTAAAGTCATGATTACCACAGCGCTAGGCCACAAAAGGGGCAGCAGGGGACCTGGGGAGTTTGAGTCAGGCAAGGTATCACGCAACAGGCCACAGGAGCCCTCAAATCTGACCACTATTTTTTTATTTATTTATTTTTAAAATGCCATATTATACTCTGAAATTAGGCTGGTTTCTTTTTTTTTTTTTTACAGCATTTTTGAATATGAAAATATGGAATATGAAAATTCCATCTCCGCAGCTGAGTTTGGTAGTTCTGTCTGTGATCTGGCATCACAGTAAACCAAAGGCCCTGCTTATAGCTCAGCCTGAGAACATACCGGTGTAGTCAAGTCAAACCTGCTTCACTTACATCTGAGGGAAGATGTGGTGCCGGGCTCAACTGCTCACTCATGCAAAATGATTTCAGTGTTTCACCTCACTGGCTAGACCTGCATATAAAACCAAGCCCAGGAGACCTACGAGTCTGTTTGTGTGTGTGTGTGTGTGTGTGTGTGTGTGTGTGTGAGAAAGTGTATATAACTCTGTGTACAGCCCTGAAATCTCCCCATGGCTATGCATAAGAATCAATTGCTTTGTAATCCTTTAAAAACAGCAGCAATGAATAAACCGTTTTACAACTCTAATACATCAGCCGCCAAAACAACACCACACAAATCAGACCACTGCCTCACGGACAGACACATATAAAATGGCTGCATGACCCACATTGTCTTGGTGTTGCAGCAGTGCAGTGACTGAAAGAAAAGTGGCACACTGAGAAAAAACATCATTATTCGCACTCTGTTACTTCTGCCATTTCGCCTTGCTTCATCGACAGACAGTAAACATACACTACGTTTCATTAAAGATACAGCAGTCTATCATAAATGCAAGAATGAATTTTCATACCCCAAGATGCCTAACTGATAATGGTAAAATCGTTTCTGAAAGTTACAGGGCATCAACTCTCTGCACTGTACTATGCAATTTCAAACAGTTCTTCAGCTATAAAGCTACCCAGCCATATCCATCAAATTAATTCACAGACACGGAGTACATATGATATCACCTTGGGGAGAATTCCAATTAATCTATTGATCAGCTGCTACAATCAGCCAATGACTGATGACACGAGACAAAAATTATATTGTTTAGCTATAATGAAAACAAGCTGGAAACATGGCTGGTCTATTTCAGGTATGTTTCGTCCCAAAATCAAAATTAATAGAAGCAAGTTTATGGTACATCTGCTACAAAGTCATGCTATTAAATCTACACAAAGTTCTTACAACAATCTAAAACTTCCCCACATACAAAACAAATCAAATAAGAAATATTGGGGTGACAGGTACTATATGCGCAGGTTAGTATGGCATACCCCATTCCTACACAATACTAAAGGTTACTGTACCGGTTGGCCCTTTCTGGGGTCTCCTAAAGAAAAAACCACAGAATACACCCTGAGCTGAGACAAACATTAATGTCTGAACCACACAATCTCGTTTCCACATACAAAATTTGTATACAGTCTCATATGGCCATACAGTGTATGCCCTTGCTTGGACTAGTTTCATTTTCTTCCTTATCTTTTTTTCCTTGTTCTTTTGCTTCTCCATCTTAATTTCCCTGCCACATTACATCATCAAAGATGATCCACTGCCCCTAATGTATTACCACTGGTCTCATCATATTCAGACAAATGCCACAGTTGTTCATTGTAACCACATGTATGGCACTTTCTGCCTCTTGGCCAAAAACAGATTATGGCCATCTTAGTTGTGCATAAAGGGTAGCAAGCAAGCAGTCTTAATGTTTCCTAAATTCTTTCCAGTGATTTTTTCTAATGGATCTATATCTTTTTTTGTGGAGATAATGAATCCTACCCTGCTTCAGATTTAGAATTCTGCACAAAGCGAGCGGGACAGGGATACAGGTTGCTTAGGTGGTCCCTGATCGGAGCCCTAGGTGATTTAAACAGTGATTTATTCAAGATTTATCCTTGTCAAGAAATTCAGGAAAGGGAACACTCTGCTAGCCTCCTGTTTGTGACCTCAAAGGTGTCATCTCTACTCACAGGTGGGTCCTGATCCTCAGCAAACACAGTGGTGATGAGGCTCCCTTTTTCCGCATTGGGTGCCACCACCCCTCTGTACAGAGCCTGGCTGAACACTGGAGAGTAATCGTTCATGTCCTGCGAAAGACACAATGAAACAGTTCAGTGCCAGCATCAAACCCGGATCGCACATTCATAAAAGAAGACTTTTGATTGATCCCAGAAAATGTGGGACCAAACACATTTGCACCCACTCTAACACACCTAGTGGTGTGCAATGTGTGTAAAAAAAACACACACTTGAAGACCATGATATATATGTTTTGAAACATAAAGAATACTTTTCAATGGCACAAGGAAACCACAGCCAAGTCAAGGACTAGAGCCTATTTTATCTTAATTCTTCATGAAGCTCTCCCACCTGGGATGGAATGCCAATACAATGACACCTTCCACCTACAATGTAGTTCTGACTTTCGGCTCTGAGGACAGGGCAACATTTAAAGAACTGCATGAAGCATTAAGCAAACATGATAGGGCAAACATAAGAGGGCATTTCAATTCTCATGCATTACATGTTGACCGACACTTATCCTCACTCTGAGACGTTCTTCAATAATGGCCTTGGATGATCTTGCTCATTAAAGTTTTCATTGCACCACATACAAAAAACATAACTGGGTATCATGAAGGCACAGCGTAAAGGACTGGTGCTAGTTATTTGCACATCCACAGGCGTCATTGTCTGGCAGAGATGGAGCCAGTGTAGTAGAAGTGTGGAGGAGAACAGAGAAACACACAGCCGTTCTCACTCCTACAGAAGTGTCCAAATATCCACAATTAGGCCCTGAAGGCTACTGTGACTTTATCATCCACTTTTAACAAGAAACCCTGTCTTCATCCACTGTGGGGTACATGAATAAAAGTTCATTGTGATGCTGAGCTGAAATGAAAGGCATATGCCGTTACTTAGCAATGCATAAAAGTGCAAAACGGGTGGTTTTTCCAGAAACTGTGGCATTTGCTCTCAGAGGTGGCAACACAGACCAAAACATCACTAAATGCATGTTATTAACATAATGTCCTAAGCAGTATTACTGTTCAAATGAATTCCTACTCAAATCCTCCTGTATCCATGTTTTCACAATAGCTCATTATGAACTGGCCATTTGTCATGGTCACTGTCTCACCAACACATGCTCCACATACGTTAGATGACTGGGCTTGTCACCTTCGAAACACAAAAATACTGGCCAGAGGCAAGATCCATCTACCCGAGCCCACGCTGTTTTTCCTTCCAAAGCTGATTTTTTTTCTTCAGAATCTACAGCTTGCCATGCATGTTGGCACCCTGAGTTACTCTTATTTTCAATAATATGCAGGGAAAGGCAAGCATTTATTCATTCATTGCTACGTGAAACCCCAGACACAATGTTCTGTGGCTCACACAAATCCTCCTGAAGACAAAAAGACACAGTGAATCACAGTAAATTGGGCTATATTTTTCCACTCTCATTCACTTAAAATGGAACATAAATATCCTTATGAACATGTTAAGAATAATAAATTGCATGGGTATATATTGAGATATCTTAAAACACCAGCCTGCTTCCAAAAATACCACTAAGTGGGTAGAGATATAAAAATACTAAGCACGACCTCTGTTTTGTTGCCGTTCAGACTAAAATCAAGCCAAACTTTGGTTGCCTCTGAAGTTTTCAATCAAGCTCCAACATTCTAGAGGGCAGCATGGCCCACTACTTTTTAATGCCACATTGGTACTGAACAGCTGGTGTGGGTACTGGCCTCAAATGAGAATGGCAATACAAACCGATTAGTATGTTTTATTTTTCCCACTTATTATGACACACAGTTGCACGTCGTCAAAGATATCATCTAAAAAATGATAAACGTCCATCAGTGGAAGGCCTTGTTTCCACACAAAGGGCTTGTCATTTAAGATGAGACAGAAGGCAAATGACAAAGTTCTCATTCAGAGAGAGGAATCATTCATGGTTCACACTGCAGCAAGTTAATTACAGGGTGTAATCATTACTTCTGTCTGGAGACGAGTTGCATTTCAATACTGTGTTTGTGCAGGTGAACATGATCTGACATTTTGCACAAAAAACAGACTTGGCAGAGCAAATAACCAATGTATCTGAATGGGAGGGAGACCTAACTGTAATTTTAATGAAATAAACCTAAGTCCTGTAATGCTTACATGGATTTTGTTCTGCTTTATCATGGGAGAACATTTCTTTTAAACCATGATATCAGTATGGGATTCTTCAAAGCCATTAATACTGTTTTGATAACACATGAAGGATAATACTCTAATATACTGCATGTATCTCTAAGGGTTAAATAGACATGATTATATGGGATCAAACAGAATGGATGGGAACTATCATTTTAGCCAACACAGGGTGTTTTTTTCAGCTGAACAGAGGTTTTTGATGTTATCTTGGCTGTCCTGAAACTCTGGTTGCTTAGTTCTAATAGGCCACAAGCAAGGTTTCATCTGAGATTAAAGGTTCCATGGTCAAGAAGGAATTGATCTAAGTAGGTCATCTTAACAGTTACAGGTAGCTGGCATGTTACGTCAAGTAACAAGGTAGCTTCAACAGGTTGTGAACTTTCACCATTTAGCAGTTGCCTACTACAGGTCAACAGCTGACTAAATTGTTGGCCTCATCTGATAGTTAGTCTCAACTGGGGTACACATGAAGGAGCAAGGCATCACTCACACCTTTATCACTGGTTTTCTGCTTTTAACCATGTTTATTATTTACCCAAGGTTGCATTTTATGACCCACATAAGAATTATTTTCTTGGACTTGGAGTTGGATCTGTTGTTCAGAGCAGCCTTTATATAACTTTATATTTAGTGTTCTGTTCTGTCTATTTAAACCTGGTCTGAAATCAGAACTCTTCCTCTTAATAAATAAATACAGATTCAAAGTGTGCTTGAGATTTTGAGAAAACACACAAAAACATTTGTGGGTTTAACTCCATACTGCTGAAAACAAGTCAACAATACTGCCATGAGGCTTTATGAAAAAAAACAAAACAAAACAAAACAACAAGAGAAAACACAAATCATTATATCAAAGCCTCAAGGGTTATGCAAGGAAATGAAAAGATCTCTTGAGTCTCCACATAAATCATCACGAAATGAAGCTAGCAGACTGGGATGAATTCATATCTTGTATATCAAAACAAGATAGGAAAACGTCATGACTCGGTCTTGTACTCTCAAACAATACCCTTAAAAAGCACTACAATCTCCAACAAAGGATGTCCTTAACAGAAGGTAAAGGCAGCCCCTCTCTCGACTAGTAATGGATAAGGTAAAATGCATAAAACCTATACATATTTAATAATCCTATCATACATCACTAGCACATATCCTATATTATACCACCAAACAGGCAAGCTGGCAGTGGCATTTTGAGCTGCTTGGTCAATCTGAATTTCCTTCCTCACTATAAAATTCCACCTTAAGATGCTGACATAGCATTTCCCTGCACAAAGCTGCATGAGACAACCCTTGATCCTGGCAAAAAGTTAATGATTCATTCACGCTAAAAAAGGCACTATAACGCAACATAAATCGGACGAGTCAAGTGTTCCTTTGAACTGAAAACAGAGCAGGAGTAAGTATAATTCATTCTGAGCAGCATCTGTGTCACGTTAACATGACAAAAAGGTAGAAGAGTAAACACTGTTGAAAAAAAAAAAAAAAATCAAAGGCTTGCTTCTGTGGTTTCCACTGCCAGGTGCGCTTTGATAGAAATGAATCAGAGTGGCTGTCGCAGGAGCAGCAAGGTGAGGTGACATACCGTAATCCTGACCGTGACAGTGGCCAGTCCAGGGGGCATAACCCCACTACCATCCAGGGCCTCCACCACGAAGGTGTATGTCGCCCCAGTGGCGGAGAGGACCTCGAAGTCCAGTGCCTGGATCACGGACAGCTGGCCCGTCGTGCGGTTTATGGCAAACATCTGCCTGGCTTCATCAGTTCTGATGCGGTAGGTGACGCTGGAGTCAAGGTCAGCATCTTTAGCCTAGGAAAAACACAGAAGCACACATCAACACACCCACAGACACACACACACACACACACACACACATTAGACAAATTAAGTCTTTGTTACCACCTGAAAGACTATACAAACAAAAATGATTTATTCAGATCAATACGGAGGGATGGTACTTCCAACTGCACTGCTAATGACCGTTGTATGATACACGGACAAGTTCATTATTGTGAGAGTACAGCCCTCCATACACAGTGCCTCCCAATATCTGTGGAATCAGGGATCTGTGGAATCCTATTATGACACCCTTAGTGTTCCCACACACAGCATCCCCCTGTACAGTGTCCCCATATACTGTTAAGACTGCACAACCTGAATCCCTACAAAGAGCCTTCCCACAAAGCCTCTTCAAAAACAGCATATCCATATATAAGGGACCCTGGGGCATTATATTACCACTCTAAGTATTTTCACATGCATTCTGTACAAACAGAGCATCCCCCCAACACAGTGTCCTGATAAGCAGTTCACTCTACATCCTGTATACAGAGTTTCCCCACCCACAGCCTCTTCACACACAACGTCCTCCCACGCCGCCATGCCCGTACTGAACAGAAATGTTACCCTGATTGCAGCTGAATGTGAATAAAAAACTGAAGCCCTCATGTCAGGGCAATCTGTCGGCGTGAAAGTCTTTCAGGAGCTCGTCTTTGATGCGGAATGCGTAGGGGGGAATTGCCTCGTACAACACCGATAAACCCCTTGAGCTCCCGCCCAAGTGCAGACAAGATCAGATCATCAGCCTGCCACCTCTGCCCAGCTGAGCCATTTTCGCTCCTGTGTCACCAGCCACTGGGAGATTAGAGGAGAGAGGCCACGCTGACACGTGACTGGTGTTGCTCGCCTTTAAATGTCACCCGAGAATATGATGGCAATTATCACCCCTGATCTTCCTTTCCATGCCAATATGCTAGCCTTTGTGCAAACATCAGAGGGAAATGTGGCACGCATCCTGAGAGGACAGCCTTGGTATAACATTTGACAATATGATGGTGCCTTTTAAAGCAATGTCCAGTTTGCATGGAATGGAGATGTCTGTAAAATGAACGCAGAGTTAGTATAACCATATTGACATGCAGTATGTGCTTTCTCTGTGCACTCAAAGCTCATCATTACATGCAGAGAGAATGATCTGCTCTCTATTGCCCTGTAGGATAACGGTTGCGTTCAAGTCCAGATTTTATTATTCTCAGAGTGTAATTCAGTATTTCTCAGTGTCAATGAGAAGAAAACCCCTAAATATACTGCGAGATGCCCAGCTGCCTGATAGAATTATTTGCTTTTCTTTTAGAGATGCATTTAAAGTCCAAATGAGATTACATTGTGCTACTACCCATTTATATCAAGGCTGAACATAAACTACCCCCATGGAGGGAGTGTTGGGCTTTAGTACTCAGAGTATCAGCTTACTGCACAAAGACAGACTGCATGCTGTAGCACTCAGTGTGTCAGTACATATGGACAGAGTGCAGGGTGCGGTGCTCAGTCTGTCAGTACACTTGGACAGCGTGTAGGGCTGTAGGACTCAGTGTGTCAGTATACATGCATAGAGCGTAGGGCTGTATCTTACACTCAGCTGCAGAATGACTGTCCCCGCTGGGCTGTTCTCTGGAACATTAACGGTGTAGGAGGCCTGGGAGAAGACCGGGCTGTTGTCGTTGATGTCCAGCACTTTGATGGCCAGCGTGATGGTGGTGTGACGGCGGTCCACGGCGCCGTCCGAGGCCTCCACGATCAGACTGTACTCACTCCTGGTCTCGCGGTCCAGACGCACAGCTGTGTAGATGCTGCCATTGCTGTAAATTCTGAACAGCTCGGGGTGGTTCACTAATCTGTATTGGACCTGTCCGTTAGCTCCTGCATCTGGATCGGTGGCCTAAACCCAGACCAAAAAGCAGATAATTACACATGTATGCATATATGTAAGTACATATGCACACACACACACACTCAGACAAACACCCACAAATGCATACACTCCACAGAAAGATTCCCCCAGACAGAGCAAAACACGCAAGTCAAAAAGTAAACAGCTGAAGTGCTGTAGGACATCTACTCTCCTTTGCAGTACTATTTATAGTTTTTATTCCCCATCTATGAAGTTTAGCTCCTCTGGATTTCAGATTTATTGGACTGTTACAGCATTATTAGGTCACAGCAAAAGGATTATATACTGTTTATGTGAGTTAGTGACTTTTAAAGTTCAGTACTGTATTGTATTGAGATCTGTACTTGTTGAATCACGTCATTTCCTGGTTCAAAAGGTCAAGAGCCCTGAACAACACTCTTAGCCTGAATCTCTGTGGTTCATTAACTCAAGGGAGGAATTCCCTTTAATGTTGAACTGTGTCATCAGAGCCCAGGCTTAATTCTCTCTCTGGCAGAAAATGCCAAGAATGATAGAAAAGAGGAATGTAAATTGATATATTGCTTTAGGGTAGAGCAGAGATGCACAATAAATCCCAATTCCCTCTTGAATATGAGAGCTCATCAGCATGCGAGCCCTGTGTTTTCACACCGTTTTAACATTTTCAGAAGTTCAGTCACATGTTCCTGCCTAATTAGACCTTGGGGGTGGAGGGAGTCCCTTCCCCTCTCTGACTCCTATCCCCTTAAAACGGAGACAACAGGGTAGTCCAGGGACGCTTGACCAAGGTGAGTCACTCCATTAGAACGATATAAAGTTAGAGCAAGTTTAGAATCCAGGGTCATTGTCTGTACCCTGACATTAATCCCCCCTCTGGGAAGGGAATAAAGCTAGCTCATTATGTACAACAGCACAGTGTCTCTTAGCAATCAAAATGAAAATACTGAAATGAATTCTGAGAAACAGTTTCTATGAAGGCCATACAGTATGTGACCTAAGATGTGAAATGTGTCAGTTACAGAAAAACATTCATTATTGTTTACATTATTGGCATTACCAGATGCTCTTATCTAGAGTGACTTACATAGGTTACATTGTTTTTTTAACATGTTACCAATTTATACAGCTGGATATTTAATCACGTAATTCTGGGTTAAATACCTTGCCCAAGGGTACAGCAGCAGTGCCCCAGTGGGGAATCAAACTGGCAACCTTTTGGTTATGACTCCTGCTCCTTACCACTATGCTACACTGCCGCACAGTGCTGTTATATATGTTGAACACTTTTAATGTGGCCGATGTGTAATATTCACAGGTAGGGGATAGACAAACAAGTGGATTGGAAATCGCTACACTGTGAGAACCCCTCTGGTGCCCTCTGTATCAGCCAAGAGCATTGATCTCTGTCCAATACTTTGAGGGGGAACTGGGCTTAGAACACACAAAAAGTAAACAAGGTAAACAAATTCTGCAATGCAGAGGCTGCAACATTCGAGGGCAATTTTTATCAGGCACCAAAGGAAACAGGAGACAGTAATGAAAGCATTCATCTTCTCAGAGATCAATTAAAAGTTAATTAAAACGGTTAATAAGAAAAAAAGCACAAATTTCCTCGCTGTGAGACATAGTGGTCGGCCTGGGGACTGGTGGGGCTTAATTACCCCTGCTGTGAAAGGCCATGCTACAATAGTCTGAAAAAAAGCGATTTCTGGTGGCTTGTCCTATGGCCCAATATCATAAATGCTCTACTGGTCATGTTTAGGTTGAATCAAAAAGCACAAGCTGGAGATCGGAGCCTAGAAGCTAGTAAGTTGATATGATAATATTGATAAAGTTTAGCAAACAACACTGTTTAATATGCTTTCCATTTAGCAGGCATATTGTGCACTCTACTGACTAAAATGCAAAGACTTTTATCCCCCATCACTGCATTACATTGTAAACCCAGTGTGCAGAATGCAAGGATGAATACACTGTCTGCTAACTATAATATCCAAGGCAGTTTAGGTGCATCTATAGTATTTTTCTGAAAATATTCACTGGCTCAGCTTAATTTTTAATTGGGTCTTCACATAACAATCAGAGCTTTAAATGACTTTTAATTTTTCCTGGGACCATTTAATGGGAATTAGAATTTATGACTCATTTATGATTGTTTGGTGCATTCGACCAAATGCTTTCCCTGAGATAGGGTAGAGTACAGCACAGGTTGTTACTAAAATTACTGACGGCACTCAAATCACGGCACAAATAACAATGAACAACAACACGGTTCGTGTGGAAAAGCATGCAGCCAAAGGCCTGACATCTGTGTAGTGTATCAGGGTTCAGTGCAAGAGGGTAAATACAGTATCACCTGACTGAAGGTTTTGTCATTCATTGTGATTTTCTGATTTACAATGTAACAGTCCTATGTGAAGTGGGCAGAAATGCTGGGAATGATTGCACAATAATACATCCGATTTCATGACCCACAAGGCTCAGAAGATGAAAACAACTGATAAAATGAAGAGAAACTATTGGGCTGCATTTCCTGCATCCCACTCCCCCCAGATGCTTACAGACAGGCATCGAGACACACACATACATTTCCTTGGCTGAATGTGCAAACCATGGGTGTTTGGTGACAAAAAGTCATTTTGGAAAACAGACAGAAAGAAATTGTTATTAAAATCCATCCATCCATCCAATTCATCAAGGTGGGTTCTCAGACATGCAGGAAGTTCTTATTATACTGGGGCAATGTAACACCCCATAAACCTGAAAACGTAAGGTTCTAAAAGTTTGTCTGTGTTTTAAATGAATTCAAACATTATTCAATGCAGTTCTCTTAACCAGTACAGTGCAGGAAAAATTATCAACTTGCGTCATTTCCACTCTTGTAGAATGGTCTCAGCAGAGAGATCCAAGGGCCTTATGTCTCTGTTCCAGATATATGGAGATGCTCGTAGAAGTGTTAAGACAAGTTCTGACATTTGGGAAAACGACTTATAAACAAGTGTAACTGTCCAGGTTAGCATGGACAACTTGACCCTTACTTGTCCCTGAAAGTTAGAGTTAAATTGAGTTAAACTGAAATAAACAGAGTCTACGTTGTGGTGTGCAATCAGTTAACATCTGACTCCACTGGGATACACTCAGGTGGCGACAGCTTCATTCTTCATTCATAAAATTGTACCGTGTTTTTAGCTCCCAATCTCTAAGCTCATCAAGGTCTCAGGCAGACAGGTGTCTGTTTTGTTTTATCAGCAGCTCCTACATAAACCCTTCAGTAGCTGAACGTTGATTGTCATCTTGTTGAGTGTCCTGTGGATCAACAGTCTCACAGTAGATGATATCAGGATTATATTCTAAAATACATTTCTTTTCAAATCAAGTCAAGTTCCGGCAACTTCTCATAGTGGTAAACACTCAGGCAGATGTCATCATAATGTTGCAAACTGCACACAGGAAGAGGTTTGGGTCATCACACAGTTGCTGTAAGATGCTCTCCTGATGCATTATCCTCTCTTTATTCCTACAACAAACTTGAGCCCTATTAATTTAAAGCACTAATTAAAACTCCTAGCAGCTCACCAGAGCCGAACAAAGCTGCTCATTACGGGGTGTCCCTTGGGGTGACAAATTATTCAAATGGATTTTACTTAATTGGAAAATTATAAACAGAAAAGTAGGCAGAGGTGCAGTACTGTGTCAGGTACAGTCATCAGCCACATCGGGGGGGATAACATACCTTCACCTGACCCACGAACACGTTGGCCTCCTCCTCTTGGACGGTGAAGTTCTTAGGCAGGAGCGTGTCAAAGGTGGGGTCATTGTCATTGACATCAGTGACCACTATGTCCACGGTGGTTGTTGAGGTCTGGAAAGCAGAATGCACCAACAAAGATATGAGTTTTATTGAAATATGAAATTTATTAAGAAATAATGTGAAAAAGAAAGGTCTGTGTGTGTGTGTGTGTGTGTGTGTGTGTGTGTGTGTGTGTTTGTATGTGCTCATGTCTGTGTATGTATGCACATTTGTGTGTGTGTGTGTGTGTGTGTGTGTGTGTGTGTGTCAGCATGTTCGCGCATGCACTCTGCTGTGTTTGACTGCGTGCAATATTGAAATAAGTTGCCAAAGTTATTGAATTTAAGCCCCCGTATGTTGAGCGAAAGTAAATAACTAACTGATAAATTGCTGAACTGAAGCCATAAATCCACACCAGCATGTAGCTTTAAAAATGAAATTGATGAAATTAATTGGTTCAGCTTGACTTGCAGCACCAGCTATGGCTTTTACAGAACAAATCTACTCTGTTGATGAATTAGCATCCCACATTATATTTCATTTGCATTCACAGTTAAACTGTATGAAGAGTCTTTTGACAAATGTGCTCAAAAGACACTGAATATTAGTGAAAACTATGAGAGCAAAACCAGCACAAACACATATAGTGTTGGATATTTAATTATGTTGATTAAATGCATCAATTTTGTCACAAAATTAAAAACACAAAGTTTGACTACTTGAGATATGTACAGTACACAGCAGACATTCAATTCTGGCAATCTCTTCAAATAAATATTATGTTGCCAGGAAACTGTGAACACACACACAAAGCTTCTTTTACTTGAGTAAATAGACATTACTCCACACTTATAAATTCTATTTCATCTGGCATCTAAAAACCAATTATGTGGCAAAACATTTGCATTTGCTTGTATACCTTGGGACCGTGACACATTGCAAAATGATATCCTACTGATGGGAACAAAAATGGCCAAGGCCATTACAACACTTAAACGCACTCTTTGTTTGTGTATGCAAAATATGGTCAATAAGCGTATCCTGGACTGAAATCCACTTGCAAGGGTAAACAAAACACATCAGCCCTGCTCTCCTCAGTGTACATTTCATTTTCTACTCTCAGCAGAATGTGCTTTGGTTTGACAAATACCATGCTAAAAAAAAATCCACACTGACAGTAATGGAAAATGTATAGCATGTATCATTGGATGTATAGCTTCATCCAATGATATACAAATAGCAAAATGTATATCATTGGATGAAGGTTGTTGACCAACCTTAATCCAATGCCAAAGGTTCACACACTGCACCCTGTCTTTCTGGTAAATCAAATTATGGTTATCTGTGGATGCACAATCTGCCATATATCACTGGGATTTTTTTTATTAGTATGGGTATTTGAAAGATTGTTGAGCTCATTAGCAGCAGGGGAACCCTATGGCAGCTCCTGACACCTGTGTATCATCTCTTCAGTGAAACATCACTTGTTCCCTCAGCAATATTGTTTCAGTCACAATGTTCCAT
Source organism: Megalops cyprinoides (assembly GCF_013368585.1). Classification (NCBI taxonomy): domain Eukaryota; kingdom Metazoa; phylum Chordata; class Actinopteri; order Elopiformes; family Megalopidae; genus Megalops; species Megalops cyprinoides. The sequence goes on from NC_050597.1 coordinate 8,341,238, forward strand.
GTATCTGAGGCAAACCCAGTTCAGTAAAATAAAATCTGCCCACCCAGCGCAGTGTTAAACCTGGTTTAAAAGATACAAAAAAATATTACATTCTCACAGATAGTCCTATTTTAATTATCCAATGATAAATGTCCAATTGTAAATGAGCAATGACCTCACTGGGTTTTTAAGATGACCATGGGGGTCTATGATTGATATTTTAAGCAGTTGTCCCTTCAGGAAGAGGCTGTCAACTATAATTTCAATCGACACCAATCATCAGAGGCCGAACATAACAGGGCCTGGATGGAGAGAAGGATTAACTCACGCTGTTTCACAAATATAAGACATTCTTGTCCTTTGAAGGCAATTAGATTCTTTCTAGCCTGCCGGTATCAAAGCAGAACATGTCACTGGGTCCACGGCCCCTGATTCTGATGTTGATTAATGAGTTTCTATAATTTATCATGAATAATAAACCTTTCATGAGCCTCCCTCCATGCTGAAATAACAAAGCAAAAAGGGGACATGAGCACAAATATCATTAAAATGAAAAACACCGAAACACAGATCTTACGAGGAGATCTCCTCACGTAAGTAATTTCAATAAAAGTTGTACCAAACAGGGAACCATTTATTCCAGGTAACTCAATATGTACATTGCTTCCATAATCATATTCCACCATAGGACATGCTTTGAATGCCAATGTCATTATGTATTCACCACAGCTGATAATCAAACATGGCTGCCACCACTGAATGGGATGTATCAGTAACTGCCTAACATTGAATACACCGTAAACTGAACTGCCCAAATGCACAGTCTGAGCAGAGTTTCAGGGTGTGTCCACAGGGAAATCATTTGATCTCCGTGTCTCCTTGACACCTGATTCTACCCTTTCAGGTTTCCGTTTTGGTGCCTGTCTTGGCTTTGGAATTGCAACCAATCTTAGCTCATTCAGTGTTTCTACAAAATAATTTCATTTTAGAGTAGCTGTACTATTACGATCATTTCCTCCGGTTCTGACCACTTTCACCCACCTCACATCACATCCTTTCTGCTGCACTCTGCAAGTGATTTGTGACAACCCCCATTTGGGAAGGGCAGTTTAACCAAATACATCAATGTATAATCATGCATTGATGGAATAAGTTTAGATGCATTACTCAAAGCAATGACAGTGAGAATTGGAGCACAACAGAATGACAAAACTTGCTCTTGCCAATGCTATAAAAACTGTTTTTGATGGGAGACGCATTACCCCCTCCTTCAATCGGCCAAGGTCAATATTAAAATATTCATGAGAATGTCTAAAAAATGTCTGTAAAATGACTATAAAAACACATAACCCACACATGTGTAATCATGTGCACATTTATTTGGCCCTGAGATTTAGGTGTATCTCTTCAGTGCTTTGCATAATAGCCAACATAATACTTACATGAGCTACCTGGTCTCCGGTATGGGTGATGCAATGTGTTTGGTTCTTATGGATGCAGGCAGTGTATGCAGGTGTTGAGCCCTGAATATTCTGTGCATGCAGTCATTCAGTGTGCTGTTTATGGGTACATGTCATTCTTCCGTGAGCTGAGCAAATGAACACGGCATACACAAGAGCTACATTTTAATCTTTTTTAGCACTGTAGTGGCTCTGAGGTTGGCGGACGTTCCTTCACTCCTGTGTTTAGAAAGATCTATGCCCTTCAGCTGCTCTACGCATTACAGACGGCTGAAAAGAAGGCAAACTAAAAATGGATCACTGGTGATAAACGCATAAAATCAGTGAGGTTCAGTGACAGAGAAAGCTTTGATTGCAATTTGGTGTGAATCTGGTCACTGACGCATTAAAATACACTTTGCCACTTGCCAAACTTTTGCTTCTCAAAGGGAAATTTGCATGAAGGTGATTGAAGAAAGTTGTCCTATTCTTGCTGAAGTCTGCTCCCCATGATTACAGTAATTATGTTTTAATTACAGACGACTATGACTCATAATCTGGGCATCGCACCCTGCTAGGATATGACAGAGAGCACAGGAGAATGAGTTCCTTCAGTGAAGCCCCACAGTTAACACTCACTGGTGTTAAGCTGGCTGTAGCCACTCGATCACTCAAGAGTGACACTAAACCTGGGATACATTCCCTGCTCCGTCACCCCAGTGACAGTAACCCAGGGCCACACAGCCCTGTCTCATTGCGGCTGGTGGCCCTGACCTGGAGCCTTACCCCTTTCTTCACTGCTGTCAAAAGATTCTGATCTCTACTCAGCTGGTTCATGTACCCCAACGACCTAAGGCCAACGTCATCTTAATTGGAGGAAATGTAAAAGACTCTTTATAAACAAGCTCGGCTTCGCTGAATTGGTATGGTGTTTCCAGGAGATGGTCTGGGTGCTTTTTGTGGAGGAGATTTAAATATTACTTTATGTTTCACCTCACATTTATTACACAGCACTGCATAGCTTCTCCCAAACCTCCTATTTCAAGAGATTGTGTGCTTTTTTTTTATACTTCACGGAGAAAACAGCTCGGAGGATTGCTCACCAATGCAGGTGGATAATGATTAAATTAGGGGTTTTAGTCTGTTATCAGTATTTGGCAGGAGACAGAATTTCCTATTCCATAAAGGTCACAGTGTTCCATGTCAAACCTCCATTAAAAATGCGGCTGCTGGTATTACAGCTCTAATGTGACACAGATCTGTCTCTGACACCACACTCATTGAGTTAAAGGTGAAAAAAGATGAGAGGGTTCAAGAACTTTCAGAGAGTTATGTATTTTTTTTCCCCCTTTACACCAGGATACTTGATGAAATATTTCTGGATCAGAGGAATTCATGAGCTGGGTATCCCCACAGGTCTGTGCAAAACCCAGGAGTCATTACAGCAGTTACTGAACATTTCCCCAATTAAGCAAGATATTACTGCACCTTCCTTCTCTTTCAAGCAATGGAATATAACAATACATGCTTTCGGAAACAGCTTAGTAAAAATAAAAGAAAGCTTGTCATAACATGTGTTGATAAGTGAAGTTGTGGCCTTTTGCTCTGTATCTCAGTCTTCTGGGTCTTTGTAAGATGCCTTTTGTCAGGTAAAATTAGGATTAATTATGATATCTTCAGCTGCCCTACAGGAGACTACTGCTCCTTGCAAAAGGTAAAAGACTGCTGTTCCCTGTACTGTCTTTCCTATCAGTTCCATGCTTCAGCTTATTAATTAAAACCATTTATCTTATGCAAGACATACATTTGTGGATAGCATTTAAAAATTGCAACCTATGTAGGTCACTCTAGGTACGGGCATTTGCTAAATGCCAATACTGTAACGTAATATTTGTAGGTCTTAGGACAGCATACAAACCTGTGAATCTTAAGTTAAATTAAAATAAGCTGTTAAGTGTTCTTATTGTTATCTTTTCACACAGCATTTACTTAATTGTCTCAAGCCTCACTTCTCTAGACCTAAATTCTCTTCTGCCCTGCACCCTCATCTGCTAAGATACATGTGGGTGGGATTGGGTCAGACGCCACCTTCTTTGGAGGACCGGGTGCAGTTCAGTAAGGATGGGACACGAGTGTACCCTTTCCCTTTATGATGCATGATATGAAGGGGGAGTGCCCGGGGGCGGGGGGTTCACCGGGCCCTGCTGTCTTACCCCATCAGGCTGTCCATCGGAGGCGGTGACGATAAGCTTGTACTGATCAACGGTCTCGCTGTCCAGCGGTTTGGTCAGAATCAAGAGTCCGGAACTGTGAAGACAAGACAAGAGGAGGCCACATATAAGGCTTTCTGTAAATACAGTTAGAGAGGCATTCATTCAATCTAACTGCTATGGAACCTTTCAAAGCGTTGAATCTAAGCAATCAATAATTCTTCTTTCAACTCAAACACTTTCACTAATTTAATTACAAATGAACTAATCATTTAATTAACTAATTAACTAATCATTTAATTACAAATGAACACAAAACACTGTGTAAGTAATAATAAACTGTGTAAATCTTAAAACTTGCTTAAACAGGTTGCTCAAAGGGCAAAGCACATTGTGGTCTGACACTGACAGGCAATTGATTTTGTTTGAAATTTTGTTAAATTTGACTTCTGGTTTTGTAGGTGGATTCTCACATTCACAAGGCTCAAGCATGCTCACGGTGAAGTGCCCTTGAAACTGATTTATTTATTTATTTTTTTTTTTGTGAATGTGGTTACATGATTTCTGTGAATAGTGAATGCTGTCCTATTTCCATGGCAGTAATTAAAGGAAACGGTCTAAACATGAATGTCACGTGTTCCATGGTCCTAAAATGAAATACATAAATGGGGTTTGTACAACTGAAAAATACATTTTTTTCATGAATCATCTGAGGACGTGTGACGTTGTAGAAAGCATTATAACGCAGAGTATTGCCAAAAGCAGGGTGACAGCTAGTAAAAGCCCCGCTTCACATAAAGCACACTGCGCTGCACAGAAATGAACAGAGGTAGATGAACAGCAAAGTGCCACATCTGATGACACGCATTCAAATGATGACAGGCAGCATAATAGTCAGGCGGTATAATGCTTTACATTGGCTATCAAAGCGCTGGATTATCTTGGCAGGCGTACACAATGATTCCTTCGCATTCAGAGAGTACTGCTGAATACGGAGGAAGATTAACTCCTGTCATTTCTCACATCTTCTAAGTGTCTGCCTCTGCTCCCAGGGAGGTATTACAGTTTAAAGTTTTCCGGAATGTTGGCTCTGTGTATTCTAGAATCACAGCAGCCATTATAAGACAGGCACAAGCAAGGCTGAGGCCTTGTACAGTACAATGATTGGATTCTGTAATATCTGTAATAACTACTGGCAAAATTAGGACCTCCAAAGAATATCTTGAATGTCGAAGACCATTGCCCAGATTAAAATGTTGGGTTAGATGCCTCAGTACATGTAGAATAATGCAGCTAACAATTCATTAAAAAATGAAACCCAAGGAAAGTGTTTGGTTGTGTGTGTGTGTGTGTGTGTGTGTGTGTGTGTGTGTGTGTGTGTTGGGGGGGGGGGGGGGTATTGATTTTCAAATGTATGGTACATCCAACCACTTTCTCCTGGATTAATTTCTTAAGAGCTGAAGCAGTGCCTTTTATTAAGCGCATCCTTGTACATACTGTTACTTTGACTTCGTGTACTTACATTCATCCAGAATATTGTTTAAGTGATGCTTAATCTGCATTTTCTAAATGCCAATTAAAAACGGAGTGCACTTACTTCGCCCCACCATCTAAGTGAAATAAACACGCAAAGGAATTGCCTCAACACAGCTGATAACCTCAGATCAAGGTCTTCACTAAAGCTAACCATGATGATAGTGTCTTCGGCCTCCCTGAGGAAAAAAAACTCAAAACAACAATGATCTCATCCTGTTTTTTTTTTTTAAATGAGGAAATCACTTTTGATCAGTCTATTTTCATTCATACTGACGTATTTCACAAGCTGCAGAGACTTTCATCTAGCCTGGCAATCCCTGAGGCGTCAGGAGACACCGGCGAGATGAAAGACTGCAATCTGAGGGAAATTCGTCAGTACCGTGTGAAGACATGACCGGGAGGACATTTTCCATGTCTGATGATGCTCGCCCTATCTTGGATCTCTCCAACCTCTTTCCATTTCCGTACACCACTCACATACGGTAACTGAACCTTATTGTATGTTTTATAACGAATATAACCACAGTTTCTCACCCGGAAAACTAGCACCTAATATGCCAGCCCTGAAAAAGACTGAACAAATTTTTATGAACTTGAAGACTACTGGGATATTCATCATCGTGGTCTTAGGTCAAACTGGCTGGTCTGTTTCATGTTGAAATCACTCATGTTTTTAATCTATCCTTTCCATATGTATGTTCTCATACAGACAACGGAAAACAGACAGTCAGTTCCATTTGCAGACGCCAGACAAATGCATGCACACTGAATCACTGATTCTTCAAATTAACTGTAAGCAAATGGAGTCATGAGCATGTGACTTTCTTTCCCCTTTTCAGAGATATAACCCATTAGTCACAATAACGCCAACTCTGATTGTGTGTCCTCAATCTTCTGTTTGATCAACACACAGATTAAACACTAGCAGAAACAAATCCGCAAATGCTGTCTGTCAATGTGACACCGATGGCCGCAGTCGGACACATCTATAAAATCACTACCCCTGCAATTTAAAAAAAAGGCTCCAACCCTACTCCCAAGATGATTAATTGAGCATGTGACCATGGACCCCATATGTCCTCTGTTCCAAGGTCCTATCATCAGGGCGACCTTGGTTTGGGGAAAAAGACAAAACAACATACATTTTTATGATACATTCCTGCATGAGCTTACGTTTCAGAGAGGTTGAAGATATTCTGTGGGTCACCTTGCAGGATTTGGTATGTGATTGGCTCCCCCTCACGGTCTGTTGCCTGAGATAGGGTAGAAAATAAGATAATAATAAGATAAGACAAAATATGGTGATTTAACTATCATCACAAGATCAGAGTGGCATCATTGGATTTCAGACATCAGACCACCCTCAGGTTAAAAGCTCATTTATAATCTGTATTCTACATTCCATCTACATGACACCAATGTAATATTTTTTAATAATCTATAAACACTTCCACATTTAGCCATTTCATTGCCAACTTACATTTCACTGTTCCTGTAACATCTGAAATATAACATCAATCTAAAGATGCTTTCTCCTTATCTATGAGTAACAAATTTTTCAGTTCTTCTGAAATCATAAGTACTACAATTTTCCATTCCTCCTCATTATCATTGGTCACTTAAATGAAAAAAAATGTTTTGAAAAAGTCCTGCTCACACTTGTTATGTATTGTGAAGGGAAAAGCAGCAGCCATTACTACCTGCCTAGGTGAATCACTCCATTTTTTGCTTGTGCTGCATATACATTTTTCTGCGTGGATATGTCAGACATGAATGTGACCGTAGAGATCTGTGGTCCTTCCTCACCTGCAGGTTGAGCAGAATGGCTCCGATCCTCATGGCCTCGCTAACCTCCAGGCTGTACATTATGAACGGGAATTCTGGTGGGCTCTGCTTGATGGGCGGTAGGACCTCAATGAACACTGTGATGACGGAACTCCTGGAATGAGAGGACGTCTCTGAGTCTGTCAGCACAAACACCCCTTCAAACGTACTTCTTTCACAAAGACTTGACAAATACCTGTCACCTGATGTCAGATCAATATCAGTATTATGTACACACCTCAATCACGCCTAAATAATTAAGAACTTAGCTGGAACAAAAAGCAGCATGCAGTACACAACGTGCCCCAGGGCCAGGCTTGTGAGGGCAGCAGACACTGTTTTTACAGAGCAGCTCAGTGCCCCCATAACCACATTCGGTTGCTACCCTTTCGTGGCTTCAGAAATTAATGCAGCAACTGCAACAGACTAACTCAATAAAATACCTGAACAAGCAATATCTACGCTTCATCATATGTTGTTGGAGCGATATTGATCCTGTAAGCACAGGACTTGACAGAGGGCACAATGGCAGCAAGATTAAATTGTGTTACCAGGAAGGCATTGCCAATTATTCTGGACACCCCCCCTCATTGCCACTTTCCTAAGTGCCAGATGGAATGGTAGAGTGGGTAACATCAGAGGGTAATAATGGAAGAACATGCCCGGGACAATTCCAGGACAAATCCATCACCGTGCAGGACTGTATCGATTTGGAGGAAGAGAGGTAACAAGGTTTTGTGGGACTCAGGGCCTGGATGAAAAGCGACTAGGCCGAGAAAGCCAATCCCGCTGCGTCCCCCTAAGAGCCTTAGGCAATGCTCTTACCTCCTCTGAGACATGGGGGCATTGTCTGAGGCCTTCACTGTCAGCGCGTAGGAGAGGCCCTCCACCAGGTTCGCATTCGGCCCCACCTTCATGACGCCCGTGCGGCTGTCGATGACGAAATCTCCCTGGGCGCCATCCAGGATCTCGTAGGTGATCAGCCCGTTCGAACCGTCGTCTGCGTCCTGAGCTGTCACCTGACAGTAACAGCATTGTTATTCTTTTTGTTAATGCATCTGCAAATACTTACTGTTAATTCAGTAGATGCTTTTATTCAGGCCCACATACAAAGCAAGGTTACCTCTATATAATCATCAGGAATGAGTCAAATAAGATAAAATAACTTTTATGAGGGCTGGGTATGTCACAACAGTGATAAGGGCAGATAAGACCTAGAAAATCATACAAAATCATCAGGAGTATAACATGGAATCCATTACGGATGCAGATCTCTACTAATTAAATAATTGACCTTGGGAGCCATAGATAATTAGAACATCAGATTAATCTCAATGTGCATCCCTGCTTCTTTTAAACACAACTGCGGTACGAAAAGACTAAGCACAGCACTTCATAGCATTTGCATCTATTTCTTATTAAGGACCATAGCAGCCCTGAAGCTTTTCACAGCTGAATGTTTTGCTGAGGATTGAGAATAATGACTGCCCAACAGGGGGAAGAAGTGGGGGTGCCCAACATCCACACCCCAGAAAGCCTTTAGTGCTGCAGTCCCAGCTGTTTCCTGTATGGGGGCTTAGCTGTGTTAATCTACGCTCCAGTGCACTTTTAATATTTGTCTGGCTCATGAAAAAAGGGCCTTGCATCAAATAAAGCCCTTTCTTGTGATCCAAAGTCAAATCATAAATCGCTCATAAAAATGTATCGGTGGTCATGTCGACTGCTCCTCAACCCCTAACCTCATTTCTCCAAAACTGAACGGTTGATTTTGAAGAGAGATTAATCCTGACCTTTCTGTATCAGTCTTTTTGACTGAGCATGCCCCAGTGACTGGCTGCGATCATGCCTGGACTGCGAAACAGGACTTATCGGCCGGCTTCTCCCAAGCCGCGTGAATCAAAGAGAACGCCTACTGCGGACCAGGCTAGACAAAAACGGCAGCAATTTTTTCCTAAAAACGCTATTTACAAGCAGGGGTAGCCTGTAAAACAACACAATGAGACTCACTACTGTACTGCTCTAAGTGACTGGACTGTTTGCAGATAACAGCCAGTGGGATATTGATTACCTGTAATATTGTTTCCCCAGGCTGGATGTTTTGATGAACACTGACACTATGGGAGTCTTCGGAGAAGGTTGGAGTGTTATCGTTGGCATCGATCACCACGATGATAATGGTCACTGCAGTGCTTTCCTTGACTCCGTCAGAGGCCACCATCTTTCAGGAGAGAGGAAAAAGATATAAAGAGAGAAAAAGAAAACTGCATTAAAGTTATCCCAAGTCTTCCTCTTAACACCTCTCTAAAAAATTAACTCAAACACTTTTCTAGGCAGATCAGAGAGCTGATTCTGCAAATCTATTGACCAAAGCCAATATTAACCTGGATGTTTGCTCTGGAAAACCCCCTCTGCAAGAGGAGATCAAAGTTTGTCAATTTTCTCACTTAAGCTGAAGAAAAGCAATAAATGTCCAGCATGAAGTTATCTGTATCGTACACATTTTAAATTGAGGTGCTTCTGTAGCCGGGGTGGTGCTCACACGCTGCTCTGGGCCTGTGTGACTTGAAAGGATGGCCCGACACAAGGTATCTGTCGTCGAGCTCACTGCCCATTCATTGATCTCATGTTGCACAAGAGCGAGTGCAAAGTCATGTAAGGGTTGGCCATGTATATTCTCCTCCCCTAAGAGTCGCAGATTGCAAACTGGTATAGTTACATCCACCGATGAGCCAAAACATTATGACCATTCACAGGCGAACCAAATAACCTTGATCATCTCCAAACAAGGGCACATGTCAAGGTCTGGGTAGATTAGATGGTAAGTGAACAATCAGTTCTCGTAGTCAACTTGTTGGATGCAGGAGAAATGGGCAGGAGTAAAGACCTGAGTGACTTTGACAAAGGCCAAATTGTTATGGCCAGATGACTGGGTCAGAGCATCTCTGAAACGGCAAGGCTTGTGGGGTGCTCCCAGTCAGCAGTGGTGAGTACCTACCGACAGTGCTCAGAGGAGGGACAAACCACAAACCGGCGACAGGGTTTTGGGCGCCCAAGGCTCATTGATGTGCGAGGGCAATAAAGGCTATTCCGTCTGGTCCAAACCGACAGAAGGTCTACTGCGGCACAAGTCACAGAAAATTTCAATGATGGTTACGGGAGGAATGTGTCACAACACACAGTGTATCGCACCCTGCTGCATATGGGGCTGCGTAGCCACAGACTGGTCAGAGTGTCCATGATGACCCCTGTCCTCCGTCGAAAGCACCTACAATGGGCATGTGAGCATCGGAACTGGACCTTGGAGCAGGTCGCCTGGTCTGATGAGTCCTATTTTCTTTTAGATCACGTGGATGGCTGTGTATGCGTGCGCCATTTACCTGGGGAACTGATGGCACCTGGATGCACTGTGGGAAGACGACAAGCCAGTGGAGCGAGTGTGATGCTCTGGGCAATGTTCTGCTGGGAAACCATGCATCCGGCCATTCATGTGGACGTCAATTTGACACGTGCCACCTACCTAAACATCGTTGCAGACCAGGTACACCCCTTCATGGCCTCTTTTAGCAGGAAATGCACCCTGCCACACTGCACACATTGTTCGGGAATGGTTTGAAGAACATGATGAAGTGTTCAAGGTGTTGCCCTGGCCTCCAAATTTTCCAGATCTCAAGCTGATTGAGCATCTGTGGGATGTGCTAGACTGACAAGTCCGGTCCACAGCAGCTCGACCTCACAACTTACAGGACTAGAATGATCTGCTGCTAATGTTTTGGTGCCAGATACCACAGGACACTTTCAGGAGTCCATGCGTCGGCGGGTTGGCGCTGTTTTGGCAGCACACGGAGGACCAACAGCATATTAGGCAGGTGGCCATAATGTTTTGGCTCATCGGCAAATAATTCCTATAAAGATACATTTATAATAAAATAAAAATAAAACCCTCACCTCTTCACAGAGAGCAACCTGAGTGTGTTCACTTGCACAGACCGAAACAACAAATGTTAGCATATTCCCCTTTGCCAGAGACCAAGCAAATTTTAATTCATTTGCTTGGTAATTCCTGCATCATATATATTTGTGTGGGTTCAAAGCAGCTAGAGATTAGCACCTTATTTCTTAAATGGAGCTTGATTGGGTACCACTTAAGGCAGTTACACTCTTACATTTGGCTCAGTAAAAGTGCTTGACTCCCTACTGCACCAGGAACAATTATTAGTATTAATAATTAGTATTAGTCTTTCCTTTTCACCTCCAAACGTGATTGCGGTATCACAATTGGGAGCAGGAAACAGCCGTAGCTTTACTCAAATGGGTACACAACTGTTTGTATAAATGAGCACAGGCTTCAAAAGACAGGAAAGGCACTGCTCAAATCTATCAGCAATGGTAACTCTACACTCTACACTGAATGCACATTGAAAAGGCTTTTCGTGTTCAGAGCTGTCCCTGTGCGTGTCACTGCTGCACACAGTTTATTTACAGTCATAGAGGAGTTTATGTGTGATTCCCACGACGGGAATGGAAATTGTGTTAAAACAGAGGAGACCTCCTCAGTAAACACCGCACCCACAAGCAAGCGACAATCCCTTTGTATATTCCTTTGGCGTTTCCTGTCTCCCATGTTTAATAATACTATACTTCAGAGTGCTGACACAGATAGAATTCCTAGCAGATGGGACTTGCTCTCAGCTCTGTGGAGGGTAAGGCATTGAAAAAAATGGAATGGAATGTACAATACAAAGCCTCACCCCACCCCAGACATATCTACATTCTACATATTCAGGAGAAATAACATATTTCAACTGACAAGGCAAGAATTTTGTACTGTTATTTAGGTTTCACATTCCAACATTTATTTACATGGAAAGCACTCCTACAACGCATGGTATACATTGCTCACCTTCCACACACAGTATCTGACTGAGGGATGACAGCTGTGGAAATCCAGATTAAATGCCTTGAATAAGGGCACAACCGCAGTGTTACAAGTGGGACTTGAGGCCAGCTCCTTAACCGCTTTGATACTCTACCACCACACTCATTTAAGAAGCCGAATTTAAGGCGTCAGTACAGCTGAGTGTGATAGAATAAGGGAAGAGGTGATCATGAGGTTGAGTTATTGCTGAAGACTTATACTGAGCAATAAAAGGAATGTGCTGTCATTTGAAGCGCATGATACCCTCAACCATTTCCTGTGTGTAGCACTTCCACTTTTGTCAGCGAATGGATTTAACAATGAGAAGATTTGTTTTAATGTGACCACAAAAGCAATCTGCCAGCCAGAGTCTTGTATCATATGAAGTGTGTCCCCAGTCCCACATGACACCATGATCAGGCGGCGCTGATCTTGGAGGTCTTCACAGGTGAGTGTCCCATCACTCATTCTTTTGACCCACCTCTGACTGCGGGTTTGAGGAGCAGAACAGACACCGAAACTCCAGAATGCAGAAACTCTCAGAGAATGATCAGAGGCAGGGTGAACAAAGTGCAAGCTCTAATTTGCACACAGAGAATTCGAACTTCTCCTGGATTCTCCCCTCGGAATTGCACAAGTCGCCTCAGAGGAATCAGCTTTGCCCATTTTTGAAGTGATAGGAGCAAAACAGAACCAACAAACACAATCAGAGAAACGAGCCTCAATCAGAGAGATGCAGATCCTCAACCGTGTCACTCAAGTGGTAACATTTTATTTTACTGTGCCCCTTTGATGCAGACAGGAAGACAGAAAGAAACGTGCCCACATCAAGCTGACTGCATTACCCTTGTGGCAAGGGTAACAACATGAAATAGTTGCCTGGTGTACTGTGACACGCAGCCTGAACCTCTGTCTGAGGTTTGCGTGCCTCCTAAAGATGTTAGATCTCAGACTGAAAAGGGGGCATGTGTGACGCTAGGCCTCAGGATTCCACAGTCCCCAGACCAGCCCAGGCCAAATCTCTCTTTCAATGCTTGCCTTTAAAACAGCAGATAGATTTTTCTGCTCAGCAAGTAAAGGGGCTTGGGGGTGCAACAAAAGTAGATCCCATTCAAAAATAGCGCTCATTTGAGGAGAACTTCAGTTCTCTGCATGTGACATTTCTCCATTTAAGACTGACAATGAACTGATAGCACTTGCGGAAAGGCTTATCTTTAGACTGGAATAATGCGCCAGTTAATAGACATCTCTCTCCTCGCAAAAGCGGTGAGTTTGTCCATGGGGGACTCCGCAGGCTGAGCAAGGTGTCACTGTGTGACGGGCCTACAAACACATGTAAAAGCCTGATTAACTCAATGCCATCTAGCCCAGGATTGCCACGGCCTTCATTCCTCTAGTCCACCTGAAGAAGGATGGATATTCCTCATGGGAAGGTGTGTGAAATACAACCTCCACTTCTGCAGTCCCTTATAGCAGAGACAAGAGTCTTTTTAGTCTACACTTTTTCCACTAAGATTTAGCCACTAAGATACTTTTTTGTAAACTAGACAGACATCTTGATACAAACATAAATTAAGATCCTTTATTAAAATTTTTCCCTCTGAAAAGTTTGAACAATTTATCTGAATTACTCAATTCAGTAAGTGTAATTCTTCCTATACATTACAATTATATAAGGTTCTATTGCTGTTACTTCATGCTAAAAGGTTACAAGACAAATTCTCAAAATGTGTATTATGACCTTTTTTGCTCCATTGTCCCCTCTATGCATGTCATTTTCAGAAAACACTATTAGAGATTCTTACGCAGTTTGCCTGCTGAGGAGGCTATAAGAAGAGTTAATAAAACAAATCGATGCATCAAGCATAATACAATAAAGACATTCCCTTTTCCTGTTTACACCCAATCAAAATTTTCAGAGAATGCATTTACACCCCCATTACATTTTTGCTTTTTTTTTTAAACTCTGTTAAATGTGTGTGTGTGTGTGTGTGTGTGTGTAGTGTGTGTGTCTGAGTGTTTATGTGCGTCTTCACAGTTTATGTAAGGACACCAACTGTTCACTCATAATGGGTGTTGACATCCAGTGCATGTGGTATTTATTGGAAGAGTATAACACATTCTTTGGCTTTACAGCATAAGCCACCATAAGCATCGTGACATTTGGCTCCAAGCATTAAATCTTATATGTTTAAATGCTAGCTTTAAACTCCTCAAGACAAAAAGAAATACTCACACAAACTAGGATGTTTACCATCAGATGAGCGTAATCGTTTTAAATATTGTAAATATTATTCTCCCTTAAATGGCAATATCTGCTTCGAGGTAGACTGTATTTTTTAAAGCAAAGATAACTAAAATTCAACAACAATGCACTAAAATAATTCAATAATAACCAAATAATAACTGACTCTCTAATAATAATCTCTCTATTTAAGGCACCTTTGTATAGTCTTATAGGCAAGGATCATGTTAACATGGTGCTTATGCTATGAAAGAACAAAATAGCAGTAAATAAAAATCAATAAAATAAAATAATGAATTATGGGAACTGGGTAAATAAGGAACCAGAGGGGTCTCTGCTATGAAGGTGTAGATGTAGGGGAGAGATGTAGGTATAATGGAGGTTAGTGGACAGTGCGGAGGTTGAAAGAAATGTGGAAGCTCTTACCCTGAAGGTGTAGGTTTGCTTTACTTCACGGTCTACTGGCTCCAGCAGTGTCAGATAGCGGGTTAACCCAGATGGAGTCAATGTGAAGACGGTGGTGAAGGCATCGAAGGTTATTTGCAGCATGGGATCTGTCGTCTTTAAAAGAGGATTTTAAAGAAAGTGTTACCATGGCAGATCGGAGTTCCTATTAGACAAGTTATCCTTTCATTGAACATACTCGACACCATGCCATTTACTCAAACCTGGTATCAAGGTGACCGTATGCAGAGGTTGTCTGAAATCGATTTGAACTAATCAAGCCAAGGAAAAAAGGACAGACTAATTGCTGACGAAATTGAATGGAATCATTGCAGTTCAAAAGCCAGATTCACCCATCAAGGTTCAGAATAACTCAAATGAACCATTAAAGTTTAGAATGACTCAAATGAATCATTACATTTAAGAATGAGTCATTTCAGTTATGAATTAAGGGTAAAGCGTAATGCTTCCCTCATCTTACCAATGACAGACTGCTAAAAGGAGTTGCTGTGATTCTCAGGAAAAAAATGACAGAATCTGAATGGGAAAAAAAGAGGTTATCAAAAAAAAAAACACCTTGCATGCATGAGCTCTGGATGTCAAACTCTGTTTCACGCAACACACCATAATAGCTCCCTGACCTTGCCTTGCCCTTGCCCTGAGAACAAACACTTGAGCATGACACCGCCACCCCATTTCCCATCCTCCCCTGCTTTAAACCATCCACAGAATCCTTCTCCTGAGCTATCCGCCCATTGCACGGACGGACCCCATGAGATTTTAAATGGCACTCTTTTGATAGGAAATTATTATGAGAACGTGTAATTGCGGAATACGTACTAATATGGGATGATCGGCCGAATGAAAATCATCCAAATTTGCCTTAATACCAAAGCTGAGCAAAAGATACACACAGACGCAGCATAAATCAAAGAGCTTAACATGAAAGATTAAAAGAAAAACAAGCACTGTACAAAGTCCCTTAAAAGCATAATGGTCTTTGTACTCTCTGGGGAATATCTAACCAGAAGAAACTGAAAACCTTATGACGCAACATTCTTACCCGTATGAAATTCATGCTGCTACTGAAACCACTGAAATCCCTGAAAGCTACCTAAACAAACCAAATTAAAATGCAATTCTGAATCCCTTTAGAAAGCTATGGCACAGTTCTATAGCTGCACTTGCTGTACACTTGTGATTGAATCTTACAATGATTCATCTGACAACAAGCAAATTCCAGAATCACTTACTTTAGTTAAAATATTTATTCTCTTCTAAAGGCGTGTGTGAAAGTGTAATTTAGCCTAAACTTGCACAATATGAGAGACAGCTCTGTGGACCTTTCAGTGTATTTCAGCAATAAATAATACCTTTTCAACATCATAAAGATGTGTGGATGACAGCAAAACAAGCGATTGAGAAAGAGCAACTGCACTTGTTAAAAATGTCTTTTAGAGTTTCTGTTCCTGTCTGAGACTGTGTGTTTTACCTTGCATTTCAAGCTTTTAGAAAAAAGCACACCTGTCAAGGTGTTTGAAGTACTGTGTGACTTCCGTTATGGTCTCTGTGGATGTGGAGCACAAACCAAGCATCGCTAGGGTGTGCGAGTTTATGAATTCGGCTGATAAAAATTCACATCTCATCCTAACCTGCCGACATAAAAGAAATATTGGCTGATGAGAGTGCCTGACAGGGGAAGAACTATTTCCCCTTCCAACAAACAGAAAATCTTCCTTAAAATGTTGTTGGTAGAACAGTTGATTCTGTCATTAAGCAAATAAGTGGGGCAAGAATGAACAATAGGCAACCCAACTAAGTATTATTGCCTACTGCCAAATGTAAAACTTAAGAAATGGCACCCAGACACCAAAAGTCTGTTTTTATGTCAAAATGGCATAACAAATTATCGCTGTACAAGATTTGCTTCACTACCGTGCCCACGTCTAGCCAGTGGGGTGCTGTGTACAGTGGAGAGAGAGTCCTCATGTGCTGGCCTAGGATCAGATTTTTCTATGTACAATTAACAGTGACTTCAGAAAAATGCTCAAGTTTTGTCTCTATATTTTTTCTTCATATTCACACACACATTTATACCACCCGGCAGCACTACTCCCATTTTAAAAGTCAAACTGCCTCATAAAAGACGCAAAACTCTTTCGCCATTTTGCCGTTTGTACCTTGTGTGTTATAAAAGGCTTTAGGCATATGGAAAAGATAAACAAGCATCCTCATGTGAAAAAACAAGACAATAACAAACAACTCATGGTGGCTAATTGAGACAAGTGCTGCAAACCAATCCATGAAATTGAGTTTGAATTAATCAAAACTCTTTCATTTTAGTTTTGGTTAGTGTTCAAAATTTATACGCTTGTTATAAACTGAATGAAAGTCACCACTGAATGCAAAACCTCCCCAATGTGTCAGAGGGTACAACTTTGTATATTTTCTAAAAAAAACTTTTAACCCTCTAATGAATTTGAAGGATTTAATGGAAACATATGAGAGAAAAAAAGGAGATACCTCAGAATGTTTAAGGAACACCAAACCATGCAACCATTCAATAGAACACATCAAACGACATACGACTGAAACTATGATAGAAGCACACACTACAAAATAGAAAGAATAAAAAACTCCACACTCCTAGTCAACACAGCACTACAGCAGTCCCTAATACCTACAGGCGTAGCATCTGGCGCGATCTAAAATAAAGAGACATAAGACACGAGTGGCATGGCTGGAAAACAGTTCATAATCTTTTTTTTTTTTCTTTGTTGATCTTTGATCCCCACTTTCATCAGTATGTGCCTTGGGGGCTAAAAAAGGCTAAGGTCTCTCTTCAGTCCTACCCAACATTTATATTTAATTTCAGTAAATGCAAAACTTGTAATGCTGTGCTACAAACTAAAACCAACCACCCAATTAATTACTTAAAAGTTAAGGCTAGAGTGAATATGTATGGCACAATATTCAGTTGGTAGGTATCCATTAACTGTCTTTACAGATGGATGCATAATCATATTTGGATTTTAATCTTACAACCTTCTGGTTAGGAGCCCAGTTCCTTAACTCCTACACAATGTCTCTGCCACATGACAGTGGAGAGCAGTCCCACATCTTATATTCACAAGGCATCAGTAATGTGGGCTCCACCTCAACGGGTTAAGTACTTAGGGTTGACCTAGTGCAACCAATCTGTTGATGTCTGCTTCGTAATTGCTGATATAAAGCTCAAGAAGTTGAGAGGTGATTGGGAAAAGGGCACAAACTGGGCAGCAGTATGGCTACTAGTGTTTTAATAACTACACTCATTTTTTCAACTTTCACATTGTAATGGCATATCCTCTCATATGGAGCTTATGTACAAGAGATATAATCATGAGGCATGGCTTCTTTCTCTGTGTCTTTGACTTGTAATTACAGTAAGACACATTTATGAACATTTTAACACAAGAAAATGTGAACACATGACTCATTCAGTGTGGAAAAGATATTAAACCAGAAAATACATGTAATATGAAACAAAACACAATAAATTCAACAAAGAACAATACACGCATTGTGAGTTTGAATTAATTCTGCATATTACCATCGGATGAGCTTGACTTTTTTCCCACACTATGATTTAAACATGTCCTAGAAAAAAAAAAGTTTCCAAAAAGTCCTCTCTTTTAAAACTGGGAAACATTCACACATATGCAATGCAAGACAGCCAGTGTGAGCATGAATACCTCCTCAATATCATCATCCAGGGCGATGATGCCGAGGGGAGCCGTGAGGTTGGCGTTGCTGGAAATGGTGGTGCCCACAGATGCCGACTCGCTGATGTAGCCTTGGTAAGTGAGCCATTGAAAGTACGGGGGCTGGTTACTCTCACCCAGGACCTCGATGTGCAAACTAGCAAAGGCTGGAAGAGGATGTCCATTATCTTGTTCCGCCTACGGAGAAAAGGAAACAAACTTAACTTAACAGGAAGAGCCTATTAAGCATCTGGCATGCTACAGGGCCTCCAAAAATCAGCCTTTTGATCGATCCACAGAGAAAATCTTTGCACTTGGCCTTGGATCAGACAAACCTTGGCCTACCACCTAGTGAAGAAGTCCATGTTTTTCTCAATCCTGACTTCCCAGTTGGGGAATGGCATATTTATTCAAGAAATTCAATCAGATCAGCTCTGAATCTTCATTTTCCTTAAAGCACCCAGTGGTTATTGCTCTGAGAGGGGAGTTATTAAGTCAAATTTGATTGATTGATAGACTGCCTGATAGACTGCTTGATTGACAGGCGGAATCACACTGCAGTCTGAAATGGTGAAAAAGCAGACATCTGGCACTGGTATGAGGATAAGGAAGGCTTCTGAGACAAAGCAAATGGTAATCAGCCAAAACTGCATTCCGCAGAAATCAGTTTAAAGTCAAAAGTAATCATGGAGGCACTAAAATCAATGTTTTCAATTTCCTTATCTGATTAAGCAATTGCTTGGAATAAAGAAAAGCATACTCCTGGGAGGTCCAGGAATGAGTTTGGGAAGAACATTGGTTTTATACAAGAAGACAGTGCTATCTATACGGAATAAGCCCTGAAAACAGGGGTGTCCAACTCAATTCCTAGAGGGCTGTGTGTTTGCTGGTTTCTGTTCCATCCAATTCCTCTGGCTTAATTGATCCAATTAGCTAATTAGCCACACACATGGATAACAACTGATTTCCCAAAATACACCACAGCGAAATATTCCCTGGGTATGGAGCACAAAACAGTCTTCAGCTCTCAGTATTTGCAAAAAAAAAAAAAATAAAAATAAGACCTGAGTCACTGATTGCACTAATTAAGTAATTAAGACCAGAGGTTGGTGTATACGTAGCCCTGCAGGAACTGGAGTTTGATGCACCTGCATTGAAAAAATATTCATTAAATTTAGAGTCAGATACTGAAACCCAATCTCATCCATGAAGGCCGTGCAGCTGTCTTTTTAACAAACAAACAGGACCTTTCACACAAAGGCTTTAATTCATGCAAAGACTTTATCCATTCCATCTGTGATATTTACGCAGTTTATATGAATAGGGATTAGATAATACAATTGCCAACAGACAATAATATGAATATAGATTACGGACTACAAAATACTGAAGCATTAACACAATGATACTATCAAGATAAATTACTGACAACAGCAGACTGAGGCATTAACATTATAAAACAATTTACAGAGTGACTATGACTCAGTTCAATCTAACTGTAGTGTGCTTTGCTGTTGAACTGCATCCTTTTTGATTTCTTACACATTCGGGTCATTAACGTTGTTCATTTTGATCAGTGCCCACTGAGCACACGAAATTTTGTGAGAAAATAACATGTAAAACTGGCTTAAATTTGCCACTGAAAGGTAATGACAAAGCTCCCTGTGATTAATGTTGAATCTGGGTCTAAGAACCTTACACTGGTTGATGAACCCTTGAGTAATGTCAGGTTCATTAAACACACTGGCCTTGTTTGTGGAATTCTGATTCTTGACATTGTGACCTATGTTGCTTTCTGCCTCCTCTGGAAAGGTGAGGCTGGTCATTACTTTTACTGCTCCTCAGTTAAACAGAAGAGCAATTACTGAGAAATGGAAACGGCCTTGTGGATCAAAACCTTCAACAGCATACTATGCTGAACTATGAGGGGGTTTTAGTGCCTTTTCTGTAGTGGAGAGAAAACCACTGGGATATGTTCATGGGAACAATCATTTCAATTAAATAAGCATTGTTTTATCAGATTACACAAATACACGGCTGAAATCACTGGGCAGACTGAAAAGTTGTGCCAGCACCCAGTCCTCAACCACCTCCACAGATTGTGATTTAGTTGACAGTATCAACAAGGTAGTTATTCATCTCACCATGGCTACATTACTATCTTTCTGCTAGAATTGTACCAGACCAGTTCTATGCAGTACCACCAGTATCTCATTTCAGGTGAAAAACCTCAAGTGAGTAAACTAAATCGGTTCAAAAGGAATTATATATGAAATAAATAGCAATAACAATATAGCAAAGCCAACTTGCAAAACCAACTTGCAGTGTAATGACTAGCCTTCATAAAATAGATACGTGAAAGAAATAAAGGTTTTTAGCCTTTAATACTTAGGGGTCCGTTTGCCCATGAGGACTGTGTGGAGCATGCTGTTAACCTGTCTGTAAAGAATCAATTCATCTCTGCTGGTGAGCTGAATTCAAAGATGGCTCTAATCCTTAAGGTGTGTCTGACAAACATTTGGCTACATCGCTCAATGTCTGTAACAGCGCCGTTCGAGGTCCGTCTCACTGGGATACTTTGCTACAAAAGTCTGTGATAGCCTTTGAACCCTACTGACATAAAGTACATGGGAGTTCTGTTCTTTGTCTGAATTGACAACAGACAATGTGACCTTAAAGCCATAGCAAAATACAACTGCACTGTGACTGAAATGATAGAAGGGAGAGCACTGAGACGGCAGCAGCAGGTAAACAGTTTCAAGATGCAAGCCAGCCATTTCCTGCCTGTTTCACCTGTTGCTGTATCACAGGTACAGCTGCTGTTGTAACTAGGGCAGCATTATGGTAAAAGGCTACTGTATGCTACACCAGAGGGTCACCAGTTCCAATCCCACTAAACTGTGCTGTTGTGACCTGAAGTGAGGCAATGTGCCTAACCATAGGTGCATTTTTAAAATCCAACACCATAAATCTGCTTCAGGCTGGGCCGAGAAGGCAGCTTTAGTTTATGCCCTCGGTATGAACATCTGCTAGCATACAGATAATGACATTATAACACTGGCTGTTATCACATAAATTCACACACTGATCTGCCTGACCTCTGTATGATATGCCAGCGATTACTTAGGCAGGACACTCTATGGTAACTTTGCATGGGGGCTGAAATATTAAAAGACTGCTTACGAACATGATTTCCTTGGTGTGCCAGTGATAATGTTCCTGAACTGTAACTGTACAACACTGTTTAGTTAATTGTTTAGGCTTACACTGCATTGCTTGATTACAGTAAAATCACTTAATGAATGAAAACAGAAGATACGTTAAGGGTTGTTTCTGTAGGACAAGAAAGGCTGAGATATGCCTTGAGCGTAAAGAAAGTGTGAATATTAACAACTGCCTGACCAGCACCTGACCAGCACCACATGCTTCATCGGTGTGACTCTATGTTCACTTTCTCCCTTTGTTTACTTTTTTATCTTCCTGGGTACTATGCAAAAAAAAGTTAAAAGTCAAAAGTTTCAAGTCAGAAAAGCACAGCTCTTCTTCTGAGTCATTATCCTCAATGGCAATTTTCCTACTGGTGTACTATTGCTCCATCCATTTCTGATAGAAAGCAACACAAAAAAAAACTGGGGTAATGGGGCTTTTTCGGCTCTATGGTGTAGAGAAATGGGCTCAGCATCATCTTCTGCTGCAGAGAGAAACTGCTTGAAAGAAGAGGAGGGCAAGACGGTTAACACTGGACTTCTGTCTTAAAGAGAAAGTGTTGCAACCTTGCCCATCCTTCTAGCAGCATGAGCCCATCAGCTTCATCCTGCGATAGCCTCTCCCTATTGAATTTCCACTCCCAATACTGCTCAGATTAAATGCTAAATACATTTTGTTCAGCCCTTATTAAGACTAATTGAATGCTCATTGTTTAATATGTAGAGTTATATATACTGGAATACCCTCTGTTTATCAATACAGTATCTCAAAAAAGTCCTCACAGGTCATAGCTCATAGGTCATACATTAAGCTGTCAAGTAGCTCATACCCATATAAAGTATATAATGTTACAATGAGCCCTTTCGGTGCTGATTTGATTAGCACGCTCATTCTTTGAAACACACGCCCTCAAGCGCTAAACGATGCATTACTGTATTAGGAGGGACTCATTATCTCCTAAAAACAAACACTGTTCTGGGGGTCCCCCTGCACAGCCGGCTCCCGTCTAAACCGGAGTGTCCCGCGGCACTTTGCTTTGCCTGCTGAAAGTTCAGCTGCCGTGCGAGGTCAGGAGTCGCACCCCCCCCCCCCCCCATCGCCCCCCGTCCTCCCCATCGTCCCCCGCGCACTTCGGAGCGGTCATTTCGCGCACTGCCCTCCGCACCACGCCTCCTCTCTCGTGCTTTAATCTGCGGGAGGACACGCCAGGGAAAAGCCGCTATCAAAAAGCAAAAAAAAGAAGATGAGCTCCTTCGCCCGAAGGATTGGCTCTTTAACGCTGTCACTTTCTGAGAAGGAGAGAGGGGGAGAGAGAGAGAGAGAGAGAGAGAGAGAGAAACGGAGAGAGTGGCAGTTCTGCCACGGTTCTCGCCGTCGCCGGGGGAAACCAGCAGCAGGTGGAGGCGATGACAGCTCGGTGAGAGAGAGGGGGGACAGCGGAGATCTGACCCACATCCTGTCACACCTGGGGGAAGGCACTGGTGACTCACTGCCTGCCAGCAGCAGAAGTACCCTCTGACTTGAGCAGGTTTAAGTCCGCGCAGGCACTCTCCTGACAGGGAATCTGATTTTGATTTAAGTATTTATCACACACATACTACATATAAAAAATGTTAAGCTCCCCTTTTCAGGATTGTATACTGTATTTAAATGCAAACAGTCTACAGTGCAGAGTGTAAATTGTGCAATCATACCCTTGCCATTATTAATTTCTCTAATAAATCTAAATAAACCACACATTTATATGCTGCAATAATTTCAATTTACAATTTACATTTTTTGTTGTTGCAATGTATGAATATGCAACTACTGTGCAAAAAAAACAACTTCATATTCCCATATACACATCACTGAACACACCTTATGTCCTTATACATAAACAGTTGTAAACAGTCATACACCCACACACACACACGGACATACGCACACACACCCACACACAATGAATATATTACAGATACGTATGTCTCTACTATATGCACATAAATACATACCTGAAAATGCATCTTATTATGGTGTAATTGTTAGATTAGGTTTGCACTGTCAGATCTGAGGGTGCCTGGCCTGGAGGCAGGTGGTAAGGGTGAGAGGGTTGTTATTCTGTGAGTGCCTTAACACTAATATAATCGCTCCAGTACAAATCCAGACATTATAAAGTGTTTTCCTGAATGTGCACAATGCCAAGCTAGAAGAAATGTATGCTGACAGGAATAAGGGTGTCTTATAACCAATGTAGTGTGGGTTAGCATCACTCTAAGAACATACCTTTCTCTACTATGGCAGGCTTCACTGTGCATGTGTGTGTGTCTGTGTGGGTGTATGTACTTTCTCCCACAGTGAGAAACTCCCATGCACACAGGACATGAAAGGTGAAGAGCTGCTTTCAGAGAGCACTCAGCTAAAATGCTGAAATAATGAGAATATCCACATGGGAAAACTGTACATGTTTCAATTCTGAATCGCTGGCTCCGCTGAGCCAGATAGGCTATTTAGACATCGGGGCCCCACAAAGTATCTACTCTCCCATAATGCAATACAACTGCGATGCCCCTGGTAAGTAATTCTCTAAACAAGGTGCTACATGATAACTTTGTCATGGCTTTTATGGCATGAACTTTTTCCTTCCTTCGAGCATACCAGTGTTGATACTCCAGCATCCACCACCACCAATCATGGTGTCATCTTTAAGAGAAAGCTTCAGTGAGCACGTACCAATATGGCTCCACTTTATGCAATTAAACGGTCAGTTCCCTAGCCAGCTAGCTTGTCTTAAATGAAATCTCATTTATATTCCTCACAGTTTTATAGTTGCGGAGTTACATCACCCACTTCTCCAGACTGCTGGCACTGTAAGACGCAGTGTAACCTCATTTACCCCACCAGGGACGATTTAGCATGCTGATTTTAGCCCTAATGTGGAGTCACTGCTGGGGATTATGGGATATATGCACTCAAACAGATGATTTGTGGCATTGGTCAACATTCGTGAGATTATTCTCAAGTGTAAGAAGAAAAGGCTTTGTTTCTGTGACTTCAGCGGCTCAGGGTAAAAGAGAATGATCCTGATTACCTTGATCAACAGGTCAAAAGTTTGATACAGGTTCCTTTTGATTGGTCTCAGTAGCTGGAGCTCTGCAGTAGTTCTATTCAGCATGATGTATTGAGCGTAGGTCTCCGGTTTACCTGAAAATTAAATTGAAAAGGCTGATTCAGGAAGTCCTTGACTGACCATTTGTTTGTTATTAAATGCAGAGATATTAAAACTCAAGTGCTGGGAGAAACTAAGGGGAGAGTACTTTACTCTTATTGTGAGGGGATTCTGAAGGATAACAGTTACAATCACTGAGCAGCGAGTTCACCACCCTACACAGAACATTACATTTTTTGAATACTTTTTCACCTCTTTAAGCAACTCTATTTTTTTTGTTAAGCTCATCTCACTGCAACAACTGCGGTAGTGGTGAGGTGAGATGAATGAAGTCCACTGATAACCTTGCAAACAGCCAATAGCTATTTTTCACACTGCAAGTCACACAGAGCCCTACAGCAGAGTGGGTGCTCATTGGAGGAAAGGTGCTACTTCACTGATGTCATCCGAGTAACATGCAGGCGCCGGACGAATCACAGGGTGCCTGAGAGCAGCGTGACAAGCAACCGCTTCTGACATACCCATCCCTATAGCTGCCTGAACCTGGCCAATCTGTTCTGCAACTGTGGGCTCCCAGCCGGAAAATGACAAAACTGGAATCAAACCTGGGTCACAGAGCTCAGCTTGTTGTAAAGGTGAGCTCTATAACAACTGCGCTACTCAGAAGCCAAAAGTGATGTTACATGCTGAAATAAAAATCATTTCAAGCACATTATATATCCCACTGTGTTACATTGGGTGCCCATCCAAATACCCAGAGAGAGAAAAAACGGTTCAGCTAATTCCTGGAACATCCCTGGGCCTGCAATTTCCCAAAGCCCACTTGGACATGGAGACCGCAGGAAACTCTAGACTTGTGGGGGTGAGGAGAGAGAGTGCCTCTGTCCCCCTGGAGGCCACGCTCCATCCACAGTGACATTCCTCAGTGTGGACGGCCCCATCGTTTCCCAGAGCGGGTGCGGGGCTACTCATTTAACAGTGTTTTGACGGTAAATTGTTTTGCTCAGAAGCCATGGTGTGCTGGGAGAGGTGACGGATTATGGACAACAGAGGGGCTGACAGGCACCTACCAAGAAGGATGGAGAACAGGATCCCGGGTCGGTCCGAGGGGGGCTGGATGTTGCGGTCTTGGTCCACTGCCCGGATTGGGGGTGTGACGTTAAGGGGGTTAATTTTGCTCTGGAACAAGAAATCGGGGTCTGGTGAGTCAAACAGAAGGGTGTTTTATTCTTGCAAATGTTCTGCCCTGAGGGCACTTGCAGTCCACGTATAAAACAAACAGCCTGAGGAGCAATGGGATGCCAAAAACACCATTTCAATTTTACCTGTTAATCAGAAAAAAAGTGGTGAAGATTAGAAACAACCATGTTTTTTCTTTAGTGAATTTTTGTTTTGCTTTTTTCTGTTTAATTCATAAGCCCATTCATCACACCCCTGTGTCCCCCTTCAACTCACTGGAGTGAAAAATCGAAACAAGAAGACTGCACTGACTGCATCCCATAGTCTACTGCCAACACATGTATTGATCTTCAGCGCAATGGTTGAATACAGAAATGGATGCTAATATGTGTGTAGTTTCCTTCATACTTTAATATTTCAAACTTCTGAGCTTTGCCAGCTCTTTGTGGTGCCTTGCTGCGAGTTTAAAATTAAAGTTTTGCTTTCAAGAGTTTTTCCTTCTGCTGTGCAATCACTTGTCATGATATCTGTGGTCATGCTTGTTGATTTTGCCCCTACCAGAGAAAGACTGTATCAGCAGCCTTGGTGTCCATCCCCCAGACCTGCCTCTAAAATGGAACGTGTGACACAATTTCAGTATTGGATGTGATGACTGCAGCGACCAGAATTGAGCCACCTTACATTATTTTCATTTAGCAGACCCTTCTTATCCAGAGCTGCTTATATATGTTACCATTTTTACATGTTATCCATTTATACAGCTGGACATTTACCAAGGCAATTGTGGGGTAAATGCCTTGCCCAGCAGCAATTCCGCAGAGGGGAATCAAACCTTTTGGTTACCAGCCCTGCTCCTTACCACTACGCTACGCTGCCGTTAGTTGTCATGGGCAAACGTTGGTTTGGTAGACGTGCGAGCGTTGCTAATGTCTCACGCAGCGGTCTACAGCAACGGCCTGTCTTAAATTCAAGCTCATTCTGAAGATGAGTGGAGGTGCAGAGGTGTCATGGGGCGACATTATTCAGAGCAGACCTGTGGAGGAAATGGAGCATGTGTCCTGGGGAAAACATCTCCGGAGCATGCCCGCGCATGAAGAATGGATGCAGGAGACGCATCCATCCATACACTTAATGATCCCTACATCTGCTCGCTGGGGCACCACAGCCAGCTGTAGCTGACAACTTAGATTAAAATGACAAGTAGACAAGGACTAAAAGTGAAGACAGCAAAGCTTTTAGTGCCGCCCACTGCATTGTTAGCAAACTAACAGCCCTTTGTCCGAGTTCATTTTCTTGTGTTGTTTTTTTTTGTGTGTTTGAATAACAGCCACTTGAGGATATGGATAATTATACTCCATTAGATATTCTTCATTAGATGCACTAGCCACTTTATATATGTAAAGCTTGCACTTTTTAAGGCCCAATTATCTGCATATGCCTAATTGTTTCTGAAATTCAGTCTCTTCCTTTTGCCCAGCTATATGCTTCTAAATGGCTAACAGAGATCCACAGACAGCAGGCCCTTGGGGTGAGATTCGTCTCCCAAGGCTACAGTGTAATCTGCATCTGCTTCAATTACAGTGGCAGTGGCAAGACCTGTGCTAAATCAACTCTCCCAGTCTGCCCAGTGATGATTAGCTACAATACCCTGTTTAATAGTCATTATGGCCATGGCTTACAACTGCACCATATACAGTAATATCCTTGAGGAAGGTAACTGTGTGTGTGTGTGTGTGTGTGTGTGTGTGTGTGTGTGTGTGTGTGTGTAGAAGGATAAAGAAAATTCTTATACTCAGAAGTATCATAACACTTACCAAAAATAATATAGCATATAACATCACAAGGAACATCACAGTGAATATAGCAGGGAAGATATTGCTGTGTTCTGTACATCATAGTGAACATCACTCAGAAAAACAGTTGTTGCCATAGAGAATCAAAGGGAATCTCAGCATATAGTGTTTCTGACGTGTGTGTGATGAAGAAAAAAACGCCAGACTTGTAAACTTTGATGGAGTGGTAACAGGTGTGTTGTCTCCAGCAAAACCACATAAAACAAACATGTAGCAAAGCCAGGGACTGACTTGCTGTTCAACCAAAAATACTGCTTTTTTCTTTACTTCAGTTTTATTGAAATGATAATGAAACATTTGATACGTTTAACCCAATCAAAATAACCCCTCCTTTAAACAGTATGGACTCTAACAGTGCCCGGATTAACCAGCTTCCAGAGCGTGGACATTCCGAGCAATAATAACTACATCACCCTTAAGGCTCTTGCAACCTCCAAGCAATACATACTTTGCAGTCAGTAAGGCTTTTATCATGAATTATAAATCACTGTGTCCCTTTCAGCAAATGAGAAACATGATTCACAAAGGTTCCTCTACATCTTAACCAGAAGCAGTGTTGCTCTGAGAGGGAACTGCACTATGTGCAGACTGAATGATTCTGGAGGCATCTTACCAAAGAGGGCCTCTGTTTTCTCAGCACTGCTTCGAGCCTCAGGAGGCTTCCTTTCAAAGACCGCCTCTCCTTCCTTACATGTCTTAACATCAGGTAAGAAGCATGCTATTTTTTTCGTTCTTCTCTTTTCATTTATTTTGACTTTTTCCTCATCTTTACCTTGTCTGAGTCATATGCTGCAAATGTGTTACTGTTTATTCACTCTGATTTCCTGCCTGTATGTCTGGGCATTATTGTTTCAATAATGGCAATGAAACATGTGTGTGTGTGTGGTGTAAGGTTTTGATGGTTGATTTGGGATGTGGCTTTGGTATTTAAGGAAACACTTCCAAGTTTCCACAAAATTTCCACAAAATACTGTTTTTGGAAATCAAGCAACCATACAACAGAGGTATGTTGGCTTAGAGCAGGGTGCTGTTAAAGAGACAGAATTACAGGATTAATACAGTGCAATACAGTGCAAGTGACCGCTGGTGTCCCCCCTCTCTCTGTCCGTGACATGGTTAGTGACAAACACGCTCATCACATATCAGCTAACTGGCCTGCAGGCCGCCCTACTGTCTGCCCCAAATTTGTCTTTACCCCTGACCTCACTTCATATGTGTCTCTCACTGTAGGGTAGAGTGTCTGCTTCTCCCACTCCAGAGGCCATTTGGACCAATTTTAAAAAACCCTACAGTTCTGTAACTGATGAGTGTATCTTTTTCTTTTTTTCCTCTCTCTCTCTTTTCTCCCTTTTCCCTTTAGACCAACAGAACAGTGACATCAGAAGAAAGTCCATTAACTTCACACTGATGCAAGAAGCAGACCTGAAGACATGAGTCAACGAGCAATAAGAAAACAATCTGTAGGCATCCTCATGAGGACACCAGTTAATCACTTCCTCATGGTCATCAGCAACCGCAAAATGATCCAGCCCTGCCACCAGCTTCTGAATTATGAAATATGGGTCACCCAGCATTTGCCACACCAGACATCATTTCCGTTAAATCTCTACAGGCTGTATACCCCTAATGGGGTCACTGACACACCCTTACACAGCTGAATATTTACAGAAGCAGTTCAGATTAAGCATCTTGCTCAAGGGTACAAGAGCAGTACTCCACCACCTGAGAATCAAACGTACAGACTTCTGGTTACAGGTGGAGTTCCCTCACTGGTGTTGCTTCTATGATAAACCCCCCACACCGATGTTGTGACTGTCTTCTGAGCTATGGTGGAATGGCAGGCCAGTGACAGGAGCACTTGTAGGTCTGTCCTCTGGGTGTGAAGAACTCTCTGCACTCCCCTTATCCCACAGGAGATGTGGCTCATGTCTAGACACCATTCATAGAGGAACAAAGTGGGGGGTTTTTTTTGCCAAAAACAACTCCAATGACCAGCATCACCATCTGCAGCTAGCAGCACATTCTATTTTTGCTGTGGATGGTGATGCTGGTCATTGGAGTTGTTTTTGGCAACTCCAATGACCAGCATCACCATCCACATCCATATGCTTAAGTTCCTGGACAATGACCAGGAACTTAAGCATATCTCCCTGCAGGAAGCCCTAGTGCTTTTCCACTGTCTTTTAGAAACAAGAACTCTGGACCCTTATGTCACAATAGGTCACATCCAATAAGCAGAATGTGGAATGTGGAATACCACAGGCAAGCTTCAGCTGCACGTTTTTTTGTTTTGTTTTTTTTTTTACATCTTTAGAGATGACTAATATAAAACATCAAATGTAACTCTTTAGCAAGTGTCTTTTACATTAGACATCAAATGTAACAAACTCTCTACCCAGTGTGCACAGTATAAAAAATGCAGAGATCAAAATTCTTCAACTTTCCCTAAGAATGTTTATGTCTTCGCTTGCATTCAACCAATTGATATGTCTTGCTTTGTGGCAG
The DNA here is from genome assembly GCF_013368585.1 of Megalops cyprinoides. Taxonomy (NCBI): domain Eukaryota; kingdom Metazoa; phylum Chordata; class Actinopteri; order Elopiformes; family Megalopidae; genus Megalops; species Megalops cyprinoides. The sequence continues at coordinate 8,371,465 of NC_050597.1, forward strand.
ATAACGATCATGATATTCTGAGGTACACCAAAACTAAAATATGAACGACAAATGGCTGATTAGCACGTGTGGCTACATTATTAAAATGCATAAATACACAGCAGCATTGTATGTGCTTATGGCTGTCATTTTAACTTGAAACATTTGGTACAATAGCGGCAACTATCAAACATTTTATTATCTCTGGCTGAAATAGAAGCCGGTCTTCCCATTGAAATCGGATTTCTGACTGAACATATAATTATGTAATATCCTCCCCTCAAAAGTCACCAAGACCAACCATTTTAGGGTGACCTGGCCAGCTCCAAACTGGCCTCCCTGCATCTACAGCCAATGAGCTACTGCTGCGCTGCCCTTGGTTATATGACTGTGCATGGGCTTATCCAGATATGAAAAAGACTACTAAAGTAACCATGCAGACAATTATTTCCATGTCCAAACTGCTTCCTTATTCCCGAAAAGAAGTGTATTTTATATGTTGTGATACTGGGTATGTTATCAACTAAGTGATGGGTCTGCAGGTCATACTGCACACCTGTGAAAGAGTTCTCATGGTTTCCTGCAGGAATAATCATCATGACCTCAATATTTTCCTTTGTATTTTCCCATTTCCATTGATCCGCGTTGCCAGAAGTGCACTTCTCAGTGCTTGACTAGGAAATTCTTACTCTTTAGCCTTACTCAAAAATGAGAGACAGAGGAGCACTCAAACCTACGGCAAAAAGGAGAATAAAACAGTCGTCTGAGTTGATAAGTTTAGTGTGATGAAAGAGGCACAGCCTACTGTGGGAATTCCTGAAGAGAAGCCAACTCTACAGTACTGTTATCTGCAGTCTCTGCTTTCTGCTGTTCATTTCCTGTCTCCGTACTGTGAGTACATCTGTAGTTACTCTTCCTTCATTCTGCTGCCTCTTGTACCACTGCCTGCTCACTAGAGATGTGATTATCATCTGCCAAGAGAGTTAGAATGACATGCAAATTGGACTGAAAAACACAGTTTTCAATGTACTTTTTTTAAAAAGAGTGGATGATTTGTGGAGATAAACATAGATATCGCCACAGCATAAGTGCATCCAATTGTCTTACTTTAGCCAAACAAGTGAGAAGTGAGTGAGTGTGTGTGTGTGTGTGTGTGTATGTGTGTGTGTGTGTGTGTGTGTGTGTGTGTGTGTGTGTTGGGATTTAAAGGTTCATGGCTCCTTTGTACATACTGTTTTCTTCAGAGGTTCAGAGGATGAACATTTGAATATTTGAACATTTCTTCTTACTCGACAACATTACATTCTGTATTACTGTATGCTTCCCCAACAGGCATTATCAGATCTGTCCTTGAGTGTTTTCTTTGAGTTCATTTGCTGATACCTTCTTTGTCTAGATCAGTTAACAAATGAAAGGTAACAAAACTGGCATAGTCCTTGAAGCGTAGTGTTGGTTTTGGACTAAATAAATGCTAAAGTTTAACTGCATTTTTAATTCATAATCCTTAAATAGTAGATGCTGTTTATTCCCCCAAAATCATACCATCTAACACCATATGTTTCAGTTATTTCATGCAGTATTTTTGTGAAAAGAATAAAAAGCTTCATAAAATGTAAAGCAGCAAAAACATATTTATTACCTGAGGAGGTATTCAGTTAATCACTTTTTCCTGATTCTCTCTCTAGTTTATCTTCATGGAATGAATTTATAGTTTGCATTATTTTATGTTAATATGCCTTTTTAAAATTTAAATTACTGCTAAACCCATGATGTGTAAGAATTAAAAAATGTGGTGCTTGAATTTGTTACTGAGACATAACAAATCACCATGGAGATTTGACAGAATGTCCCACACTGAAAGACTGAGAGTCACATACTTATATTTCATAAAAACAATTCAGAGAGAATGCAAAATACATTATGAGACCTGCAATCATGATAGACCCCACCAAGAGGGGCAGGAAAATAATCTCCGCCATTATCCCATCTGCAAAACTCAAGGTTTTCCGTCTATGACAAAATTTTCCATTTGAAATAGAGACAGTTTCTATTAATCACTGTCATCACGCAAGGTCCTTGGGACCATTGTATAACTAATTACCTGTGAATTCACATCTTCTGTTTTTGGACCCTCTGTGCTCCTTATTTGTGTAAGCCCTCACTGTTGTTTATTTGACAAATCGTATTGTGAGACAGCACATTAAACAAAGAATTATTAGGGAAAATTATATCAATTAAAAGATCATGTGATGATACTGTTTTCATTCACAAATATGCCTGAATAATGTACAAACTGTTTTTTATTTAAAGAGTTCCCCAATTACATCACTGATAATAATACATCTCCGGCATTAAAATCCTTCTTTAAGTTCTAATTAATATGCAGAATACGGCTTGTGAGCATGACAGGGGATTATTATTGTTTGAATACTAGCCAGGCCTATATGAGTGAACTTGGATGAATGAAGATTAAGGGGAATGAAGACGGAGTGAATTCCATTTATCATCTAGAAAACCAAGACAAGCACAGAGAATATAAGACATGAGATTACATGAGATGGAATTAGCATGACTGTATACATATATTGCACCAGGGAAAGCTCTATAGAGGGCTTGAAATCATGTTTTATTACAGTTTAGCTCTTTGCTACAACTGCAGTGCAATTTTGCATCATTGTTCCATCATCAGCACTTTGAGCTTTGTTTGGGTGCTAAACAAACAAATGTATTTTATTATTATTATTATTATTATTATTATTATTATTATTATTATTATTATTATCATCATCATTATTATCATATTAGTGAAGTTAATTAACACCGTGAACTACCACAATAATAAGCATGCGTAAACCTGATGCACTGTGGATCTCTATTCCCATCCAATTTCTTTGAATATAATTTCTTCTACATCTGATGATCTCTTGCAATTTATTCCATCTCCACATTCGCATCCCATGACAAGTAATTTAATGAGAAACAACCTCTGAGCACCACATACAGCATGTCTAAAAATTTGGTGGCGTGGAATAGAACTGTCAGCTGGTCTACAAGTAAGATTCTTTACTGTGACTTTCAGATCTCCAAGGTACAGTAAAAACAGCTCTGTGGTTGCAGAAAAAATAATTGCTTCTTTTGCAATTGTAAATACAGACTGTGTAGTAATTTATAAAACAGTAAGTTCAACTTTCTGCCTCGATGAAACATGCAGACCTGAGGACTCTGAATGCAAACAGAGCACAGGAACAAACTAGGTTTGCATTTCAGAATGAATTGTATTTTTTGCTTCTTCAAGATTTTATTAGAACACAATATTCTGTAATGAGAAAAAAAGCTTTGCTATGACTGAAGAGACAGCTTTGCCCCTTCACTCTCCACCTGTGGCAGGTGGTGTGGTGGTGGAAGGTGCAGCTGACACACTGGCTGACCTATGTGTGTGTGTGTGTGTTTGTGTGCGCGTGTGTGCCATGTGTGAGGGGACTTACTGGGTCGGTGAGCTCGAGGAAGGCTGCCTGGTAGGTGATAGGGCTGCAATCCCGGGTGTTGTTGATCAGGGTGCAGGGCAGGAACATGGGCCCCAGGTCGTCTCCGTCGAGCACGTCCACTGTGAGTGTGGTGGTGGCGGTGCGCCGGTCGCTGGGGTACGGGGCACGGTCCTACAGGGGACATCACCGCTTCTGTTAGGATGTCATGTCTGCCATTCATGGACTTGTTCCATGACAATGCTAAGTCACCGTTCACCCTGAAAGGCTCTGAATGCACCAACAGATTCATGTATTCTCGCTTTCCTTCATAAATCAGTTTTTAATGTAAGCTCTACAGCTGCTATTAAGTGGGTATACAAGCATTGCCGCAGTCTTTCAAAAACATGTAAGATATCTAAGAGACAGGCATTGTCAACAAAAATGCACTCTACCAAGGCCAACGTATGAGAATTGCTAACACAATGACTTTGATATTTCCAGACTTGCCAAGTACGCTACTCCTACACATCCAAATAGCATCAGACACACACACATCCAATAAAATCATTGTCCGTACAGTTCCTGAGCCCTTCCTTCCTAAATGATTTCCCTACAGCAGAATAGTGGAGGGTGTGATGATGATGGCTTAATACTGCCAAAACAACTGAGCCCCATCCCAAACTGCCTTGGGCTACAGGACACTCCGGCTCCTCCAGGAGTCCCTCATACCATCCGGAGAAAAAGCGTCATCAGCCACAAGCCATTTCACTCGGGAAAAGCATCCATATTGCTCATCTCTCTGTCTCAGCCTCCATCATTTCAGTACAGCGAAAACAGGATGAGACTCATCATTCAATTACCCAACACATTTACCCAGAGTAGGTGAGAAGGTCTGTTACAATCAACAGAATCGGGAGTTACAAGCATATTGTTACAAATGGCAGCAATCAGAACTGGTTAAAGATTTCTATGAGGAAATGAGTTTAATCAAATATAAAATGTCAGCTCAGATGTGCGAACTAATGGACAAAATTTATACATTTCAGTCTTATCTCCTTGTAGCTCTAGGTTTGCTCTTGATGCTTCACACACATGTACAAAAGAAAAATCAATAAAGGACAGCAATATTATTCATAGTATAATCCAAACATTACACATCTCAAAATGTCTTGTCACATCCCTTACAGCATACCCCTTACATGAAATCAGCTGGATGTATGAAGAATTTGGATAAAACTGAATAACTGCTTTAATATTATATACAAAAATAAACTACAAGTATGTATTTAGCTAGAATTCAGTAAGCATCATTAACAAACCTCATAACCATCCACCAATCGGTCCCAAGGTATTGTGTCAATTGGACCAGAGGGAGACAGGCTGGGATCCCCGACGGGACACTGCCATCATACCTTTGAGCAATGTTCTTAGCATGAATTACTTCGGTAATTTGCTTCAGGTGTATGAATGCATAATGAGGAATATGTAAGCTTTGCAAGTCACCTTGGATAAGATTTACTGCAAAGCAAATGCATAAATCATGTCAGTTGTGGAGCGGTTAGACTGAATTCCAGCCACAGGTCCTGTACATGTACCGGCTGGCTATGTATCATTAATACCATTTCCTGCTGCTTTAACAGCCTGATAAATCTCCCAGAGTCTGTTACTGTTCTGATCTCTTCTCATCCAAACATGCATACAATGTTTTCAAATGCTGCACAGAAAAGACACAACCTAATGAGAAATCACTATTCTAGTGTATAATCCTTTCCATTAAATGGGAAGGATCAAAAAGAACCTTCGCAGCTCCAAAAAAAGGCAGCTGTTCTCACTATGCTTCATTCTTCCTTAATTCTGCCTAGAGTGTTCTCTGTTATGTAAAGCCAAAACTTAGACCATCAATGTTTTGCAAAATGAAATATTTAAAAAAAAAAAAACTTTCATAACTAGCTCCTATCATTACATGGTGGTATAACATCATCTTTTTTCACATTAAATATTTCTTTGGCATTTCTTGATTGAACCAATTAAAAATAAACATTGAAATTCTCCCTTGTCTGACCTTTTCAAAAGACTGTATCCACCCCTACTAGTTATGAAGACAGATTTCAGTACCATTTATTTGACATAAATTCTTGACAATTTGATGAGATTAGACAGAAAGTTCTTGGTGAATGCTTTATTCATCGCAGTTATGCCACGTATTTATGGCATACGCAGTATGTTGTTCTGCAGAGCGGGAGACTGATCACTTCACCCTCTGTGCCATGAGAACCAAGACTTACATTGGCTTGAATGATGACCAGGTAACGCGTTCTGTCTTCGTAGTTGAGCCTCTCTCTCAAGACAACCGCACCAGAGAGTGTTAGCGGAATGCTGAATGTTCTGTTTGAACTCTGCGGGAGGGACAATCCATGTTAGAAGAGGACAACAGGCAGTGGAAAAAAAGCCATTTCTTCTTTTCTTTCTATCCTATCTGATGTACTGCTACTGCCTGAGGCATAATACTGTTGCATAAGGCACTGATACTCTGTAATGCTTTATAAAGCACTGATACTCTGCCACACTACATGAACCACTGACACTACGTGACACTGCAGGAAACCCTCATACTCTGTAATGCTGCATAAAGAGCTAGTACTCTGCAATACTGCATGAAGCACTGACACTTTGTGCTACTACATGAAGCACTGATACTATATGACCCTGTGAAGCTGTTAGGCTGCTGCAGTGTGAGGTAGGGAAATTAGTGGCGTTAGCTTTAAGGTGTGGAGGTAAACGTCCAAACTGTATACATGGGGAGTGCGTAAAACAGAAACTTGTCCTGAACCAGGTGCCCACTAAGTAAATGAACAATTAACTGCAATTTTATACACAGGATGGTCTTGCTTGCGTCTAAACATCGTCTATACAATCAGTAAGTTCAATGCATTTCTCATACTGGATCATTCGGGTTGTACTGAATGACGTATTCGATCTGTCCGTTTGGCCCGTCATCGATGTCAGTGGCACCGTTGTTTCCGGAAAATCCCGTGAAGATGGTGGTTCCAACAGGTGTGAGCTGGAGGACGAGAGACGGAGAAACAGGTAGTGAGAGCTCCACCCAGCAGCAGCAACAACAGTACAGATGGACCAAAAGTCTGCATCCTAAAGGAAACCTGTCCAATATCTATAGAATAGATGGAACAGACTGATTCAGGGATGCTGTATGAGGCCTGTCCGGTGGCTTGCGTGACAGAACAGTCCAGTGTACGGCTGACCGCTGAGGGACACAGAATACCCTCTGGCTTTCTGAGGAAGACTGGCAGACAGCACTGGAAAAGCTCATTCCGCAGTCAGACAGGTGCCCCTGTATTGCTTTCACATGTGAGAATAAAAGGTTATAGCTCAGGGCGAGGTCAAGGGGGTTAGACAGCGCCGGGGACTGCCTTGTATTTCAGCTGCTGTGCTGGTTCTCTATGTATAGGGATCCAGGCTTCCTGGAAACACCAGGCAACAGAAATGGCAGTGACAGAAATATCCCAGAGAACATGGTTTTTGATGGCTCTATAAAAACCCATATTTCAGAATTTTTCCAATGTTTTGGTTGACATTAGTAATGTAATTAACATTCATATTGTATGGTCTATAACATTAGGTCTTTTTTTTTAAATGTGTCCTGTAATCCTAGGTTTGTTATAAACTGTGTAACATGAGGCCTGTGACGTGATTTGTAATATGAATGTCATATCAGTGTCTATAATGTCATATTTGTAACACGGAGCCTATAATGAAATATGAAGCCTGTTGAAGAGGAAAGGTCACCCTTGCAAAAACTGAGACTGCAGACATCAGCTGACAACGGAAGGACAAGATCTGCTTTGCAGCTGCTTTTGGTTTGCTGCCAAGTCTGATGCCATTATCAAGTACATGATGCTTCCCTTGTCCTACTTGTATGTGGAAAATTGCTAATTATCCATGAACCATAGCAGCACACACAATAAACTATGAAAACTCACAAATGACAGTAAACACGTATTTATTTATTTTCACAAAATTACAATGCCAATCATCTAGCTTGAGTTTCAATTGAGCTAGAGTTCATTAGGATTCTTATGTATGTAAAATGTATAAAAATACTGTGTATATAAAAATACTGCATATTTAGTGGACTGTCATTGCATTGAATTTGCTTAGCAGATACTCTTATCCAGAGAAACATACATATCTTATTTTCTCATTGTTATCCATTCATACAGTATATTTTACTGAGGCAATGCAGTTGAAGTGCCATTTACCCAGGGGAGCACAGCAGTGCCTTACCTGGGAATTCAATTGGTATCCTCTGGGTTATAAGCCCCGCTCCCTACTACTATACCACACCACTGCCCTTTGCTATGGTCCTATCAAAGAGCAAAGTATGACACACCAGCTTCAAAATCGGATCAGAATCAAAATCCCTTTGGTGGCCACGTAACTCGAAAGTGAGGGCTGAGGTTTACTACAATAAGTTCATGTTTGGAAAATTATAGTGCCGTTACTTTATGTGTTGATGTAGAAAAAAAAAATCTGTGCAATTATTAATGGTGGACAAACCCATATTCTCTAAATTCATGCTCAACACAGATTTGCTGGCAAATGCCCAGTCTTGTTTAAGTTCAAAAAGAGGATCTCTGTAAAGAACGCTATCTGCAATGTGGCAGATCGAAGTCACAAGTCATTCAAAGCACAGTCACAAAAAGAAAACGGATTACGTGTTGAAACAAATCACTAACGTTCACCTTTTCTCATGGTTTTTTTTCTCATGGTCTCAGGCATTTCTGCCTGTGATGCCAGATCTGAGCTCACATCAAATCACCCCTCCCAGCTTTCACACGTCAGAAGCGATGTCTCTAAAACCCTGATTAAATTCTCTACAGAGGTTCCTACCACTCAGGTTTCATAAGAGAAGTGATTACGGAATCACCCACATACTTCCCCGTATCACATTTTTTGAGGCACGCGTCAATATTTTGATTAAATCTCTGTTCATTCAATCAAGCACTCAACAATCAAAGTGGCCAGCTGGTGCTGCCCCCTGTGGCCGCTTTAGGACCCCTCGTGTGAGAATTTGAGAGGAGGTGTCCAACCAAATTACGAATGTTACAACTCATAGCCTTCGCGATTCGCCGCCCAGATCATCTGCTCGGCAGCTCATCAGTAGGAGATATCTCACAGCTGTGCACCTGTGAAATCATACCACCATGCGCTGCGGACTGATTACACCGGCTGACAACAGGGGGGCGTGAGCAAGAGCAGGCCATGGCCATGCATGCAGAAACTAAAACCAAGAACAAGCCTGTGTTTTCACGCGCAATAGAAAAATCCCCCCTGATTTGTGTTTCTTCGGTGCGCATGTTCAGCCAAGGCTAGCATTCTGCCCGGCTTTTGCTTCAGTCTGTAAAACTGTCACTTCTGTTTCATACATACAGTACCAGTCAAAGGTTTGGATGCAAGTACTCATAGAAGGGTTTTTCTTTATTTTTATTACTTTCCACATTTTAGAATAATGGTAAAGTCATAAAAAATTAAATAATGCAAATGGAATTACGCAGAGACCAAAAAACAAGACTATCCTTACATTTTCGATTCTTCAAAGCAGCAAAAAAAAGTTTTTTTTTAAATTACATTTTCTGGAAAGAAATACGTACATAGGCATCAACTTCGCTATTTATATTTGTCTAACAAATAAATTTAAAGCATTTAAGCATCAGTCTTTAGATCAAAATGTCTTTGAAAGCATGTTCCCCATTATATTAATCAGGTGTGTCCAAACTTCTGACTGGTACTGTAAGCGTTACTTTTACTTCAGTCTTACATGCAGCTGCATCACTTCTGCTTCAGCCTGGAAAACCTGCATCACTGCTGCTCTCTGACTTGGCCTCTGCCTCTTTTATCCACGGTGCGCCAGCCTCTCTTTGGAAAAGTTAATTTTATTTGGGAACTCTGGCCGACTGACTGATCATATTAATGCTGGATCCAACATCAGGTGCAAATGGGGTATTGTGGTTGAAAAAGAAAACACCAACAAGATACTAAAGGGAGGAAGCGGAGGCCCGAGCAGAATTACAGAATCGGGTCTAGTCAGCAACAGGGACTCCGTGTTCTTCTCTGCATGGCTGCTGCCTCGGGAGAGAAATCCACCAAGACAGCACTCTGGGGAACCAAGTCCAATTAAGTAAAAGCTACACAATCACTCCGTATCTACTCAATACCCTTTGTGCGAGCTTCTCAGGGGTGCACTCTGATCCATTTTTAGATATTATGGGTACGAAGTCCGCGCAACTGCGGACTGGCAGGTCACTGAAGTGCTGGGCCGATAATTAGACAGCACTCGCTCACTTGGTGAGAGCTTCTTTGCTGTCTGGTGCACAGCTTTACTTTTAATTATAAAACTGCATGCCACACACCATCACAATCGTCCAGAGACAAAAAACTACTATGGACAGACTGTTCCTAAGGACCCAGGTCAGGTCACATGGGAGGCTTTACACAGCAGCAAGAGCTCTGCATATTACAGGCACCAGTCCCATTACAGGTAATGCACCTTTATTTGTATTGCTTTGCCTGCTTTCAGATAGAGTACCTGTGACGGAGTGCCGTCACTACGGTTGAGTGCTCTGACTGCCATACCAACGAGCCTGGCTCTTTGGCGTCGCGGTCAAAGTCACATGTTTGGTACCCCATAGACCCGGGTTCAAGGCCGGGCGGGGCGACTGCTCTCGCCCTTCGCTACAGTACCCCTTTCATTATACCGTGAAAATTACACCCTAAAGGTCTCTCACACAATATTTCATGTATTAATGAATTAAAATCCCAAAACAAGTTATCTGTCATTCTACGCCTTACTCATAACCCACGCATCAATATTACAAAAATCAACACACTGACACTTTTCTATAATGTAACCTAAATAATGTAATACATTGTCATGAGGAGACATATGAGATACAAAAGTACAAACAGTTCTGCCTCCACATCTGTTGCTTTCTCCATAAACCCAGTGATCACCAATCTCATAATGATGCATCAGAAATGCAAAGAATAGCACTGACTTAAATTTGTCACTTAAAGCTAAGGACAAAGTGGTAACATTTAGTGTATGGTGCAATTATAAATGCTTACTAACAGAGCCCATCTGTTATCAAGGATGAAGGAAGTACTGCCAAAATGAGAGAATCCCACAGAGGGTTATAAAGTGTTCAGGCGAGGATGAAATATATACAGCACAGCAACAGCAGATTAAATGCAAAATTGCACATAATTATCTCAATCTGGCAACCCTCACCTCCATCTTAAAAACACATTTACCAAAGTTTATTTATGTTGGACTTAACATAAACTCTGAAATTTATCATAATGTTCAATGCAGTTACATGCATTTATAACAGCTGCTTGTTCTGAAGTGTTATGAGCAAAGTATTCTGTGGTGAAGTTTGAAAAAAGGCCTTACAGCGGTGGTGGAAACTCACCTCATTTATAGCTACATAGTAGCGTGGCTGCTGGAATCGAGGGGAATTGTCATTGCGGTCCCTCACAACGATCCGGACCTCATGAAAAATGACCGTACCAACCAGCTCATTTGTGCACTGAATCTGCACCACAATGGTCTGAATGGAGGTGGGTGGCTGAAAGGAAGAGGACCATTAGGACTAAAAGTTGAACCAAAAAAAAAAAAAAAAAAACTAAACTGCGAACAACAAGCTGGTCAGCATGGTACCCCGGCAACCAGCAGAACAACATGATACTGACAAAAGAAAGTAAAATTAACGTTTCCAGCAGTGGTTAATATATTAGTTATATAAGTTATTTATATATGTATAGAGAGAGGGAGAGGGAGAGAGGGAAGACATAATTTGTTGGATACTACTGTAGTCTTGTCATAAGCCATCACCTATCCTCCTTTGAGGAGCTTTTATGTACCTCTAATATATACCTGTGCACAGAGCTTGCTGAGCAGCTTTTCATGACCTACTGTTACACCTATGCTCATTTATTTGAACGCATTTGTTTCTGTGGGGCTGTTTTGATCATAGTCTATTCTTTCATACTTCATTTGCATTCAGTGATATGCAAAAAAGATCATTTGCAATATCTTTGCATGCTTAACCAAAGACTTTCAAAAGTGGTGACTCATCCTTATGCTTAAATAAGGCTTTACGGTCTTGATCAAGATCACTACAGCATCCTGGTGTGGGAGAGTGCGACAAATGTAACCATGACAACCTACATACTCACATCTCTGTCCAGAACTCGTCCGGTGCTGTTCAAGAAGAGCCTCTGTCGCACAGGGTCCAGGATGACCCAGTGGTCATAGTTGTCCAGCAGAAATAGTGAAATGGTTCTGTCTGGATCTTGAGCTCTTCCATTGATCTGCATATTTTCAACCAGCACCGTCCCTGGGAAAATCCAGAGCACACAGCATGTTTCCTTTGCTTGCTAATAGTTAGGGAGTAATCAGAAATTATTGCATTTGGAAAAATGGATAAAATCATGCCAGCTATGCCCCCTTTCCATAGTATGTGCTGCATTTCAGCACAAGCATAAACCAGAATCAAAAGAATCAACTACAACATGGTACAATACAGTCATCTAAAGTAGAAATAGAAACAACAAAACACCAGCTACAATGGTAGCATCAATAAAACAATAAAACAGCTATACTGAATGTATTTGTCTCTCTGAATTCATACATTAAAAAACTGAATAATGGACATGTAAAATGCAATTTAGCTTCAATTTCAATCTTTGACCAGGTTCATTAATCTAAAGGCCCTTTAGAATATTTCTCCCACAGTGTTTGAGTAATACCTCTAACCCGAATCTCTGCATGATGAATTAAATTCTGGTAATATTCACGGGGTGGAGAAATGGTCTTCCCCTCACCAAAGTCAATTATATCCCACTTTCATTAATGCAAACCTAGCATTATCTCTTTTTTTCATATTTCTATGGTAAGATGCAGTCCGCTCTTCTGGTTTCTATCTTACACAGGTTCCCTAGACATGCTCCTGACACACCTACTCTCTCACGTGTCGCTCTGACACACACTAGGGCAGTAATGGGGTATGGGGCAGGGCTTCAAACCCAGATTTGCTTTCACCGTGACAGTCCCACTGGCTCTCCTCACCCAACCGCACCCACTGTCTCTCTCACGCCACCCTCACCACCCTTCCCAAATGTCCCGCTGACCTTCTCTTTCAGCTCCCCCTGACATGCCCGCCTCTCCATCTAAGCTCCTCCCCTCAACACCAATCCACCGACTCACACTGCAGGCATCACTTCTGCCTGTCACCAGCTCTTTAAAGGCTCCGGCTCCCACACCGTGGCCCTCCCCCTTGGGCCACAGTCACAGCTGTGCTAATTGGTTGGCCCCCTAGAGACTCTGCTAGACTTCACACGTCTCCAGTCTGGCTGAGAGCACTATCAGACCAGTTTATCAGGCCACCGCTTTGCCAAATCATTCCCCGCCGTGAAACCAACTGCACCGAATCTGAAAGCCTGCATCGGTACGCAGCAGTAGAGGCGAGATGTCATTTCGCAAGCTAACTAGCTATATTGGAACTGTAAACATCCTGTCCCCGTAGTGTCGCTATACTTACTGTATGCACTTTTGTAAGTCGCTTTGGATGAAAGCGTCTGCTAAATAAATAAATGTAAATGTAAATGTTTATGGTGTGCACTCTAAATTGCTCTAACAAAGCCTTTCACAGCTGTGAAATCCAACTCTCCATCTTTGCTGTCTGTCTATTCTCCAGCACATACAGGACAAATTCCCCTTTGATATAGTCTGGACACCTTCATTATTAATATTGAGGGACATGTTACTAAAACAGATGGATTCTCAGGGCCAATGCTTCATCCAATGAGCAAACTATCAGCCAGGCTTGATATACCAAGCATTTCCCATATCTTGCAGTAAAGTGATTTAAAGCAAAAGAAGTTAGTAGGGAAATGTAATGCATGCTGCTGTAGTTCATATGGCTGGTAGAATGACTGATATATCTTAAAAGACATCCATTTTGGTGTTATAATCTCCGGATATAAGATAAATAAAGAAGGTGTTACAAATAGGTGGACATTAGGATGACGTTTTCTGGTCATCTTAACCATTAAAGAGCATAAATGCTGAAGAGGGCCCTGTTGCAGAAGACACGGTTAGACACGTTTTTGATGATTCCATTATCTGACTGTTGGTGCGGGAAGTCACAAGATGTGTAGTGCGTGAAGCACGTGTCGTGAGTGAGAACTTGGTTCAAGGTAACGGGAGGATGTTTTCACACACACACACACACACGCACACACAAACACACACATCTATTTTATACATGGCTGTTTAGACTGTATCGAGAAAACACAATAAATGTGGTATGTTTTAAAAATGTGAGCTGTGTAATATAATCAATAGCATTGTTCTAAACCATTACCACAATCATAACGAAATGAAGTTCAACGCTGGACAGCAAAGTGATCTTAAGGTAAATATTCTAAAGGCAAAAGCCAGGGCACATTCATAATACAAACAGCAAGTAAGAACGTGCGAGTCAGCATTCTGGGCTGGAAACTCTATAAGCTATATCCCCGCTAACCAAAAAGATTCTGCCTTCACCATTTTATAGCCTTTTATTTACACCAAAATCTCATTTCCAACTGGCTGCCTTAAGGGCAAAGTGACATAAATCAGCGTGCGTGGGTGCTAAACCCCCTTCAGTTCACTTATGTGTCTCATGTTTTAATTAGCAATTTCTTGCAGCTAAGCCAAACCACCCAACAGATGTCAAGCAACAACATCTGTCAGGCTCCATCATTATAGGGGGCTTACAATCCCATACAACCGCACACACTGGCAGAATGGAATACCACTAAATTGTACTGACTTTTTTCATCCCCCAACCAGAATTGGTTTTCAGGTTGCCTGCTGTGACCTTACTTGTTACATTCATATGTATATTTCTCACTATACAGATGTACAGAGTTAAAGTACAGATTTGTATAGGATATCAGCCTGGTGTGTCTGACTTCAGCAAATGGCTATGTCTTCAGGGACTAAGGAAAGAGTGAGTCGGTCCTCAATAAAGCAAACTAACAGTAATGCCCAGTGCCCTTCAACAAAAACAAATTTCCTAAAAAGGGTTCACTGGCCTTTACATTATCCAAGTCTGTTGTAAAGGTAACATTTTGATATGTATTACCTTAACTCTGGGTAGAAAAATCTATTTCCTGTTGGCAGGAAGCAACACTTGTTTTCGGTTCCATGGTTGTGTGAAAACCCATTTTGTTCCCATTACACAACAAATCTTTACACGTATCCTGTGGTGAATTTCTCTAAGAACCGTAACATTTCACTCAAGATTAATCAAAGGCAAGCTCCGGCAGCAGCTGGTTTAAGCATGCAGGTGCTGACCCCTACAGTACACAGAGCCAGAGAGGGCCAAAGCCTTTTAACAATCATTTAGGTGTAAACCACACCACACACCTTATAATAATCTACTTTTGTAGCACACATACATGTTTGCGCACATTCATACACATGATTGTTCTTGTGCTTTCCTATCACATTCTGCAGAGGGGATGACCAATTGTAATGCTACTCACTTCGCTGACATGCAATGTGTGCAAAGTGATAAATGCAACTGAATCCGATGTCACTGTGGCAGAAATGAAATGTGTCTCTTTGCATGTCAAAACACATTTAAACACATTTAAATGAGGAAAAAGGAAAAAAAAAAGAACTCCAAGATTTTGCCCTCGTGTAACTGCAAATTCAGACTGAATATCTAACTGTGATTTCACTGTATTTTAAAAACTTACTGTGAAAGAAAACTCAAATCAAATATGGCATTGAAACATTACATTATTGTCATTTAGACAGAGTGATTTGATACATGTGGGTTACAATTTTTATCCATTTATACAGCTGGATATTTACTGAGGAAACTGTGGGTTAAGTGCCTTGCCCAAGGGTACAACAGCAGTATCCCCTGTGGAGAATATTCCCGGCAACTATTTGGTTACGAGCCCTGATCCTTATCACTAAACCACACTGCTGCCAACCTTCTGAAACAAACTATAACAATGCTCTAATATGAAAAAACCTGTAATTACACGCGCTGATAAACATGGCGAAAATGGGAGGCACGGTTAAATACCTGGCTGCACATGCTACCAACCGTTATATTCCAACAGAGTGAAAAACTCCCTCAAATGTCGTGGTTCCCATTCAGAAATCCACATCTTGGACGCCACTGAGTTGATGATACCTGAATAGCACTTGGAATAGCACCGTTGGAGTTGGACTGTGCAGTGATACCTCTAGCGCCTGCATTCTGTCCCTATCTCACCACAGGATAGCCACGCTAATCCTCCTTATATCAAGGTGTGCTGTGTCAGCCTATGAAGGCCAAACCACCCTTGACAGACATTACCCAATGGCAAATAATGTGACCTGTGAATTCTCAGAGCTCATCATACTGAGGAGACACAGACACGTTGACTCGAATCTACTATAAATGAACTATAATTCAGATATCTGTATAGCAAGAAACTCTACACTGTAAAAGAGAAAAAGTGATATCAAAAGTGAGCAGTGACCAGTTTGCAGTCTGAAAAATATTTTTTCATCCACCAAGTTAACACGGGCCTTTTCAAATAAGGATGAAAAGAAACACACACAGCACGAGAAGGCTACAAGATGGTATGGCGTGCTGACGAGGTACTGTTCCTTAGAAACAGCAGGTTCCACACACCCACTCCACCACCTCTTTCACTGCTAGCTGAGGAGTGATTTGCTCACCACCAGAGCTGCAATTCCTATCTCCACTTTTCAGAGAGTCTCCTTAGACAATTTATGCAGACCTTCAGCTGGGTACTGCACCAATCCTGTTTTGTAAATCAAAATCTTAATTTGGATGAGTGAAATGAGAATAACAAATACATTTGTATATCAAATCCAATGGGACATTTGCACAGACGTCAGACTCACATAATGGTGCAATAAACATAAGATAATTATTATAAATAATATATGCTCTGAGAGGATTTACTTCACACCAGAAGGCTATAAAGCTTTAAATCCACAAAACTATGTTTTAAAGTATCTGTAATGTTACCACTCCATAGCTTCCTGAATCCTACATCAGTGAAAAAAAATAATCAAGTAAACAAGATTCTCTGTAGAGTTAATCAACATACAACCACGCATTTCAGGCTAAGGAGCAAATCAGTGACATGAATTTAAGTCAAGGACTAGGCAAAGATTATACTTAAAAATCAGTAGCCTTTGTGCATGAGAGCTGATACCTTAAAAATGCCCCTCGAAATGCAAACTAGTTTTCTCATATTTTCCCATACACTACTGTATAATGGATTAATTTCAAGACTCAAGTCATAACTGTCAAGATCAAGGACTCTGAAGCACATCTGCTGTGTATTCCAATGAGCCTCTTCACAGAGCTCCACAGCACACACACTGCCTTTAAATGTTATTTTTTTAATACCAAAGCCCAAGACTTCATTTCATTCAACACTGCTAACTGTGTATGACAATGCACGCAGACACACTTTTAGTCTGGAGCACATAAAATCTCAGTGATTCCATCAGTACGGGGTTAAAAGTTCACACACTGACTCACACTTTCCAGAGAAATCATTCAAAAACAAAAAAACAATTTCATGTACTCCAGCCAGAAAACACCATTCAAACCATTTCCTACATCAACACTGTTTTTTGTGAACAGGTAAGTATTCATTTTTCATATTGTTGTTTAGACAAGACCGTGAAAGCTGCAAACATATCATTGTGACTCATGCTGTTCTAAACAGAGAGAAATCAGTCTTCTTAAATTAAATATTATACTAAGCACACTGAATTTATTTAGTGAATTTCTGAAAATTTTGAGAGATACTTGGGCTATTTTTACAGAAAAAAGTACTGCAAAATAATTTACACAAATATTTAAAATGAGTTTTCTGAATTACTTTCCGACGGCCCTTATGCTGTTATGTGCATCTGCCACATCCTCTTAATTAACTGAAATTACAAACTGTATCCAAATAATCACTCAATCACATATTTTTGTTGAATATCAACTGTACAAACATGTGAGCACTGCCTGTATGATAATTATAGAGATTTATGACTAAAAACTAGTTCTCTACATTTAATCATTTATGAATATATGATATACATGATCACTGGCAGCTCTGGGCTTCAGTCAATGTAATTGGGTGGTAGGACATTTGAAACACTATGCTCTCATTCAGAGATTGTAAAATAAAAGAGAGCTTTGAATACATTAAAGAAACTTGGTGTCTGTCACTAGCATCTTGACTATTAATGTCAGAATGTTTAGCTCATTAGTGGTAGTTCAAAACAAAGTACTTTCGTGATACTGAAATTCTATTTAAAGAAATTTGCTTTTATCAATTGATGCGACTAGACATTTTTTATAATGAAGAGTGCAGTTTTTGCTCTTTGATTAAATCTGTCTTGCAAGCATATAGCCAGCACTGATGTTATTTCTGATTTTTTATATCAAAACTATGTAGTGATAGTAATATATAATTATTTGTTAAAACCAATTACCAGTGTGTGGAAGGGTCAAAATAAGTAATTCATGTTAATCATATTAAAAATAAAAGAGTTATTCATTTGGAATTAATTACATGCTTTAGCATTCAAAGACCTAAACCCAATACATACACACAAACACAGAAACACACACACACACACACACACAAAAGCAACTAGGGTACAACTCTCAGAAAGCCTTGTAATCATGTCACATGTCATTAATGTGATCCAGTTTCACATGCCTGAGAGACCCTTGTTAATCTCAGAATTGCAAACTCTCCCAGAGTATTGCAGTGTGGGCTAGACAAATGGATAACCTGAAACGGAGAGGTACATATACACACACGCGCGCACGCGCACACACACACACACACACACACACATGCAGGCAGACGTTAGCGCACACATGTTCTGGATCATCTGCATGCAGATCCAACAAGTGGCAGGTACGGAGGCCTTAATCCCCTGCTTTTTATCTTCTGTCTTTAATTACACTTTCAGCATTTTTAATTATTTTCAGTGCATGCCCCTCTAGTTTATTTCAGCCAGAATAAAATATGGATGCAGCTCTGAGTATGGAGAAAGCTTTTCAGAGGCAAAAACTGGTCACAGCAAATGAGAGGTAATGCTTAGATGAGAGAGATGAGAGTTATGGCTAAGCCTTCATCAATCACCACAATACATTACTTGCATAGCAGAAACCTTCATCCATGGGTGACAGATACCGTAGCTTACATTTATTTGTACACATCATCATTGATGAAACTGGGCAATTAATATTTGACTCAATCCATTCAATCTTGCATAACTATTCATAAATATTCTTAAGCCTCACTCAGCACAATGTATGCTCTAGAGCATCCATTACATAATGATATTAAGATTATATAATGATTTTTCATTATTGTGGGATTGCAGTCTAAGAGATGGCTGTGTGGATCCTTTCTCTATGTTTACTTCTATTTAGAATTCTGAGATGGCTGCGCAGGAGAACAGACTGCCAAAAGGGCCACTCCATCTGAAACCTACTGTACTTCCAAATAAAATGACAAACTACAAAAAAGCACAAACAGATAAAGAAGGGTAATCCAAAAAAAGAAAAAAAAAAGTTTCCCCACATTGCTCAGATGTACGGAACACTGGTCATGGTGCTAAAGCAAATTAGACCAATACCACAGGGTAAAAGGTCATAAATTGATAAAGATCCAGGTGGAATGAGATGAAGATTCAGTAGGGGGATGAGAGAGCCATATTGATCCAGGGTCAGCGGCCTAGCTAGGCATTGTCTTATTTATTTTTTCCATCAGCCTTATACACGGCCTTCTTTAGGCTTCTACCCTCTGTATTCACCACACTTTCCTTCTCACTCCTTCGGTACTCAACTGACATCTGCAAAAGGTCGTAACTGATTCGGTTCAATAGCAAACTCCCTCCTGCCCACCATCCTCTTCCTTTCCTTCCCGTTTTTCTTTGTCCTGAAGGTAGAGTAGAAAAAAACAAAACAGGAAACCTACCGAGTGATCAAGTGGAATTCATCAGCTAAGCCCTACCTCTCATGATTGTGAAATGACACATGGACAGTTCTGCCAGGATCTACGTCTATGGCTTCCTCCAGTTAGTGACCTTCTGTCCCCTGCTATGAATGCGCTGGGCCAAAAAGGGGAATTATACTTTCCACACCTGACACCCCCATAATTGCATAAATATGCAAGAACATGAAAAAAATGGCATGAAGAGATGGTGAACAGCACTTGAGGATGTTCAGTAATTACCAAGCCAGGGAAGGATAAGGTCTGACCTGTTCACCATTGTGATTTAAATCCAATTTAATTGAGCACTGTTTCCCAAAGTCACTTCAGTTTATGTGCTCTGGCAGTACACATAAAATTCTCCACTTATGTCACCCTTTTCTTTAAAGCCCTCTTTAATCAGTTACTAAGCAGTTAATAAATACATTACTACAAATTAATTAAGCATGACTTTTTAATAGCAGATGCTAAACAGAATATGAGAAAGCAGTAAATTGGTAATAAACTGATAAATTAATAGCACAACATTTTTGAGAAATTATTTGTTGAAATATGTACTGTCCTTCTGTTTATACTGGTGATTCTTAAGTTCATCAATTAAGATTACGGTCAAAACCCAATGTGGCTATCTCACTTTTTCTGTTCACACCTACAGACAGGTTCCATTCCTTTTCCATAGACTGAAATCAGATTAACAGCTTCTAGTGCTTCGAAAAATGCATTAGCTTTCTCTTTTTGATAAAAATTTACTTTTAAGTGGTAAACGTACAAGTGGGCATGGAATCTGTCAAACTGGCCCTGTCTTCAAAGGAACAAATTAAAAAGGCTGTTCTCCATTTGCAAAGGTCAGCTTCAATTCATGTTTGCACTGCCAGCCCCCAAAGAAAATACATTCCAAATTATTTTGCAGAGGTAATGTAAAAAGTATCAAGAAATGATACATATACTCAAAAGGAAAAAAAAAAAAAAACACATATTAAAAAAATTCCATATGGTATGGAATTGATCCCAGCCGCATCAACAGCCAGCAACCTACAGCAGGGGAACAAATCAGCTTCATTCTGCGAGAGGTAGCGGTGGGCGGGTGGTTTCCTCGTCTCATCTCTCTCAGGCATCCTGCAATTGTCTGCTGCCTGCGGGTTGTTCAGATTATGTCAGTGAGGTAGTGCCCACACTTCAGCTGGCACCCGGGTCACTGTGATGCGAAGTTGGAGTTGCAGTACAAAAAAAAAAAAAATAGCTGGCTGCATGTGAATGTATTGGCAGACTGCATTCATCTCACTCCAGCACTCCTGAACGACTATAGTAATACCAACAATGACCCTGTGCCATTTACTTTTGTGCCATTAAACCTGATTTAAAGATAAAGAATTTGGATATGATCTCAATATGTTACAGTTGCTTAGCAGACATGCGGATACTTGTATCTGGAGTGACTGGCGTAAGATGCATATTTTACAATTTATCTCTTTATAGCTGGATATTTACTGAGAGGATTTATGTTAAGGTTTTTGCCCAAGGGCACAACAGCATTGGACCCACAGGGGAATTGAACCAGACAGCTCTGAGTTACGGACCCTTTCTTACCATTATACCACACTGGCCAATCACATATGGTCACACAATAGAGAACTTCAACAGACCGACCACAAACAGACCATTTCACAAACATAGCCCCTGTCATTTCTTTTTTTTCTTTTGAACAAATATTTATAGGTTTTCTGTTTTTTTAATTATTTGCCAGAAGAAAAAGAATACAGGGATTACATGTTTGTATTGTACATGATTGTACGAAAACAAGCACAGTTACCAGAAATAAAAGTTATTCCACTCATACAGTGCCTAGTCATACATAAAGTATATGGTCCTACTTAAAATTACCAGCAGCACAGTTCACAACAGGCTTTTGACACTAGCCCTGTGGATTGTGGCTGTGGAGCTCTGTATAGCTAGGATGTAACAATGCAGCTGTACTAATTTTAAGTTAATCCATGAGCAACCCATCCCTTTAAAATCGTTTTCTTAGCCGCCATAAATAGACATCTATGCATGTTAAATGGATCTGAGAGTCATCCTCAAGTAGTAACAGGCTTGGAGACACAGGCAAATCCATGTTAAGTAGTTCAGACAAGAGTAGCCCAACATAATTCCAGAGCTGAGCTACTGTTGGACACTCCCAGAATTTATGGACAAACATTACACTCATACTTAATAAACACCTATTACATCATTTGGCATCTGAGAGTTTCATTTGAAATCTATAATATGGGTGCTAAATAAAATTTGCCTGCTTAAAATGGATAAATTTGTGTGCCCAGTTCTTAGGGGACGTGAACATGTTATCCCAAATGTTATCCCAGTTTGCCTGCAAATCCAATGTGGGCTCTGTCTCCCCAGCAAAAGAGATTCCTTATCATGAGATATGAATTCATCATACAAAAGAGAGACAGAGCAGGCCTCTTATTGAGGTATGAAAGGAAAGCCTTGGCTAACGGATGAGTGCTAAGGGAAGTATTCCAGGAAACACCATACTCTTTTAATGCTGAATGCAATTTAAGATACAGAAAAATAAGACCCAGGAAAGGAATACTTTCTTCTCATATCCTGAAAACAGACTATGCTTTTATCATCAAAAATACCAGCCAAGGAGTGGACATTTCACTGAGGTTTAATATGGATCTCTTCTATGGCTCGCTATGAGAATTGAAAGCTTGGATCAAACCAAACAGAGATCTAAAGTAAAGTAAAATAACCAGTGCTACAACTTACCTGACAGTTTAGGGTACTGTAAGACTGTGAAGCGTATTCTGGGATGCCTATCATTCCAGATAAAGTTGCAACAAATAGAATCTAAATCTTGAAAGACCTTTCACACATGCACTTATAGGAAGTGTAACTATATTCATTTTTAAGACAGACATTCTACCCTGGAGAGTGACAATCAAAGGAGACCATCACACCAAATCCAACCTAACCTTTTTTAGTGCTGACACAAAGTTGTCTTTACAGATTGCAAGAAAATTGGATCAAATCTGAATTCCCAAATGAGTAAAGCCAGAATGTTGTGCCTGAATTGATGCTGGAAATGAGGACTGTTTACGAGCAGAATTAAGTGGCATCAGAATGGCCTGGGGCCGGTTTATTGCATATCCTGAAAGTGAGCCAAACGTTTCAAGTATTTCTAGGGAAATAGGCAGTGTTTTCAAAATGTCAGAATGATAAAGATCATTTCTTTGTATAATAATTTAGAATACTTTCAATTTGTTTTAAAAATCACGTCATCTAGCACAGAAATGCCGTCAATCTCAGAATATCATACCCTGATCATGAGTAGTACTCCTCATTTAGCTACATTAGAACTGAATCAGTCAGTCAGTCGGGCTCATATTCAAACTAATTATTCCCATGCGGGGCAGCACAGAGCTACTATTATAGCTAGCAAAGACACTGTAGCTAATAGAGACAAGAACAAATGCCACATATATGTTTGTTTGCAATCGGCAGTTGAATTGAATGGAAGTTGAAATAAAAGAATATAAAGGCTGAGATGAATGAGGAGTGTAGTGCTTAATGTTAAATATTATATTTTAGATTCTATTAAATATTAGTTTTAAAAAGTACAACAAAAAATCACTATATTTTGATTTCATGTCTCATAGGACACAAGCCATCTTAAAGAAGTCTTTAGCCAGCATGGGAGACATCTTTAAAAAAAGAGCACTTGATCATCCTTCCCCTCCATGGAGCTGAGATTATAGTATAGAAAACATCCAGCCAAGTAAGAGTAAGGAAGATAATGCTACATATCGTGCCAGGTAACAGTCAGAAAGACTACACTATACATGCTTCCCATACACACTCAGGAGGATTATACTATATAATAAAAGTCAGGCAAATTATGCTACATTTCCTGTTGACTAAGAGTTAGCAAAACTACACTAGATAGGCTGCTAAGATTCTGCCAAGATCAGACTGTATGGCATACCAAGAAACCATGGTGCAGTGTATGTGTTCATGCCATATCACCAAGATGTCGTGAACACATCACGAAGATGATACTACACGTCCTTTCAGGTAACGGTCGGGAAAGGCTGCTTTTCTTATGGTTCCTATCCCATCTAAAACCACGCAGGAAGAGTGTACCATATATCCACTAAAACAAGAGCAAGGGTGATTGTGAAGAAACAGTAAGGACAATTACATGACATGTCATGCCAAGGAACAGTCAGTACAGTAGTTTTCATACCTATCTAACTAACAGGCAGCAAGGTATAACTTGCAAGGAAAGAAGGTTTCCTCCTACTCCAGAACAACTATGTACTGCTATGAGGCAATCAGTAAGGCAGAAATTCAACTGCAAAACAACCAGTTTCTGAAATGATTTTAAAAAGAAAAAGGTTTTTGATTATACTGAAGTCATTTTTGTGCTAGGTTATTATGTAAAACATAATTATAACTTTTCTTTTGTCAAATTTCACAAAAATACACCAGGTTAAATAAAGCTTTGAATGAATTGATGTGATTGATAGATAGGTAAAACACATTAAGAAGCATAATAGCTTTGGTATATAAAGCTGGTCCTGTTTTGAATTTTATTTCACATCCCCCAGCCTTAGTACTTCATCAGAGAAATAAATAACCGGCTCAAGGTGGGAGGAACCTATATCCAAGGTAAATGGCTGGTTTATGAAAAAGATTATAACAAATCCACCACACACCGAGCATCTGCAAGCTCTTTCGTAAACCATTGTCCCTCAGTTCTGCCCACATTAAAATCACACAATGCCTTAGTGTTTTGCAGCTTCACACTCAAGACAATTCGGAGTAAAACACACACTTTGACAAATAATGCACAATAATGCCTCAAAGAAATACAATTAACAATGGCCTCACTGGCATGTTTCATCTCAATTACAGTGCAAAATATGTGTAGATCCCATCGGGATGCAAAAAGAAATAACAAATTAATTGTGTAAGACAAATACGAAAATGAAAAATCCATCTGCTGTGACTGCAGCTCATTAAACGGTTTTAACCTGTTATGCAAATACCTGCAGGGGCTGCAGCACAGCGTATGCACCTGCTTAATTGCAAAATGCATTCGCTCTCCGCTCGCAGATGGAGCTCCCACCCAGAGCAGCTTCTGGGCAGTCCGATAAGCTCAGGAGATCGCCGCCATTATGGAACTGCAGTGCAAAAAGCCTGGCTGCTAGTCGGTGTGGGGCAGAAAGCTGTGCAACTCACACCTCTCACACATGCCAAACACATCACTGATGTTCCACTGCAATTATGGCATCGGCTGGTGGCATCACGCCACTGAAGGGAAGCACTGTATTCACCAAGGGAAACATTATGTGTAACGATGCCCGTAAGTCTGTGCTTCACACTGTCCACAGTAAGCCACTTCCTCTTTTGTCTACAGCTGGGAGACACCTTCTCAAGAATGCACAAAGGCAAAAA
The DNA here is from genome assembly GCF_013368585.1 of Megalops cyprinoides. Classification (NCBI taxonomy): domain Eukaryota; kingdom Metazoa; phylum Chordata; class Actinopteri; order Elopiformes; family Megalopidae; genus Megalops; species Megalops cyprinoides. Next base: position 8,396,487 of record NC_050597.1, read on the forward strand.
GACTACAGAAAAAAATGTTTTTTTCATACATTAGATGCTAGAAAAATCTAATCTAAGTCTAAATCTTTGGTGACTACATATGAATACTTCTGCAGGCTAAATGCTGTACCCATTCAATACATTTTAATTTTAGTTGTACTTGTTTCTTATTTCATGCTCTTAAAGTTACTTTATTATCATGTTAAAACTCTCACCCAAAGCAACTTACAAGGCCATAACAGAAAGACACATTATATGGATCTTTAAAGTACTTGAGAGCTGTTTCTGCTGAACCAAGTCAGAATACATTAGTAAACATTCTTGACCAATTAACTGTAAACTGCTTTCTTTCTCTGACCCGAAGAATGATTAGAGACAACTCTGCAAAATCCATTTTAGAAACAAAAACACTCAACATGTTATTATCCCATGGCAGCCTACAGTCCACAATGTGAAGACTTACAAATGTCTTTCACAGTACACTGCATACAAATACATAATGGTTTTGCAAGAATAAGATATTTAAATCTTTTTGGATCAATGCAGTCAATGTCCTGTGTGCTTTGCCCTGTGTTCAGTCTTTTTTTACAACTTTGCAAGAAGCGGTATTATTAAACAGAAGAATCAGAAAGAATTTCCTTTCAGCACAGTCATCCAAAATGTCTCTTTATCAACTGACATAATAAATAGCCGACAAACCGAAATATCAGCTTCGGGTTTCGCATTTTCATTACACTTCTCAGAGCTGGCTGAAACATGTCTATAATCTTCTTGCAATAAATTATTTCACTGCTTGGCATATATCTTCATTCAAGGTGATTTTGTATACTTATTCTAAAATGTATTCTAAAAACGTAAGATGTTGTCCCCATTAAGCAATGTAGTAAAGGGCACAGAATCCAACAGTAAATCATTTGAAATCACAGCGGTCATGGAATCATTGCACAATCGTTAGAAAGGCAGTACATACCGTTGGGACTTTCTTCATCAATGGCCACGATGGTGGCAGGTGGGCCAGTCCTGGATAACTTGCATTCTGCACGTCAAGGAAAAAAAAAAAAAAAAGATAAAATGTTCCTGATGAGACAACACACTTTTTAGAAAAACACACCCACTGTGAACTAATGTTCAGCGGCACTACCACATGATGCACAGACGCATGGGTTTCTACGCTACCACCATGGGGGTCACAGAAGCACAATGCACAGCTGCTGCATACAATGGCTGTTACAGGCAATGGCTTAATCAAGAGCAGTGGTACACTCCGTGCATGTGGAGGGATCAAAGTGTTAGAAAAGAAAAGATTTACCATCTTACCCTCATACTGCCAGTCTGGGGGTCAATGTTAGTGTCACCAGCAGAAAGCAGAACAGAGTGATGGAAGAAAGAAAAGCATGAACTAGTTTGTCCCTCCAAAGCTGAGAGCTGATGTTAAACAGAAAACGAACAGTATCAAAAGTAAAAGGGCAACTGCTTCAAGAAGGAAAGGGAGATAAAGGAAATCACAGAAAGTTGAACAAGAGTATTGAACAACTTATCAGACACACAAGGTACAGTTTCAAGTTTTGGTCTCTCAGTGCCTCTACACCGTATGTACAAAAGAAGTAGGTCTTACAAAACAATCATAACACCTTCAACTGCTCTATATAACAGCCATAAACCTTTTCATAAACAGTGTGACAAGTCTTTGCTATGAAGCATGCTAGGAAAAACATTACAGTTATGACATCATATGTAAGATTTTAAGCTGGTATTAATATTAATGTATGCATATGACAACTGTTATATCTATCATTCAGAACTTATTAAGGCTGACAAATGCAACGTAAGACCTTCAAATAGTGTTATCAGTATGTTGACAGTGAACATGAAAGAAATCATTCAAACGAGGCAAAACATGGCTTTTGATATTCCATTGGTAACATCTGCACAGACATCTAGCACTTTGTAAATTCTGCATCAATTTCTTACACAGACATGCAGCAGCTAAAACTGTTTTTTACCCTGCAAACCAGTATGTCACTCATAGCATAATCTATGCTGATGCAGTACCATTTCCCTCCTATAGTTGGAGTCAATGCCCTGTCAGTTCAGGTCACTGCAATTACAGCTTAACACAAGACCTATTTGCAAAATATAATTGAATATGTTTTGAATATGTTTTCCTCTCTACAGTTTACAGTCTGATTTTATTGTGTTTATTAAACTTAAATAATTATAATATATAAACATAATATATAAAAATATTTGTTAATCAAATAAATAGCCAGACATGTTACCATTTAAAAAAAAAACAAGTTACTGTAAATGCATCCCACACACTGAAAAACAACAACATGATTTTTCCACAGAAAAAAACACTTGTCCAGTACCAATTATATCTGCCTAAAGTACATTTTGGAGAGATGATAACAAAAACGTTGAGCTCATCATCATATACTTAGGTACCTGTTTCAATAAAATCTTTTTTATAAGAATTATGTATTCCTGTCTTTGCTGAATGTGTTGCCGTAGCAGCGAGTCTTTGAAAAAGTAGAGCGTTTGGCATTTGGTTTTCTTGTCATTATCAGCACGGTTCAGTATCTAAATGGTGGAACTGTGGGATTTGCATTGAATCAGTGCGAATGCGACATCTCATGATTAATACATTCAGCATACCCTGCTGTGCTAAGCGAACCTGTTATCAACAGAGAGTGTAAACACGTTGCATGGCGCAACAATGAAGAAATATAAGTTGGTGTAAACTACTTACTCTGAAGTTGACATCTCATAGTGATTGTTGGAAGTACAAGAAGGCTCTTTTTCCACAGAGCCAGTTCTGTTTGAGCGCCTCAGACACACAGACATTTACTGAAATTGGACAGTTATTAATAATAGCACAGAGGGCCAGGCGTAAATTGTACAAAATGATCGCTGTGACTTTCTTCCAACTCCGCTCTGATACAGAAAAAGTGAAAAAGGAACAGAATGAGCCAGGGATGCCTTTCGGTGCAAGAGGAAAAGAGGCTTGAACTGACATTTATTGGAGCGTTTATCTAGGATTTTCTTTAAGAGTGTAATTTCACAACAGGTACACGGCACATCCCATTGGACATGCCTGTCTGGTGGATTGCAACACTAACATTTCGTAAGACGGATAAATAAACAATCACCAACACTGCTAGTTAATTTACAGCGTATATCTGTGTTCACGTATCTCTCAGCACTCCTCTCCCCCTGCAGTCTGTGACTGGCCAATTGCTGAAGTGGGTGTCGCCTTACATGACATCAGACACAGTGGGAAGACTCTGACACCCGACTCTCTTTATGCTTGAGTTACCTATTGACCATATGCTGCCTAAACATTCTTACACAACTAAACACCTGTTGGCAGGCGAGAACAAACAGATACTCTTACTATCAAATATGCATGCGATCGAGTCCCCCCCTTCGCATTAGGTTTGCAAATAGAAGTTAAAGGGAAACCTCCAGGAAAAACCAATAATCATTATGCTCTAGAAGGCTGGTATCTAATTATGTCAACAGCTGCACCTCCAAGAAAGTGCTAACCTGGATGTTGTAGAACTACAGAAAATACAGTTAATCCTTTTCTCAACTCAGCATGCTGGCCTGTTTCTATGTGTTTTCAAATAAATACCTTGTAAACGAAAATAAAATATTTATTTAGGCATTAAAAAAAAAGGTAACAAATCTGAGGTCTAGCTTGCAACCTAGTTGACCTAACTACATTAGTGTGGGATCCTTCATGTAACTTTGCATTACACAAAGAAGTCTTAAAATCTCAAACAGGTGGAAAGCTAACATCTTACCTGTATCTAAAAATGATTATAGCACAGAACTGCCCCGTTTTAAACATGCTAATGTAGCTAGCTACAAATATCGATGGATATCATATATGAGGAAAAAACTGATGAAAGGAATAAAACAAGAGATAATAACTCATATATTGCCCCAAACTGGTAAATACTGACAAAACTCAACACTTTGAAACACTCAAGGGCTTATGGAAGTGCAGTCACTGAATATGGGTATGTTATGTGGGGTAATGAAGTTCTTTGCAGCCCTGTCTCAAAATCTGCGTTCTAGAAGCATAATATTCTGCATTAAGAAAGGAGAAATCAATCACTTTTAGTCAATTCAACCACGATGGCCTGATGACACTACACCAGATGACATTTGTCTCATAATTTCAGAATTCACATGCAGTAACTCCAGATTTATCGTTTTATTTTCAGTGAAATGGCGTGACGGTTCAGATGCCACACCCCCAAACCACAAAGTCGGCTAAATTATTGCCGCAGAATTAGGTAATGGAAAAAAGTAATTGGGTTAATAAATGAAATGGGAGAATTAATGGAAGCGTAGTAATATTTCACAATTGGTGATGACCCCTTTTATAGCTTTTTGTCTTCTGAATGTCATATATATTTAATATTTTCCAAAAGTTCTTTCTATATGAGGGTGCAGACTTATGTCTGTATGATCCGTTTTGAAATCGAAATAATTCTGTGAAATACTGTACACTGTGTTTGTACATGTATTTCAGTATACTGGAAATACTGGGCTTTACACAGGGAATAAAAATTGATCATTATCATCACAATGCAAAAGTATATTGAAGTTGCTAAGAATACACACAGAAATGCACGTTGAAAATATATAACCTCTTTGGGTAACAGTTACTCTTTTGTGTGATGATTACTTGTATGCCATCACGTGTAACACATCTGAAAGGAAAAAAGAACAACTCTGAAAACTTTCTCAATTGCTACCTCCAGTCCCATGTAATTCAGACAAAAGATAATCAAGTTAAAATTGTGCATTGTTGCACAAGGGTGAATTTTAAAATTTTTACATGGCAAGTTCTTAGAATATCAATCAAATGAATAGGGAAATCTGGATTTCTAACATGCTCCTACCATTGTTTTCATCTCAATACAACAACACAGCAAGGTGAAATTATTTTAGCGAGGGAAAACTATTTTATCTGAGAATGTTTTGATAGCCTGTGGATATTCTGTCATTCAGAGTGATATCAAAATTAGGCTTCCCAGGAAAAGCCCAAATTGCAAAGATGCCAAAATATGCCATTTTCCAGCAGTGGTAGCACTATAGAAAAACCTCAAGGTGAGGTTAAATTGAGCTCATCAGGGGAAAAAGTTATCTGAAAAGATAGAGAAAATCTAATCATATTTATACATTTCAGTTTAGATTCTCATGCTGTGTAGCTCCTCTACAAAAACTCAAAATCAAAAATATTTTTTAAAAAAACTTTCTTTCTGAATTAAGACAGGTGCCTGTCTTATAATGCAAATGAATCATTTTAATATATCAAATGGCTGACGTAACAGCCTGCACACAGTTGGCAACCCGTGCTGCAGAAGTGTGTGAAAGTTAGCGTAGCTTTGTTTTTCCAAAGCTGATTATTAGCTTATCCACTTATCTGGAAGGTCTGGGCCAGGCCTGGAAAGCTATAGTAGACAGTGAACAAACGGCTAATCATCATCCAGTCCAGGCTCTGCAGGGGGGTGTGAAATACGCTGTCCAGACATGCTGGTACAGCGTATACAGCATAGTGAAATCATAGCATGATAAACAAACTTATACATGAATATTACTGGCAAAGAGGGACATTCTGGTTCATGAATTATTGTGGTTAAGGTCAGAGAGATCTCTGAAGACTGCAGGTAAATGGTCACTGATTTAAATAAGCCAAGATGGCTATGAGTTTGACAGGCAAAAGGCTGTACCCACTATTTTGCATTGTTAGTGCCTGTTGTCAGGAGATTGACAGCTATAATGCCAATGCTTCCAAGAAGAGGAGACATGTATATTTTCCCACCAGAGGTTGTGAGACAAGTGGTTTTGGGGGCACTGGAAAAACCAAAGGCAACAGCTTGAAATCTCCTTAACAATCTGGCATATTCAGTTTGAGTAAGTGTTGAAACAACTACTCAAAGTTTCATGCATGACAGCTGCATTCATGGCCAGGTTGTAAACCATCTGAATTACCTCTGTGCAAGACTGAAATGTAAAATTCAAAAATAAACAGAAAAAAATCTCAAATATGTGCAATTTTAAATTATTTTAGCAGGTCTGTGTTTCTCTGTAGGCAGGGGTATGAATAAATGGAAGTCTGATTCATGTATTGACTAAGAAAAAGCACATATTTGGACAAGGTTGACTCCCGAATAAGCCATTTTCAAAGTAATTAAAAGGAAATTCATATTTTAAGCTATAATTTACATGTAAATAAGAACAGTGATATGAATTTGGCCAAAGTATTCACCCTCAGACATTTATGGGAGTGTAATATATACACATTATTGGACAGAGATGGTGTCCAGAGACTGGCGTGATTGTATCGGGCGTAATCACTTAGAACATCTTGCACTCATTAACGCACCATGACCCCACGCATGCTGAGAGTGGGTCAAAGACACAGATCTAATTGCAGATCGGCTGAAAATGCAGATTTAGGAAGGCTACATGCAAAGCAGCAGGTGCCCTACAGCAAAGATATGCCTGTCTAATGTTTCAATGGAACACAATGCTCTCGAGTGCGATCACTGCAGCCTTTGTCATGGCCATGCACGCAGTACAGGAATGACCACAACTGCGTGGTGAACTGTGGCTTAACTAAATAGTCAAATAAAAGTGGGGCAAATTTTTCTTCCAGTTTTTCACAAAGAAATGTTCAATGTATGATCATGTAGATGTATTAATGTTTTAGATTTATTTACCTTTTTAAAACCAGCCCTTAACCTGAGAGTAGATATCGATACTGGCCTTTTAATGTCCATGTTGCCGTTTCAGCTATGGCCCATGAAGTAAACACAGTCCACATACTGGAGAAAGGGACCATATGTCTGCAGTGGCTTTTGTGGGCTCCTATTTTAACAATGCAAAGCTCATGTGGGCTTGGATCAGGCATTCCGACCGGCCAGTGCCTGAGAACTAGTTGATCAGGACGCCTGCTAACTTCTCTTTAAAATCATCTTTGCCTCAGAACCAGGGGGCAATCAGGCAATGGTGACAAAGGTGGCAATACATGTGGTGAGAGGACAGCACACAATTGTATTTGTGTTATAAACCTCTCACTCTTTTGACAGTGCCATGGACCACACTCTAGAAATCACTGACATTAAAAAGTACCCTTTGTGCAGAAGACATTTGGCATGATTTGAATACTACTGTGCTGTGGCTTTGTGTCCCCTATCCCAAACCTAATGGTCACGCCTCTCCCTGCCACACCACCTCAGTGCAAGGTGTAAGAAAAGCGAGATCAAAATTAGCAACTTGGACGCAGGTGTCATTTTTCCTATTTGCGCAGTACCCCAAAAAATAATATTCTGCATTCTGCCCTGCACAGGTAACTGTCCTGGCTTTCGGTGTACTTTGCACAAGCCTGTAGCCTCAACAACTCAAGCAGATCAGGCACAAAATGCACCACCCTGCTCAGTAAATTTCATTTTCACTGGCAATTGCACAAACTAATGATATTTATATAATAAGTCCTCAAAATAAAACACACCAATCCTTTGCTCTGTTAAACAGAACTGGCGAGAATATAATGAATGTTATCTGCCAACAGGAGGAGGCAACCAGCCTCTTAAAAGTTGTTAAATTTACTAAAGACAATCTCACTGCACTACACACTTCAGCAGGTTACTCCAAGGGCAATCTAAATATTTTAATTTGCACCACTTTGTAATTTGCATTCAATTACATCCTTTGAATTGAAAGTATCTACCACTTTTAATCAAGGTGCTGATGCCCCGAAGCACCAAACCTTCCTGCTCCCACAACAAACATGCATAGAAACGAAATAGAGCGAGGGATATACGTGCCTTATAGACATTTGTAACACATGGTGCCACCATCTTGGCGTTTTTTTAATACAACAAAGATCCCTACCGTTTTCGCAAAAGAGAAATGTGTAACTTTTATTTGCTTCTGCCAATCTGATTCATTAGAGCAAATATTACATTATCTGGAGGTGAGTAAAACAATTTCAGACAGGCACTCGAGCCCATGAACTTTCTATCAACCTGGTGGGTTTTGACAATATTTAAGCCTACCAAAGCAAATACATAGCGTTTGGGCCCGCTCTAGTGTAGCTATTGCATAGTGTAACTATGGCTCATTTATCCCTTTTGTATGGCAAAAATATAGCTTAGTTATGGCTCAGTTAAATCATATCTGTAGGTACAGCATAGCTGAGGTATAGCTCAGGTTTGGCTGACATAGGAGGAAGCGGAAGTTGAAAAACTAAATATTGGTTGAAATCGACTCCCTCTGATGCTATATAATATAAAAAAATGAGTCTCCAAAATACAGTAGAAATGCAATATCAATAATAATAATAGTCATCATCATATAAATCCTTCTAATAATAATGAAAATCTACAGAATTTTTAAACTTTTATTCTTCTTAGACTGACTTTACAAACACTTTTGCCCTGATGGACAAAATATTCACAAGAATAACACTGTAATACAATTATCAGTAACTGTATTATATAATCTATAACTATATTTGGAGCTCCTCAACATGTACCATGTTGCACTCCTAGCATTAATGTAACAGCATTATTCTAGTACACAGTGGTCTAAATCCTTTTCTTGATATTATGCCAACACTTACTGGCATAATATTACTTGTTTATGTTTGGAACATAAACTGTATGAACCAAGCCCCACCACTTGAAAAGAAATATACTTTGAAGTGAATGTTACAGGTGACCCTAGGTAGTCTGAAAAAGCTGATAAGTGCAATTGCTTCACTAACGCCAGCCAAAAATCTTTTTTTGATACAGCTTCAAACAATCCCCTTGAACACTGTCAATTCAATTATGTTCACCAAGAAATAAAACACAATGCTAATCACATGCACATTAAATGATACCGGCGCAGCAATAAATTATTAAATAAATTCTGTCTTAACCAAGCTGCCCGGCTATATAATTAAGTGAGTATAAGAGTGCAACGTGTCTTTTTTTTAATACACTATAGGAGGTTGTGCAAAACATCCTTTCATAAAGTAGGGCACAAAATTAATCCAACTGTGTGTCCTTGGAAAGCCCATTCAATCCCTGTTACGAAGAGTGCGGGCGTATGTCTGAGTCACAGCGGTCAGGAAGGTTCTACTGAGGGGAACCCCCCCCCCTCCCCCTTCCTCATAATCACAGCACAAGCAAATATTTATGTCTTCAACTGAGAGGCGCCACAAAACATCAAAGGGCGAATGGCTTGATGTGTTTGGTCAGGGGCAGATGTGGATGGATGATGGTCCAGGAGTGAATACCTGTCAGGATGCCCTCACCCTGTCGGCGGCCCATTTGCATGGGCTGCATTCGGAGTCAGCGTGACCCTCCACAAGCAGCGGCTCCACATCAGGCTGGCCGCTGACGGCGGGGCGCGCGAGAGTTGACCCGCGCCTCAGATGTTTCGCGCTCTTGCAGGGCACTATCAAAGGCTTCATTCAGCGCACCGCACATCAGTGCAAATGCAGGACGCAGGGCTGGGCTGGGCAGAAATGCATGCTGTGGGGGGTTTTGTTTCATCAGTTGAACATTACTTGTGCTTTTATTTGTTTTCAGGAGCAGAGTAAAATCCATTACTAAAGACCACTAAGAGGAGGTGGGTGGTAAGAGTAGAGTATATATAGTAAGAGTATATATATCCCCCCACCAAGTGCAGCTTGCCAATGTGTGTGCGCACGCGCGTGTCTGTGTGTGTGTCTGTGTGTCTGACAGAGAGAGAGAGAGAGAGAGAGAGAGAGAGAGAGAGAGAGAGAGTATGCTGGGGCATTTGTGTGTACGTGCACACGTGGGTGCCTGTGTGTGATTACGTGTGTGTCGAAAGGGCCAACAAAGAGGTAATCAGAAGTTGTCTCTGCGAGTTACAATTACGACAACACTCATCCAGCACCCTGAAGTGAGACGGGGCCACGGGGGGAATGGGGTGTAGCAGGAGGTCAGCGCAGGTGGACCCTTGCCGACAGATTACCACAAAACAGAAAGCAGGGGGTTCCAGTAGCCCGGCCTCACCACTACCACCACCTCCCGTTCTGCCCTGAATCCTGGCTGACTAATCTCACTGCCTTCAACACTGATTATAAATATCCACTGACAAACTGCAGTAACCCGCCTGCTGTGGCAGGACTGCAGCAGTAAATCGTAACACTAATCAGGCAATCACTGACAAAGAAAAGAAATGACAAAGTAAAAAAAATAGGACATGTCTGAAAGGATGCAAACCAGGGAGCTGTTTTTTTTTAAACTACCTTTCAGTGTCTCCTGATGATTAAGTATGATAGCCCTTCACCACTCAAAGCAGAGTCTGAGAGCGGGGTTTAACACCTGATCAGTGTAGTGAGGGATGTCTTGTGGAAATGCCAAGGGCTGTGTGGCCTGTCTTTGCCTGTAGAGGAAACACTTCACAGTGTCCATTCACATTACATTTGGGCGATAACACAGAAAGCTGAATGACATAGGAGGAGAAGAGGGAGGACCCAAGAGCCCCACCCAAGCCAAGACCACTACCTGATGACACTAGGCTCTGCTGGAGACAACATCCACCATTCCACTCCCCCTCCACTGCGACCACAACCGTGTCTGTCCTCACCCTATCACTCCACAGAGACCATGACAGTGAACACCTCCCCATTCCCACCAAGACCAGAGCAGTATTCATCACCACACTCTCCATCCTCTGATACCACAACAGTTTCCACCCACACCCTCCCAACCCATTGCATATTATATTACATTACATGCATTTAGCAGACACTCTTATCCAGAGTGATTTCCAGCACAATAGGACATAAGTGTATCCATTCAAGTTAAACCCATTCACTGTAACTACTATAGTACACATCACCCCACTACAGCCCAACTGAAAGAGTATCCATGAACCAAACATGACTATACAGACAGCACAACAGTATCCATTGCCCCATTATCACTACACTCAAACCACAAAAGTACTGCCCCTCATCATTCTACTCTGCCTCAACAGAATTCATACGATCCACCACTCCACTCTCAACTCTCTCCCATAAAAACAACATTTTTACTCCTTCTCCGATAATATCCAATAGTAGTCAAACCTATATTCCTCCACTGAACCCACAATAGCCTCCATCGCTTCCATGTCTCTATACCATAACTCCAGGGCTCCTTACTCTTTCCTACAACCTCACATTTTTCCTGAATAATTTTTCATAGTTACACTTTTAACTGCAGGTAATTCTTCCCAGTGCTGCATAATTACGTGGGTTTGCTTTCAAATTACAGACTGCAGTCAGTGATAATTGCCGGAAAAGAACACACATTGATACTAATCCAGGGGCTCCTGAGGATTATCAAGGCAAATTACAGCGAAGGCATTTCAATGAAGATTACATTGGCTGTGAAAATGTCATTACCTGTGGTTATTTCGCCCGCTCTCTATCACGGGCAGCACAGTAAAGAAAAATAACCTTGGAGGACACACCTGAATCCCCTTTCATCAAACAGGTTGAAACATTCACCCACACCAATCTTGTGGATCTGTTTTACTGAAGTGGTGTGAACACTCAGTCTAGTGCCTAGAGCACGGAGACTCTGATACATTTTTAATTTGCATTGGCTTTCATACAATATCCCTGTTGTGATCCATCTTCAGTATGCTCAGAGCTATAAAAATGTATAAAATGTATGAAAAATCATTCAATGTGGCCCTAGCTACCTACCATTTCAATTATCGTGAATGTTACTTTTAAACGGCCAACTGAATCATATTTCACTATCCATATCCATAATCAAAACATAACATTACAAACCGTAACATAAAATAACATAACACAGCAGTTTTAAAATAGCATAGGATATAGCCAATTAAAACATGAGATTCTGTATTTCCATGTTGACCCTGCTGATCCACCAAATAATGGTCTGGTCCACTACCAAAGTGATCTGGACTACAAGAGTGAGTGGCCCACCAGAGTGGCCCACCTGGATCATAGAGCATGAAAAGCTGCAACCTTCTCTTGAGTACAATGTACTCTCCTCTGAAAGAAGTCTCAGCTCATCTGTACTTTATTCAGGGTCTCACAACACTGGCCATCATAACAGACAAAAAGACCACCTTAGAAATGACTTTAGTACAGCAGGACCAGCAAGAGAGTTAGTTGCAGTTTGCATTTAGTATCAATGCCCTAGGTACAGATATTTTTGCAAGCATATTATGTTCATTACCCATATTTAAGTAAAGCCTGCATGCTCTGTTGTCAGAAAATGTGAGTGTATACGTATAACAAATGGTGATATGAGGACACAAACTACTGTAAACTTCTGAATGAGTAAAGTTTCAGATGTTCCCATTAGATGTTAAGCCAGTGATAATGTGACCTTGTGAAGGTTTAGTTAGGTGCGTTCACCATCTGGAAAAAACGATTTGTTTAATTACTGTGAAACCTGCTCTACTCATGTCCAACACTTGCAAGCCCCACAGTACTGCAGAGAGAGAGAGGTGCACGGGCACACTCAAATCCAACAATAATCCAAAATGAAAATATGACTTCCTGAGACAAATCTCACTGATGGAAATAATAACAGTAACAACTGGCCAGCAGGAACATTGTGGTATTATGGGCAAAATCATTTTCATGAAAGAAAAGCTGCATTTACTGAGAATGACTAAAATTATCTTCCGGCTATTTTCCCCGCTAATTTTTGGAAATCACTTTTCAGTGCATGAATGCTACTGCATTGTTTTGCCTTTAGTAGACACCATTTAGAGACCATTAAAATTACATTCCTCAATTTAATTTGCATTACAATCTATGCTTGTCCTCATTTGTGACAGGCTATTTATTTGCTGTGAATGCCATGCGCAGACTCTTTTCTCTACAAATACCACCTTAATTCCTCTTGTTTGCCAACAGTGCACATCCTAATCACAGACTCAAAGCCTGTCTGCTCAGATGCGTCTGTTTACACCCACTGTTGTTCGGCTTACTTCTTAACCCAGCAGGAGGCCAGATATACCTAAAGGGAACCTATTTGTTAATCAGAGAAGATGCATGCATCATCCCAAGGTGAAAATAATTTATTAATGAGGTCAATTATGAACTAAAGCCTAAATGTCTGGTGGAAAAAAAATAATTGGATTCCTGACATATTTCTCTTTCATGGTTAAAAAAAAAAATCTGAATGCTTCAAAACATTTTGAAAAGCTCTCCAGAGTTTAAGGGGAGCAACATCAACAAATTGATTGGCATTTTCAGAATATTTTATTAGATTATGGCTTGAATCAGAGGATCCCCTGAGTTCTCAAACGGAGAGTAGCATACGCTTTTGTGAGTCAAATGTTACTCAAATTCATGAAAGTACATCTCTTAAATGTGACATTACATCCAGAATCAAAAGCAGCCATAACCGAATGAGCATTACGCTACTGAACACCATGACTGACTCATAATGGATCAGATCTGAGGGAAATGTTTTAGCATACACAATAAAAAAACTGTTTTGATTCTATTACATTAAAGCGTGAACCATCAAAAAAGGCTTCGGTACTCAAAGCTTTTAAGGTGCATATTATGATAAGTACTTCTTCAACTAACTTTCTATGAATATGTGATTTGGATTCCATACACTTTAAATATTGCATTTTTACTGTTCTATTTTTCAGCTTTATGTTTAGGATTTTACAAGTTGCAGGAACCAAGCTATTGCCTTCCCTCAAGCGGGATTGGGATTACAGTTTGTGAATACCATATTAATAAAATTTTTAGTTTGTGGAGGTTTTGGAATGAATTTGAGTGTGACATAGGATCTGAATAAATGCATTCAAGAGGCAACAATAGAAGACTAACACCATTTGCTATTAAGAACTGAATTTGTCAGAAGGTAGACAGAAGCGCTGCTCTGTGGCAGTTGCTGACACTCTCCATTTCTTACAGAAAGACGCATGCAGCGATCCCCTCTCCCTGCTACATCCGTGAGCCGGCCGCGAAGCCAATTTCCTGTTGAGAGAAGCATTTGCTTTCACACTGTCTTTATCACATCTATGAGGAGTTAAAGACGGCCTACCTTCAGTGTTATCTTGGGACCAGCTGCAGGTGATTAAACAGAAGAGTCCTAGCCCTGTCCCCAGCCATCTGAAGACCCACGACCTCTGTCGCATTTTCTGTCAGGCGTTACTGCAGGCCCACCTGTAGGGAAAGGGCAGAGTGACACTTTCATTTAAAGGCCAGTGATAACAGCACCCCTCCCCTCAACACCCTCCATTCCGTCAATGACGGCATAAGCAGGTGATTCTTTTGCATTGTGACATCATCACCATGACTGGAGTTGGTGAATCATCCTGCTGCAATGAAAAAATAATTTGGATTTAGCTAATTATGCATACTGTTAATGTTAAAGGTTATATATTGTGTGTGTGGAAGGTAGCTATGAAGTTCATCATAATCTAATTCATCATCTAATTTGACAATGTAATTGTGATGATTTAATTTTCCACTTTGCATCCTGTTATTTATTAAGCACCACAATCGTAATAATAAAGATAAAGAGATGACAGAGAAGCTTTACAAGCTCTCAGACACATTCACTTGAACGCCATTTCAAAACACCAGCTTCTGAACTGAGGCATATTTTCAATGAAGTTACATTCTTCCATTTTAGGCAATGTTATTTTTGCAAACTATCTGCTAATGAATCCAGTCTTTTCAGAAACACATAACATGTCACATGTCACATGAAACAGATGTGTGTGGTTGTCAACAGTCTTGTATATATAGGGCTAGTTAAAACTTCTTTGAGTGTTTTTTTTTCCCAAGAGTGTTTGAGTAACATCTTTTCTACTTGACCCTCAGTTTCTGTTTTACAGAGTACTTAATGCAAATAGTGAAATCAATACACTTCAAAATCTGTGACAGTAATAACCATAACCTCTTTCAGTGATTTTCACCCCTAATGGCATGGTGTACTGTAACTCACTAATAAACAAAGCTAAGTTCCATGCAACATTGTGGCTACAAGGCGAACAATCCTTGTTGATATTATGATGGCATATAAGTGATGGATAATTATGTTAAGGACTGCACTCAAAAGCCCCAACAGACCACAAATAAATAGCAAGAACTCATTTTTACCCTCTTGTTTAAAGCACAATTATATGCATGGAAGTCTCTTGTGGTTCAATTACTACCATGGGCAGGGATTATTTTGGGATTTCACATCTTAGGAACAGCAGGGTTTTATAGAATACAGACAGACAATTTAAGGGCAAAGGGTAACCCCTGTGTGCTTCACAGAGGATTGTAACATTTAAATGTACAAAAACAAAGTACAGAAAAAAAACATGGCAATTATGGTTGACAGCTGCTAATTTGCAATCAATTCGATCAATCCAACTGTATTTAGTATTGTGCCATTTGCAACTGGATCTTTTCACAGTCAGCATTTTTTCAGAAGGAAATAAATAACCATTTTAGTGAGAAAGACACTCCCTGACTCCTTCTCAGACAAGATAGTTAAACTCTCATTAAATAATTTGATGGTTTTCTGATGCATGTATACTTGAAAATCCACAATGGATTTTTCACAATCATTTGTACAAGGCTCTGCAAATGGAGCTCGAATCCATTTAAAATCTGTATAAGATGGTGGAATGGGCTGTGCAGACATCCAACAGCAGGCTCACTATCCTGGTGCATTTTGGCTATGTCTACATATATCGGGAGACATGATGATGTGAATCACGATGATCACTCAGAGAAGAAACGCTCACAGCATAGCCCAGCAGGTCATCAATACTGCTGCACGCCTTGTGGAAAGACTGAATTAGGGCTTCAGCAATATGAAAAACCAATAACCTAACTGCATCCATCAACCTAGCCTTATGACATCGCTTTCAGACTATACGCAAACTTGTTTTCTTTCCATGTAATATTTATATCTCTGTATGGAAGTTTTTTATTCATTTTTAAAGGTAAAGGCTTTTAGATTATTTGTCAGAAGCATTTTTTTTTGTTTGAAGCAAGGTTGTGATGGATGTGAACATGACTTTAAAACCACAGATCACGGTGGCTGGTTTTAATCCATGTCAACCAGTTATATAAATAGATTTAATACAAACAGTTGTATAAATAGACCTTTAACCACTGTCTCCACCACTTGCAGTTTCCAAATAGAATATAGGGCTCCTGATTTTACATCCTCCCTCATCCTCCTGAGAATATAAATCTGTTTTGTGCTGAGAATTTCTCACCAAACTCCTGCTCCTGTGTGATACCAGGTGGTAAGAATTGCCTTCATTTATACAGATAACCTGTTCTCATCTGCCTTTGATGTAGAACAGGTTTCCCCCTGTATAGTCTTCATGACAGAGGTGTAAAAGTTCACAATACAGCAGACCTTTGATGTCTCTCCCATGAGTAAGCCAAGATGCATGACGGAGCGAACTACATCGTAGCAGGAACCTTTGAAAACTTCTGATTCGTCAGCCTTGTGTCACTCCCTTCAACCCCTTGTCTAAGCACAAAGCAGTGCTCCTACTGCCTCAACATCTTCTCTGAAGGAAATGAAGATATCATGGGAATCTAGGGAGATGATAATAATGAGAGGTATATTAAACTTGGATTGTAGGGAAGTGGACTTTTGTAGGGGAGAAAAGTAACATGTACATGGATTTGCCTTCTCATCACAGTATCTTTCTTCTTGTCTTTGTAGTGTGAATCTCATCACTATTTCAAATGTGCAGTAGGCAATATGGCATGTTGAAAATAAATCAGCTAAAATATTCCTATGAAATATAAACAGAAACAACACAATCAAATGTATAACTGTTGGGCCTGTTATTCCTTTCCTTCCCCCTCTCTCTCTCTCTCTCACACACACACACACATATATAAACACACTTGCACACACAAACACTCAAGGAAACTATTAATATCACCCACTGAACCGCCAAGCTATGCTATGTGACTTTCCATTCATCCAATATTCTGGTGTTAGCCAAACATAGCCCCACATTTTGTGTGAGTTCTTTTGTGTCATTTTCACATCCCAGAGACGTGAGGATGATTTCAAGAAGAGGAACACACCACTCTTCAGTCTCAAGACAAAAAAAGACCAACGCTTCACATAGCCATGATCATTGTGTTTTCCCTCCCAAAGAATCCCTCTGCTGTTTATATGGCAAATATTCATTCCATTCTGAATTTGTGTTAAAAACAACACGGAAGGTATATTGTCTTGGGCCTCTCTGTATGTTGAGGTGTCATCAGAAAACAGGCTCAAATAACTTCCCAACGCACTTCATATTTTCAATGGAATGCAAGACTGCTCAAAAACAATGCACACTCCTGAAATGAGGCTTATGTTTAAAAAGTCTGGCATTCCACATCTTATCCATATTTATACTCCATATATACTTATCCGTATCCAAAGTTTAAAACCAAGATGCAGGAAGATACTGCATGTTCACACAATCAGTGTGGGCTACTGAACAACAACCCACACATAACAGACACAAGACTTCTTCAGGGCATCCGTCCGGCTACAAATATGAGTCTAATTAAGTAATCACTTTATCATTAACATGTGCAGTGCAACATGGGATACTCTGTATATCAATCACAGGCAAGTATGTTCAAAGGTATTACACTAAGCATTTTTGGAGGCTTCAAACATTGCAAAGTTATTTTCATTTCAGCGTAATGACTTAAAATTAGTAGCTTTCCTCACAGCATATGATAAACATTACATGATAAAAAATGTGCTTTTCTCTTATAGCTTTTGTCTGATACAACAGAGGCTGTCAAGTGTGTTGTTCCTTTGTATTAGACAGCACTACACACTTAGCTGAGCTACACCTTTCTCCCTTTTCTGTTCTGCATGACCAAAAGGAACCTACCTTTCTTAACAGACAAAAGCAATTTCCCTCCTCCTCTTGTCACGCATCATTTGTATTCATCGATTTTTGTTTATTCAAACATGTTCCAAAGGGAAAAATACCATTGAAAATGTATGCCTACAATAAGATGCAATCTCTGTCTCAAAGAGATACAAGGTACTATGAGTTTAAAGCGGCAGCTATCTTACAACATGGTTTCAGAGCAAAATGTTTTATAATTAAGAGACATACCAGATTATTTTGGTCAAAACTGTGTATTTCTTTCATCAAATAAAGACAAAGAGAGAAGTGGGGGGGGGGGGGGGGGGGGCATTCTTATAACTAGACTATAGCTGCTGAGTTAAAACCTTGTCCTGGAGTTAACAGTGAACTCTACTGCTCCATAGCAACAAAAACTAAGACTATGTAGAACACAAATATAAACGGTATTGTTGGTTACAGTTTTACATGTTGCCCAATCATACAGCTGACAGAAATGTGGGTTAAATACACTGCCCAAGGGTTAGGCAAAATACTTTCAAGCCCTGCTTCTGACAACTATGCCACACTTTTGAAATGAGAATATCTCTCATTAACTCACTTCCATTAATTCGAAAAACATTGAAACAGAATGAAGAGAGTCTCCATCATTGCAAAGCGCCTAACGGTATGCTTTATGAATAACCCTCACCAAAAAGAAAAAAAAAAAGAAACCAATACAGTCTGTAAAAGCAATGACCACCCATGCTAAACAATGCTACTGGTTTTCAATACGCAGATGGTTCAAGGTGCTTTCCTCTTTTTCTTTCAACGGCAGGCAGTGAAAATGACAACTGCATTATTGTGACACCCAAAACAACTGTGTACTCCCCTAAACAGTGATGGCACATTAGACACATGAGAAAGCCATCGACTAGGCCGGGACTCCACAAAGTATCAGCAACATAATGGGCCGAATTAGACGTCCTAGCACTCCCGTTTCTGTCACTGCTGTTTAACGAATGCTGAGGGAAGATATGCCATTAACCTGCTATGAGGTCTCTCGAATACAATGCATTGGAAATAATGAAGCAGATAAGAAATGTAAGCTAGCGGAACTGGAACCGGCAATGATTGATTGCTCTTAAGGGCGATTAAAATCTAAAAAAAAAGCCTGGCTAAAAGCCAAGTTGTAATGCTCAAGACAACCAATCAGCAGCTTCCTTTCCCATGTATCCTGAGAAGGTATTTACTGATATGATACATGTGCACCCAGAAGATGTTTACCAACAACATACACTCATTCATCAATGCCCTGTCTTATGTGATGTGATTTATGTGAAGGGCAAAGTGAGAACAAATTAATGGCCTAAAAGTAATGACCTTGACAACAACCTCAGTATGTACCAGTATGCAAGGCCAAAAGCAAAATATTTATTTTAGAGTAAAATTCTGCCAAGATTCTTAATACCACGCACAACACCTCAGCACAGCCTTCTCACCCGTTGTTAGTGCTTTGAAATTTTACTTTTTAATTTCACTTTTAATGTATGTTTTATGATATGTATCAGATAGTTATATGCAAAGTTCAGCATTCCAAATAATAAAATGTAATCCTTGAAGTACATACTCTAAGCCATGTGAACCCAACACTCCTTGACCCAATCAAGGACACAAGGCAGACTTATTATCAGCCGGAGCTCATTCATAAGAGTGGACAAAGACATACAAAACCTTGATGAAAACCATCCACCAGCATTTCCCTGGAGGACAAATCCACACAACCACTGTCAGCACAGCATGCACCTGCTACAAATTACACATTTCATCAGAGAGATTAAGACAACCTCTGAACCAGCACTTTTCTGTAAAATGAATGATTGGTTTGGTTTTCATTGCTTAGTCTTACTGTATAATATTACATGATCATTTTAGCAATTATATAATCTTCTGTACTGTACTTGCTTTTGAATTGAAATTATGTTTCATTATTTTTATTCTTCATATTAGTTCTCCGCACTTGTGTTGTCTTGTACTGTGTACTTTGGTTTGAAGCTATTACAAGCAACAAGCTAACCTTGTGGTATCTGGGAACTATAACACTAATTGCTCCACCTGTGCTTTGTAAATTAAGTGTCACATTTAAATTGAATCTTGTACTTGTAATAGTGAATTGTATCTTGCAGTATATTCTAATATCCTCCCCTGCTCAGTAAGTCTTCCCGGATAAGAGAGTATGCCACATAAATAATGATAATGCATTATTTAACTTGGATTAAAGTCCTCCCTTCAGCTCTGAAGTGCTGTGTCATCAGTTGATGCGAGGTCCCTCAACAGATGGATGAAGCAATAACAACATTTCATAAATCAGTCTCCAAGGCAATCTCTCTGTACCATTAGTGCATTAGCATAAACAAATTCAAATTCCCAACAGCCGATTATTTGCTCAATAAGCACGCGTACACAAATGTTCAAAGCATTATTACAGTAAAAAAACGTCAGACAAAGCTATACAACGCTATAAATAACCTTACCTGTCAGGCTCAATTCGGAGCACTTTCAAAGTCTGGGAACCATCTCATGAAGCAGTTTTACACCCTACAAGGAGTCCACGTCTATCCGCAAGAGGAGATCACCTGAGAGTAGGAGCCAACAGGTGTCATAGGCTCAGGGCCTCTCATTACTAACACAGCTCCTATTCTCCATCCACACACACTCCTCCTTGCCACCCCATAGCTATCAGAGAAATGAGAGAATGCTGGGTAACCCGAGCCTGGTCAACCTGCGGTTAAACGTCACTGACACGGCTATCCGCTGTTGATCTCTGTGTAATTGTAGCGGCCTGGAGATGCGGTGAGTCAGGAGGGGTGGAGCATTCAATCTAATCTAAGGAGTTTAGTGCAGGTATGAAAACATGTAAAACTTCCCTCAATTGCTCACTGAAAGTTAAAGACAAAGCAGTGAAGTAATTTCACCGTATGCCCTCCACCCCACAACGTCTACAAGATTTACTGAGAAATTCACCTTCTGCTCGAAGTAATCAGTTAAAACAGGAGCTATTTTATGATGCCAAAAGTACTTGTATGTAACACAGCCAACGAGCCTGACCACAGCCATGGCACAACTTCAGAATCAGTCAAAATGTATTTTTTACAGTGCATTTTTACAATTGCTTCATGGTGTGACTTACTGAGCAGAGGTGGTGACCTATAACCACTCTGTAAATTTTGTTTGCCAAGCAATTTGCTGAGGTCTGTCAAGCCTAACGGAAATCACACTTTGATTGGGTATAGTTTTCATTCATGTTCAAAGTACAGCGCGAATGACTCATGTCGCACTTAACAGAAGGAAGGAACTCACCAGGGGATGCAATTATTACCATCATTAGCTTTTGAGGTACTTTTCAGTTTGTTCCTATAATATGGCACAGCAGACTTTATGAGCAATATTCACCAACTTCATAACTTAACGGAGACATCTCTATAGCTCGGAAGGAATCATTTACCAAATGGAACAGAAAAAGATTGCAACACCTGACCAGAATCACAGACTGAATTCATTCCATTTTATGTCGAAATGGCACTGAGTATTGAAGTTCTTCAAGAGATTTTAGACTACCATTTTTTTGGGCAGCATTTAAAAGGGTGCGGATTAAACACCTTACGAACTCGCCGTCTGATTCCCCTATAACCACATTCCAAATCTCTTTAAACTTTGTGAATTCAATCACCTGTGCCTCAGAACATCCTTTTACAACAGGTCATAAGGGCTTTCACGCAATGATTTTTAATGATTCAATATTAAAGCCAAACTCACACTGTGGATGATTCTGGTGAAATTCAGATGCTAACACTGTCGGACCTAGCTTCCTTTCATCCACAGTCATGTGATTAGAATTCAAATAGGTTTAAGCTTACAAAAGGGCTGGCACAGGGTTATCTGTTTGGTGTTAAAAATGCCACAAATTCAATTCAATGCTCAAATTGTATAAATGAAAGGTGTCAAATAAATAGCTGAAATCTGATTAAAACAATGCATACAAGAGAATCACAGTTGTTGATGAGAGGTTGGTTATTGTTTACATGCAACCACCTGGTTACAGTGCAAATCTCATTTAACTCACAGAAGGGGGTCATTCTAATACATACAACATTC
This sequence comes from Megalops cyprinoides, assembly GCF_013368585.1. NCBI lineage: Eukaryota > Metazoa > Chordata > Actinopteri > Elopiformes > Megalopidae > Megalops > Megalops cyprinoides. Next base: position 8,418,489 of record NC_050597.1, read on the forward strand.
TTGTCTTTTGCCATGGAGCAAACTGTAACGGTTTTGTTTTCGGAGATGAATCCTTTTGATTTCTTGAAGTAGGCTTTGCCCTAATTCATGAACATTATTACAAGATGGGATAACTGTCAGAGGTGCATATAATGGTGAACTCTGAATCAAAAATCAATCAGGAAAGAGACGCATTTTTGTGTTGACTGACAGTTTTCACTTAGGAGGCAACTTGTTAAGGACATCAAAAGAGCTAAATAAGAGCTGAACTCATTCTGAGTGTCTTAAATGTGGAAAACAGAAAATGCACAGCCCCACATCTTTAACCGGACATACAATTCCATGCTTACCCTACCTGCTACATTTCTATACCTTACTGTCTCAGAGACAGTTATCTCTACAACATGTTTTCCTTTGCTACTCTAAAAACTACAAATTTCTTAAGCTTAATGGGAGTGTATGTTTATCCTCCTCTGAAGTCTGTTAGCACTGACACCAAAGAATAAGACTATAAACTAATTTAACCAGGTCCTATTTAAAGAAGTCCAGGACAGGCATACCTGGCCGATCCATGTGTTGTCCCTTATTGCAGTTACAGGGGAAATGCTTGAATTAAATTTGAACTGAAGAGAGAAAGCCTGCCAATGCAGACATCAAAATAGAGAATCAAGCGGTTTCCAAGGGTATCCTAACCCTGTCTCAATGCGACCCCTATCATGTCAAACCCTGTCAGCCCAGCCCCATCCAAATCTGATTTCAACATTATTCGAACTCCGTGAAATTCATATCCAACATTACCTGAATCCCATGTTAACCTGTACCACCACACTATAGTCTCCAATCAATGCCATGCACTTCAGAAAGGCTGTGGAAAAACAGCTCCGGTGCTCATTAATTTTATTTTTTTTTTCAAATTCTTCCATCATTACACAGCCTTTTTACTGTCAGACAGTAAACTAAGCAATTAATTATCTGAAGAAATGAAAATAAATTGAATGCACAGTAGACTGTGAGCTGTGAATGACTCTGAAATGTTCTCCCATGAATGAAACAGCAATCACAAAGAAACTTTCCTTCATGAACAATCAAGTCGGACTTTAGCAGCTGCATCAGCACAGACTTGAACGCATCCTCATCCCGAAGGATGCAAGTTCAAATCAAAGTTTGGATGCTGGCAATACCCTTATGTATGGAATTTGACCTAAACTGCTTCATTACAACCCCTGGTAGTATAAAGGCGTCATAAAAAACGTACCTGTTATTGAAGCTGTACGGGATACAGGAATCCACTGAAAAAGAAATGGTAATAACAAACAAACAAATACTTGCGAACCCTTGCATAATGTCTGTCTCAAAAGTGCAAACACTGACCAATATTATCTGTTGAAAAACAGGGTCCACTTGACACGTGTTGTTTATTTTGTGACCACTAATAACCTGAAAGCAATGTCTGCCAAAACCGTATTCTACAAATAACATACAGTATTTTTGTCTGGCAGACAGAAGACAACAAGGAGCGAGATGGTGTGCCAGTCTGTGCCCCGGAGAAGGGATCACCTGGTCATACAGTGGCCTCCCAGGATGTCATCGGTCACTCGCGACAGTGACTGCCATATGTTTCAATTTAAAAGCTTAATGAATCCCCCCTCCCAATCTGCCTTTCACCACATGCTGGGGATAGTTGTTTTGAGGTAGCCAAGATGATTTATAAGGACAAATGTCTTTGAGCAACTGATTAAAGAGACCAGATTTGATGAGAAGGCTCCAGCTAAACTAGCATTTACTTTCATGGCCAAAAAAGCGAGACAGATCCAATTACCCAGGGTCTGAAGAAGACGCAGAAGATGACACGCTGATGATGGTAAATCATGTTTTCCCGTGACCCTGAGATGGTGCAATCTGAGCACAATGGGAAAAGCATAGACCTGAGCTGTGTGGGAAATTGAAACACAGGCAAAGGCTTCTCTATTGAACAGGAGGTAACCAGGAAACAGAAGAATAGATTGCGATCATTTTTTTTTTTTTGCATCATTGACCTTGAGTGTCTTTTCAACTAATGACATTAAGGTTCTCCCAAGATGCACAGTCCACTTGAACACAATAATATCTGCAATCCTTTTCTTCTCCCTGGTGAGAAAAGTCTACCCTACTTACATTACATTACATAACATTACTGGCATTTAGCAGATGCTCTTACCCAGAGCAACTCACATTGGTTAGTTTGTTAGTTTTTTTTTTTTTTTTTTTTTTTTACTTGAATATGAGCCATCTAGATGACGTGCATATACGATGTCCTCCATATTTATTCACACCCCTGACTAAATAGGAATAAAAACCATTTGAGAACATTTACTATTTAACATTTATTTATCGTGTTCAGTTAACCATTTCACTGTAACTGATGAATTCTCTGGAAGAATACTCATTGTCATTTATTAATGTATATTTTCAGGCACGTTTGAGTTTCTTGGTAGGTGTTTTTGGCCAAACTGTCCTGGTACAAGCTGGAGTTCATATCTCTCTCTATCATAAGAAGGACCCAGGACCCATAGACACAAACCAAACCAGAAACTTAAACTCACAACCACATTTGACTGTGAGCATGGGTTCTTTCTCAACATAAGCGCCACCCACATTATTTAAAACATAACAGGTGTCACAATTTTCGGTTCAGCCGACCATGAGATATGCTTAAAGCTGTTATTCAGGTATAGTTCAGCAGATTCAAGCTGCGTCTTTTGTGTTTTCCCTTCAAAAAAGGACTCTTGCTTGCAACCCAGTTATGATCCTGGCCAAGTTGCGGAAGAACCCATGCCCACTATGAAAAATAGCATTTTTAAAATTTCTCAAGTGCTTTCAAACAAGGCCAACATGAAACTGTAGAATAAAACTTTTCTTCACTAACTGTACTACATTGAGGACATCTGACAGCCTTGAAAATGTGCCGTTAGTATTCTTTCAGGATTACAGAGTTTCCATTGTATACAGTTTATTTTGCTAACCTACGCAGCAAACTCTAAAGTGGTGCTCCCCCACCCTTGTCCTGAGCAGCTACTGTACTCAGACTGTTTTCCATATCATCATAAACCACCTGTTTTTGGAAAACTGATGCCACCCACCACTGACAATTAACCCACACACTTGTTTAATTAAGAGGACTAGGGTGATTTACATTTCAGTGGTATTATGAATTATGTGCAGTGAGAATAATGCTGCATTCCATGTAAGTGTATAGCCAGCTTGGTCCAGTCAATCAAACAGGACTTCAACAGTCCATTTAACTCAGAAAGCAAGCTGAAAACAGAAAGTAAACTCTTCATGTTTTTCTTCTTTAATGAACACTAAGGTCATATACATGAATGAAAAATAGCAGCTGTCTTTGGAATTTTAAGTTCATGCTGAAGTGACTTCTCACCTCCCACTATTCTTGAGTGCAAAGCAATCTTGCTGCTAAATTCGAGTATGGTCATGGCGAGGCAAGACAGAGCACTTAATTGAGAGAAAACACCCACTACAGAAGCAGCTCACTAACCCTTCCATAATCTTGCTTAATTAGTAATATTTCTGTAGAGATGACAATTGTCCCATTATGTTTTCGATACCGGGTAAAGATGATTAGATTAACAGAACCGTATAACTGTGCAACATCTGCACAGTAACCTCTCTGAACTGACACCCATAAACATGCATGGCAACACTCCCTCAAAGAGTAAAGCTTTTACTGGGTTGTTATCTTGCAGACATAACTAAGTGGGACTCCTTCCTGTCCAGTATGTTGAGCCAAGAATGTGAATGGGAAACCATCCTTTGAATTGAAGCTGCCTTCCATTACAGTCCATGTCTGACCTTTTTTTTTTTTAATTATTTTTATTTTTTAAATACGCTACAGTATTCAAGCTGGCAGAGTATGCCACTGCATTAAAATTCTGTGTATATGCAAAACCATCCCCTTCGTCTCAATAACCCCTTCATAGTCTTTCAGCAGGCAAACGATCTCAAATATAGCTGCAAGCAGCAATGAAGGGGCCAAGCACCACAGGGCCACCGGGTAAACAACTAATCAGAACAACCCCTGAACACGACACCAATCCATCACAGGGTGAACAGACATATTGACACCCACTCTTATACTCACACCTATGGGCAATATAGCATGTCTAATTGACATTACCTGAATGTGTTTGGACTGTGGTAGAAAGCTAAAATACCCAGAGGAAACCCACACGAACACAGGGACAAGGTACTAGGGTTGCCAACTTATAATCAGGAACGGGGGGGGGGGGGGGGGTGTTGGACTGAGGAGCTCCGACTACTGTGGACCTATAACAAATATAACGGGTCTTACACCTGCATTACCCTTCAGTAGTAGACTTATTGAATCTAAAGATATACATAACATAAAAATGTTAGAAGTCATATCCATACCATACATAATCACATCAAGGAAACTGCAATGGTTTCAACCATTTACCAGACATGTATCTATAGGCCCATGTATTAAGACAAGAAAACACATAAACCTGAACTTGATCAGTTTTGTATTTTTGAGCGATAGGAATACGTGTGTAACAGATTATCATTCAAGAATTTTATTTGGGCTGTGCAAAACAAGTTTAACATATAATATTTTCTCATTCTTTAGAATAAAACAGAACTGTATTTTAAGAAAACACAATATATATATATATATATATATATATATATATATATATATATATATATATATATATATATAACAACTACATTTGATGGACACTGATAAGGGATGACCCAAGGATTCAGGGGGAAAAAGATCACAACCCTAGGACAAATGGTTCAAAAGTTATAATCAAAAATGTACCTTGAAATTTGGCCTGTTGATGGCGCTACAGATATGGATGGATTGACCCCAAATTTGATGCCTGGATACTTTGGACTATCCTCTATCAATGTGCAAAATTTCATAAAAATCATAAAAAAGGGGTTATATGGGCAGCCATAGACTCCCATTGCAGAAAGTATAATAATAATAATGAAAAATTCTAACAATTACAATAGATACCTAGCACCTTCGGTGCTTGGCTCCTAATTAATTCTCAGTATACTTACATGGGACAAGTTGTCTGTAACTCAGACGGCACAGAATGGCTGTGACTTGTAACTGATGTGCAAGGCATTGCAGGAGATTAATATTGTTACAGTTATGGCAAATATCTGGAATGACTTTTGATTTATATTATTGCACCTGGGTCTTTAATGACGGACAGTGAACTCTTGTGTAGTTGATCTACGTGATAGCTGTCAATTCAGTGTCAGATGCGCTATACAATTTGTAAATACGTTGTCCTAAGTTTCTGAAGGATATTTTAATGACTTGCCAACAAGCGAATCAGAGCAAGTCTCTCAAACATTAAGCGTAAAATACTTGTAGTATGCAGTAAAACATAATGTGATTAATACGTTTTAATACGAGTTTATTTAGAAGATGTCATTTAGACATTTAGAAAATGTCATCACGTATTAGTCGTGAATTAATGGGGAGGGGTATAGCATCTCGTGCTTTAAAAAAGGCTCATGCACAGAAAAAAGCATAAGGTTGACCAACATCTAAATCTCAAGTCGTCAATAAACATTAAAGCTACTTTACAGTGACGGTTTCAGAAAAACAAACAAATAAATAAATAAAACCCGCTCAATAAGTGATATCTACTGTATTCGTGTAAACTCAGTTCGAAATCAACGCACACAGTCTGCAGCTGCACTGACATTTTAGTCTGTCGAACAGAGAAAGTATTCATTAGCCTAAGACGCCATTACAGCAAGGTGACTCTCATAAACTATAATTTACTCTACATTCAGATAAGCACAGTGAGGAATTCATCTCAGCAAGACGCTCTCCCCGGGGGCACCGGAAATCACACTTTACCGGCGCTTATACTGTGTCAAACCATATGGAAAAGTGTACCAGCTGAAATGCGAAGATAAATACAATGTCAAACGATTTTTTGTCAACAACCCTAAGCATCAAACCATGCACTTGGTATTCATTTCTAATGATGAACCAACGATTTAGACGATAATTAGTCTTTCTGATTAACACGAAAGTTGTAATTCGGGCGGAAAACCCATTGTTTGCTTTGTTTTAACCCTAATTATGTTACAGCGCTCCAGATATAGACACAATTTACCCATCGTTCGAGACAGCATTATATCAGTGCTGAAAATAATCTGAATCTGAATAAACAGCTTTGGAAGACATAAAACGAACAATGTGTTGCAGGTGCTTATAGGAGGCATCAAAGTCAGCTGGATTGTATTTATGAAACCAAAGAAGGAGCTAACTGCAACGATGTGGTCGGTGCCTCCTTGGAGTGCATCCAAAAGAAAATATGCGTATTCAATTCAGAAGCGCTTGGAGAAGATGGGGGGCATGGAATTCTGAAAATTCTACACATGCATTATTTTACTTCAAGAACATTTTATCTTGACTTTTGCGCGACAGCCACTAGTGGTTTCAGGCAATACATTTCTGTGCAATAGCAAATGATATGAGATCGCACTTTGTCTTCACAGAGAGTATAACGCGTTTAGGCGATGTGTTCGCGGGCTTTCAAAACTTCACTTTCACGAAATAAGAGACTGCGTGCCTTCCACCTGATCTACATACTGAACGGAACATACACATTTCATCTATTAAACGTGAACGCGTTGTATGATCAATGTTATATTGGCTGTCATGTTGTCGATTTCTGTAAGATTTCAGCTACTGTGATGTATGTAACACTGAATAAGAGACTGAATGACTCTCTATAAACTAGATTTGAACAAATCTAATATCACGTCGATATACTAGGAGGATGCATATACTTATACTCAAATTAAATTGGGTGTGACAGTATATATTGTTAAATTCTATCGACTCGTAAAAGTCCTCGGGTTTCTCCGATTAAATTTTCACATTTATTATCCCTATCCACGGTTTCCGTTGCCATACATTCAAAAAGGGGAAAATAAAGCTTACCATGTTAGCACCAAAGCCATGTAAATCCTACCCGGATAGAGTCAGACAGAAACTGCTTCAAAGTGTACAAGACATCCCAGAGAATGGTTACACGCCCGGACTCTACTGCCATCTGTCTCCCGGTTCTTATATTTAAAAGGCTTTTGAAGTCAGCAATAGCAATTAGTTTTCCCTTAGCAGTCGATTCAGACATCAGCCAAGAGGGCTAAGAAGACAGAGCGCTAAGTGAGAGAGAACTCCTAGCCTCAATTACTATCGATAGGTACCAGAATCAAAGCGGCGTCCATAATCACCCACGGACTCTCTCTCTCTCTCTGGTCACCCTGCCAGTGGTTCATGAATCAGACGGACTGCACATGAAGTGAAGGAGGTAATCCCATTTGGCTGGACACAAACTGTGAAACTGGGTAAATAGGAGGGGGGTGGGCTAATCTCCCTCTCTCTCCTTGTGTGTGTGTGTGTGTGTGTGTGTGTAGGAGTGAGGAGAAACACACAACCCATTTAATTGCAGGTTCAAAATGCCCCACAGAGCCCATTGCAGCATTCAGGTGGTACAAATAAAGCATTACACTGTCCAGCAGATGCAGTGTGTTATTTAGTACGACCATGTCAATTAGTTAATAAAAGGGAGAAGAGCTGCACAGTAATGGCCGTGGGGTTTTTAATCGCCGGACAGAATTACGCCAGGGAATTTCAGCCCATCTGTTCACTGAGTAAGATTACATAAATCCAGTTGAGCCTCTGCATTCATAAATCCAAGGGACTGTAGTAATTGGCCATCAATCATAACAAAAATGGTCTATTCCCCATGTTTATACCACAAACTCAATATTCCACTTATTTGACTATTCTGACTGCCCATGTTGTTGCATTGTGACAGACACAATATGTCATGAGGAACACAGATTCAAGATCCTATTGGGAACTCTACTGGGAAATGTGCACCACACATTAGGACATGTCCCCCTTTCATGTTACAGTCATGCTGCACAAGCAAGTTCTTATTGTATTGTCTTCATTGACCAATGATACTGAAATCAAAGTATCCAGGCAGCAGCCCGGCAGCAAAACACAAATTAAGAACCTGGTGTTGATGCTCTCTATCCAAGACTGTACGAAATGCTTTCTAATTAGAGATAAAAATAACAACAAACTGTCATTCATGTTAGATTTGTTATTTCTGACCAGCTGGTGCTTTCTGTTCTGAATAGATCTGAGGTTCTGATTAAATCTCATCTGGATTCTTGCGGGAAATTTGATTTCCCTTTCACTCAGCATATGCCTGTTTTTGAAGTATACAAGGTCAAAGGTTAAGACAGGTCTGAGGTGATAGTTATTATAATAACACAAACAAACAGGATGTGAGGTCACAATTAAAAGAGGCATTTACAAGTTCTTCACTCCATATGAAGTTCTCAGTAACAGAACTAAAATGACTATCACCTACAGGAATTAACATCCAATAAATATATGAAGTTGTGCGGTCAAAATAGCCAGAAAACAGATGTTACAATTACCTTATTCATTTGGTTATCAGCTACCCATATCTAGGGTGACTCTCATATTGTAGCTTATGGCATTTACATGCTATCCATCTGTGCAGCTGGATATTTGCAGAAGCAATTCAGGTTAAGTGCTTTACTCAACAGTACAACAGCTGTGACCCAAAAGAGACCTCATACCTGCAACCTTCTGTTTACATTGCTAGCTGTTCCCTTCCTGCATTGCTCAGTGCTATCCCAGATGATGCTCCCTGCCAATGTGAGAGTTCTTCAATAAATGCTCAGGATCTAGGCATGGCGACAACCTCTACAATCGACAGCAGTCTGGAGGCACCACAACGTCACTTTTTTTTTTTTTTTTGTTCCATCATGCACGGCTAGACCTGCATGATGAACCAAATTCATCATGGAGGCTAATATTATCCTGGGAACAGAACTTTTTGAAATCACCATTCACTGGAATGATATGCAACATTAAAAAGGAATGGGTCAAATGATTAAATAAAAATTTCATTTTACAGGATAGAGAGACAAGGTACAGTGCAACTCAGGACAATGCCACACCATTCCTCTTTCAATAATAAATACCATCTCCCAGTAATTATAAAAAAAAAAAAGATGGTAGGGTAGCTGTTGTTGAAAGAGGAGCTAGCTGGTAGAGATAGTGAGTGCATCAAACCATTAGATTACATTGTTAATAGGTTTTTTTTTTTAAAAAAAAAAGATAAAAGGTTCCATGGTATAACGATCAATGGTTTGGCACTAATGTTGATCATGCTGTGAATGAACTGGCTTAAATACATACCAGTGACTGTCAGCGCAATGCACATCGAATGGAAATTCAGTCTAATATCCATGTGCTTTGAAGAAATATGACTGTTAAGTGCCTGGATAATTAGAATTCCACTTTCGTCTAAAGAACAAGGAGCTTAGCCAGGTTAAATCTTCAAAACCTCAACTGCAAGTCAGTTGTTTCTGATATTAAGGAGGCTTTGCGTTAAAGCCCTCTAATAATCTTCACTCTCGACGTGTCCTTGCTGTCGTATGAGAAAAAGAGGAGCAGAGTTCAGAATGGAGTCAAGGCATGGTACATTAGAGTATAATTATGGTGCATTGGTTCAGTAAGGTTATAATGTGCAGTCAGAGTGTAAGATCATGAACTGAAATGCACTTCCACTAATGAAGATTCATGAAATCTACAGAAATGTATGGGGGTGTGCCACTGGCAGTCAATCTTCTGTCTGATAGCTACGCAATAATCACCAGGTTATTCATCGCTCAATTACAGTCATTTTCAAATGTCAGGTGTGAACATTTGTGGGTTTAGAAAAGTAATCTGTGTGATCATAATCATGTCCTGAGCTACAGTATGCTCACACGCATTGCTGCTGTACTTTCAGTGATGTTTAATACTTTATTTTTTCTGTCATCTAATGTCTCTGTCTCAAAATAAGGTGCCAATTTGCGACAAAAACAAGTGGCCACTATTGACATAAAGGAGTCCTATACTTGTGCAGATTTTGTTTTCTTACCCACAAAGCTGACGAAACAATTTCAAAAGGAAATTATTTATGTTACAAATGCTCTATTAATTGTGGCACTGACAGCTATTTCCTCCAAGCCCCATAAAATCATTTTGCATAGCAGATGTTCATTTCCTGCAGAGACTGTCAGTAATTGTTTAATTATTCCTTGTCAACGATTTCCACAACACATCCGTTCAGTTTAAGCATCTGCATGCTTTTGCCTTTATGACATACTGGCCTTTAAATTCTCATGGGTGATTAACTACAATTTGCTTGTCTGTCCTGAGGTTGTGACTCGGTCTCATCAGATATGTGTTGCTTGAATCTGGGGAATGTACCAATCTATGAAGTTTTACTCCAGTTTGGCTCAGTTCACTCCCCACTAAGTAACTCTCACTAGAGCACTGAGGTGGTGCAATATATACACTTAGATGGAGAAGGCAGCTCAGATAAGGTTACATCCCCTTCAGATAACAGCCTCCCCATTCAAATAAGCCCCTTACCTTCAGGTAATAACCTGCTCCACTGAGATTAAAGCCCTCTCTTCCCAAGTGAGGGCTCTTTCTACTTAGAAAATGGCCCTCCCTATGCAGATAAGGGCCCTCTCCACTCATTTATTGGACCTACCTACTCAGATAAGAGCCCTCCCCTTGTTTCATCATGGGCAGTATTCTAGTTCCCCTGAACAAGGACTTTAATCCATAATAGAATAATAACAGAAAAGTAAATGCATCAGTGAATCACATCCATGCTTTAAGGTTGAGAGCAAAGTTACCTCTAGCCCTTCAATGTCTCTTCCAAGTTATTCTGCTCATCAAGATCATATTCATCCAGTCATCCACCATGATAATGGTGTATATCTTACAGACAGATAATTGAACCGTCTTTTCAAAAGCATGTTTGGTGAAGTGAATTCTGCTTGTCATCTCCCTGTTCATTTCTGCATACTCAAAGACAGCATAATTATACACAGACAGTCAGTAAAACTTTTGACAGAATGGATGGAGAGGTAGTAAAAATGCAACACTGCACTACTGCACCAAAGCTGTGCCAAACAGCATCATATGTTCTAAAAATAACTGCAGAAAAAAAAACATGATGATCACACACTTTCATGGTGAGACACACAAATTAATTATGCCTATGAGGGAAGCAGCACACAGAGCATCTAGAGACAGAGTGCACTTAGGAGGTCCACTGTGCACTGAGCTGTGGAAACGCCACATTCTACACCGAGTTTTACTGACAGGAGCTCTCCATGGTCCTGAAGACTGAGTGATCCATTCAGCTGTGACACAGAATAGTGTTTCTCACCCCTTGTCCTGTGCATTTGTCGTCCATGTTTTTGTTCCAACAGAGGTCTTAATTAAGCTCAGTTTTATGGAGATGTTACCTGAAAACCTGTCTGGAATTGACATAATTTCAGTTATTCTTCAAAAAATAAAAGTTTATCTTGGAAGGGTGTTTGTTTTTTCCAAAATAAATTCAAGCAAATGGATTTCTAGAAAAGTTTAGTAATTCTGCATTCAATTTCTCTGAATGTGATATTTATTAAAATATTTCACAACAGAACAACCAACATAATTACCTAGCAAGCTTCAATGAGACAGCTGCCTCAAAATTGTTTAAGGGGCAGATATTAACAGAATTGAGCTGAATAAACCGCATTACTTGTATAATTTATTACAACAAATAGTAAATCATCCTCACACATGTATAGTAGATTAAATGTCAAGAGATCAGTGTTCAATAAGATTAATCAGATGAAATTAATTTAAAAGCTGTCTGAATATAAGCACACACACACACACACACACACACACACATACACACAAACATATTCCACCCATCCAAACCTAATAGCAAGAATCAGAGAAAAAAGTATCAAAACTGGTCACACTGGTATTATCAGTCAACGTTTGTGAAGATTATGAAGTACATTAAGTGCTTACACAACACAAAGTACATTAGCAGATTATTTCCAGACTGCTCAGATGTTTTTTGTGGCTTTTTAATTGTGGCTTTTCTTTATCATTTTTATTGTGAAGTATTGCTGTAAACAGATGTCACTTTCTTTGAATCTCTTCTTTTCCCCAGATTAATGAAAGTTAAAGTCCTGCAATTATCGTGGATTTAGAAAGTTGAATTCCAAATGGTGATGAGCACAACTAGAAAAAAATTAAGGAGGGCTCCTAGTCATCCATGTAGCCTCGTTCCCTCACACAATGAACGAAATTGCAAAGCCCTTTTGAAAACTGGTAGGCCTACATTCTCAGACAGGTTTCAAATGTAGTCTAGAGAATTTGATTGTTGGAGACAGACAAAATTGCAACAAGGAAAAGTCAGGAGGTTGCTCATGCTCCCATCAATTTTGAGCCCTAGGAGTCTGGGTATTTCTCTCATAAAATAAACTCTGCTGTTAGCCTGGGCTCATATCAAGAATGGCAAAGCACACTTATAGTAATAGAGACATATACTTCAGTAGGAGGATGTTTTGTGCATTCATAATGTAATGTAATAACACTTGACACCCCATGTCATTGTTACACATAAATGTGTTCCTCCTTTTTGTTTTGATTTACTGAATGCTGACATCAATTTGTCTTTGAAACAAGCCCAAGGCTGTTAAATTTCCTACACAATTTTCTATTTCAAAATCTAGTTATTTTCAGGCAATTGTTTTATTCACTCTTACAACATTTCACAAAATCATGATTGGTCCATGTACACCTGAGACCTAATTAAACATCGCCCAGGCATAGAATATTTTGTGTATAAAATAAAGATATTTGTTATGATATAAACGGATCATGTGAACAAACAGCTCCTAATCAAGCCTGCTCCTCTCTGCATTCCATAGAGACATTGTTAATAACATCCGCTATCTCTGGCTGATAATTGGCATTTCGTGAAAAGGCAGAATAATTGGAACACATGGGGAAGAAGAGTGCCACATCACGTGATACAACAGGGCAAGGTTGATCCTCTCCTTGAATTGTACTGTTCTCTCATGTCCTAGCATGTCCAACAATCTCAGGGTCTTCACATCCCTGTCTTATCAGCTGTTCCAGATCTGTTTTGTAACCTAAGGCAGGAGGGCTCCAGAGAAGTTATTAGGGCTGCATTCCTCTTAGGAACAGGTATCATTGTAAAACTTGGCTGATCACATCCCCCACTAACTTTATAGTCATGTATAACCCCGCACTGCATTTAATTGGAGTTCTGCTATATTAATGTCCACCACTTCCCTTTCACACAAAGACAGACTTATGGTGCAGCAGCACCATGACTGGACTAATTAAGAGAACATGATGACAAATGCAAAAGCATGCCTTTAGAAGTAAGCTTTCTTGCTCTCCCCAGATCCAGAGAGCCTGCTGTCAGGTTGACATCTCCCCCATAGACGAGGCCACTACAGACAGCACTCTGCATGCATGGTGTGCCGTGACGCGGGAGGTTCACTACAAAAGACTTTATCGCTGCCAAACAGGAGCTTCACTCCAATATCTCAGCCATTCGGGTCACAGATAACCACGGCAGAGATTTTCAGCATTTGAGACCATCACCAGGAATATTCTCAACATTTTTATCTGAGTGCTATTTACCTTTCAAAAAGTGGATCAAGTGCATCAAAAATATCAACTCAGTGCTGATAAATAAAAGCTGAAAATGCCCTCTGACCAATATTATTACATAACCTTCATAATCTTACATAATCACCACTTGGCATATAGTTGTGCATATGCTAAATGTGCCTCCCATCTGGATAAACATGTGAAGTCCATTAATATCAAACGTTTTTGTTTTTTATAGGCTGTATATGTTTGACATTCTATCTGCTTAGCAAAGGACTAATCAGCCTCCACAAGCCAAATCTCAGACATTATAAGTTCCTGCACATTTTTGATATAATCAATTCCCAGTGATCAGAGAGACTCTGTGATGGTCAAACAATGCTCACTTATACAGAACCAGCCAACATTCAATATTTAAACACATACAAGACCATAAAATAGTTATGGATAGGATTTATGAGTTCATTCTTGCAATAAAAATTTAGTAACAAGATTAATCACCTTAGACCACTTGCAAATGAATTTATAAAACAACAATAAATACAAAACACACTTTTAAGATAAAATATTTCAATATTTCTCTCATGCTGAAAAAAATAAAAATCTCTTTTTCAACATTACTGTCCTTTCATATGCTTTTTCTCTTTGTTGTAAACAAGAACATCCAAGCAATACTGTAAAGGTAAACAATATTATCCTCTAGATGTGTCAATTTTGGGATGAACAATTACAGTCTATTAAGGCATTTAACTAGTGACTGCAGATAATTTCCAGGAGCTGACAGGCTGAGATATAGGCAGAGTGACAATTCTAACAGGAATCGCTGCGAGGCCTTGATCATACTGATGCCATCGACATCTCATTTGCACGAGGTAATCCACACAACTCTCCATTCATTGCTTCTAGTTACAACTCTTCTTTTTAACTTCTGTTAAAACCACTTCATCCATTTCCAATGTTTTGGTGTTTTCTGTCCTTCTGCCTGACAGTCTGCGTAATTTCCACCACCAACGGCAACAAAGCACAGGTGGCTGGGGAAAGCTGACATGTCTGAGAAACAGGACAGGTTGCTTGGTCCACAGAGTCAGCACTCATTGCGCTACCACAGATATTCCGCAGACTGGCCAGATATTCAGCTCCCTTTACATAGCTTCTAAATTCCACCTCTTCCATTATTAAGTCAGTAGCATCCATAGTGATACAAACAGCTCCGGAATCTCCTGTCACCAACCGGAACCTCCTAGACAAGGCAGTATGGGAGGAAAGGGAACACTGGTACTGAATATTTGGTCAACACAGAGAATATTGGTAGCAGTACCTCCAGAAGGCACAGAGAGTCCATTGCAGAATGTATGTAAAATTATATAGTGGCTGGCTGAACACATACACAAACACACACACAAGCACACATGCACTCACACACACATGCACGCACACACACACACGCACGCACGCATGCACACTATTTGCTTCATAAAGAGGTCTGAGTCATTGCTTACTCTTTGCTGGTGTTTAATTTCTTTCGGTCAAATCTTCAATTGTCATTTCACTTTTCCAAAATATACAACATCTATGTTACAAGGTTATCACACTGTCAAGTGCAAATTCTATTCTCTATTAATCATATTTTTTTAAAGCATTTTCAATTTGTATTTTAGAAACCAATCAGGACTGCTTTTGAAGGATCTGATTATTTTAAAATCTGTCAGGCAGTTTTTTTGTGGCACTAAGAGGTTTATTTGCACCAATTTACTGTTAATTTGGTTCCCTCAACAAACCACCAGAGTGCTGACACCTTTTGTCCCTAAAAAATTTAAAGAAGTTTTACTTTTTTAATTTGCATTATGAGTTGTAGTTCTAGTTACTGCAAGGAAAGGATGACATGTAGTGATGTTAAAAACTAAATATACAAATCAGGTTGTTGCTTAGCAGGTAAATAATCAATAAAAATGTAAAGTCTATATTCAGTTAAACATAAGTTGTTGTTTGTTCTGCAAGAGTGCTGTTTTCACTTGTGTATGTTGCACCAATAAGAAGCATAGCTGCTTCTGTATAAAACTAAGCATTTTTCAGTCTATCCAATATAAATGTATTCAATTCAGTCAATTCTGTGGTCCAAGGCCAACAAAAATAAATGAAAAATGCTCCATTACCCATCTCTTGGTAGGTGAACACAGAAGACTACATCAGAATCCATGCTAAATTAAAAATGCCACACTTTTTGGGTTGTCTTTATTAAGCTAATCAAAGTCTTACTCACCAAACTGGGTAATAAGCTGGCCTATGCTAAGAAAAAACTCTAAGAAAATACTAGCCTCAGGAGTGTGAGCAGGTGTCATTTCCATCTCTGGATTAATGCACCACCAATTAACCTTTGTGACACAAAGTATGACTGTTCTTCTTTTGAGCTGATGCACGGTCCACAATTTTACTTATTCCTGGCTATGACGTAGCTTTTCCCATTATCACAACATGCATACTCCAGACTTATTTTTGATTATTAATGATGTTTATTGACCAATATTTAAAGATTGTTTTTTTTTTTTATTGCTGCATTCTTCTAAAACTGGACTACTCTGAGATGGAACTGCAGGGAGATTTACTTTTTGAGGCCCATTAGTTTCAAAAAAAAAAAAAAAAGTGTCTGCATGGACACATACTTGTTGATGCTCTTGGCAATGCGTACCAGTCAGCAATGACTTTTGGCAGCGGGCTTAATGTGCAAGAACATGAGCCAGCCAATTTGTTAGTGATATCGGCACACACTGACATTGCTGGACTCAAAGCTAGTGAGATACCAAGAAAATTGATCTAGTTTGCTGCTTGTAAAAGGACAAAAAAGGAAAAAAAAAACTGATTAACTGACTTTTTTTTAATTGAAAAATGTACACTGTTATTCACGGACACTGGAATATGTATCCACTTTACGTCACTATTCCAAGATTTTACTGGATGAAAATACTTTCAAAAATAAGATTTATAACCATGGGAACCCTGTACCCTACATCCACACAGTATAGCATGCATGAAACTCATATCAGTGATGAAGACAGATTGGGGATAAAGAGAGATAAAATTTGCATTCTGCTATTCTCATTTCATTGGCGGTAACTGTTAGCCTTTTACATACCAGTTCTACGATTACAAGCATTGCTCCCAAAGGGTAGAACTGTGCCAGGAGGCAATGCCATTTATATATATTTAGAAACTGAATTGCGAAAAACTGAGATATTAAAAATGTATTAAAACCTCATTAAAAATCAACACCATGTAGTTGATTAAAAAACCAAAACAAAAAAATAAAGGCACTATCAGCTGTCTCAAGCCATAACCTTCATTTGATAAATCTCTGCACCATGTTTACATATGGATTCAAGGACTACCAAATCACCCCCTTATCTAAAATAAACCTTCAGAAAAGTGCCAGTGTTAGAAATCACTATCCAGCTCTACACAGATCGGGTGTTTTTCAGTCGACTCTGGCAGAAACGTTTCTGCACAGAGGAAATGATGATGACTTGGCTACGGCAGACGTGTTACTTTAATTAGAGGCACAGAAATGCAGAGCAACAGGAAAAGGTGACCTTGGCACCGCGCAACAGACAGAAAACATTTACTGCAGATGACTTCAGCCTCCCTGCATTTCCCCTGCTCCACTAAGCTACAGCACCTATCCCAGTGAACTCGCTCTAATGTAGCTAATTACAGGTGAACTGGAAACACACCGGCGAGATCTAGCACTCAAAGGCAACACAACAAAGACCAGCTGTCAGATGCTGTGGGTTTTCAACGGGTCGTGTTTACAGTCTGCTTACTCAGACAGGCCCCAGTACCAGATGGCACAAAATTTTACATGGAAATAAGAATGAACTGGGTGACAGATAACACATAGTGAAATGTGCAATACAGTACAGTGTAATACCATATATGTTAGACTGTTTTTTTCTTCTTTAAAATTATGAAATTTTAAATTAACAAATCTTGGACCAGGTGGAAATCGGCTATATATTATCTATGTAAACCCAATCCCAGTCTTGCCAATACCCTCCCTGCTCCTAGTAAAGTCAGCCACTTGTGAAACCAGGGCTTACACAGTGCACATTTGCCTCCTCTGAGAACTCTGAGAAACAAATTTTATGCAAATTATTTTTTCACTCTTTCTATACACATCATTATGACTTTGGCAATCACTGAAAATAACATATAAATGTGTCAGAATCAATGGAGAAAAAAAATATGCTTATTTACTTACTCAGCTGTAAAGAGGCAAGATAAAGTGCTATTTGCAGACAAGCAGCTGCCAGTTGGCTGCTAACAGTAGCACAAACAGAAGTGTGTGCTTTAGATCGGCTGTTGGTGGCAGGTGAGGGGTACTGGGACACTCCTTAATATCATGGTGGACAACATTCACATTTGATAGCTTATCAGAAAGCTCCATGAACCCACATAGACGGTCAAATAAGTTTTTTTTGACTGATTGGCTGGCACCTCATCACTAATTCTGGCGAACTCAGACAGACAAGACATCCTTCGCCTCAGCTGTAAGCATGACCTTCTCAGCGTAGCTGCACCGTGCTACTTTGAGTCAGAGACTGAAGTCACTTTTTTAACTTATCCACATGCACAGGTACTTGTCAGTTGGTGCCTCCAGGTTGTTGATGAGCCTGCCGTTATACTTCACTACAGTCAGTATGAGTGAAATGGCTGTCGAGTCCCCTGATACATGGGACGGCACAGCTGACTGTGACGCCGTTGGATCCTTAGACACAGTCTGTGGCTACCTTAAGGGGGGGGGGGTGAGGATTCTGGCGTCATTCAACACAATTCTTTTCATGGATGGGTAACCTGATGGCTGACAGCTTGTCTGACAGAAAAATAACACAGGGAATCATTTCCAACTGGGTATTAAACCTTGTAGAAGCAGAAAGTTGCAGGTGATTGCCAGGTGGCAAACAGAAAAGAAATACATAATTGCAACAATAATGATAGGCACATTAATAGCATTAGCTTGAATGTTCAGTAGCATTGTTTTTTTTCTTAATGGTGTTTCCTATTTGTATAGCCCTACTTTGGAATTACCAGTTGGGTATTGGTTACCAACTGGATAATTTGCTTGTCTCACTGTGAAAACCACTGTTCTCATGCAGGAGTGTTGGGACAGAGTGAATGTAATCCTCCAATGCATTCGCATGCCAACCACAACTATTTTTCACATATAAAGCAGAGATGAGCACCGGTTGGAGGGTGGCTTCACTGACATCATCTACGCCACCTGCAGGTATCTAGTGAGTCACAGTGCTCCTGAAGGCAGAGAAACGAGCAACCCCCGTCCCTGGTGGAACAAATCCAGTTTGTTCTGCTACTGTGGGCTTACAGTCATTGGCTGATGACATGGCTGGGATCAAAGTGAACCACTGAGCCACTCAAGAGGAGTATTGTTTTCATCATTAGCCTGTCACTATTCCCTTGGGCCTAAGTTCTGGACCATAGAATTTGCATTTTTACTTTAGCAGACAGCTTTTTTTTTCCCCAGAGTAAACACAGAAGTATGTCTAACTTGCATATGACTTCAAATAAAAACAACCTGTTACGGCAAGATATTTGAAAATCCATCAAATGTAGTTACACATTTATAACCTAAATACTCATATATTTGACTCAGGTCCAGTAGGAATTGGGAAAATTAAACTTGTTAGGTTGATATTGCGTAACTTAGTGTAGTTTGATACTCAGACCGAAGAACAAAGAGGTATTGGAGTAAGACAGAATACCCTTCTTCATTTATTGTCCCAGCTCAGAGGAGTGCGAGATCTGGGAAGTGGAGTCACACAGTGCACACCACTCTGAAAGTGTCTGTACACAGCTCGGAGTGGAATTTTGTTGATATTGCGATAAAAAAAATGTCTCGATACCGTCGTGGGACTGTGACGAAATCTACCAGGATATTACACGGTTGTTTCGCTAGTATAGCTGCATTTTACTATCTCTCCTTGTCGAAAATTGTATTGTTTTTGTTTTGCAATTGTACCAGGGCAGTTTGTTCCTTAGGGTGGTCAGGCGACGCACCACCAAAGGGGGAAAAGGAGGGAATTTTGGCAGGAGCCACCACTGAATTGTACATACATAGTTCATTCATTCATTGCCACAGACAATTCATTCCAATTTTTGCACATGCTTAGGTCATGGCTGGCTACTTTTATTTTATTTTATTAAAGAAGGTAAGCAGAAACACTTTAAGTTAAAAGGAAAAACAAATTTTATACGAATAAAGAAATGCTGATTTATTATTTGATAAAGGCCATTTTTTCAAGTCATTGTTTTTCTTCGTTTTTTAATACCGTGATAAATATCGTATCGTGGACCTTTTATCGTGGTATTATTGAACCATGAGTTTTTGGTATCATTACATCCCTATCAGCCACCCAAGAAATAAAGACCTCACACTAAACCTCAACATTGGCATATTAAAAAAACAGCAAGAAGTCAAGCTGACAAATACCCCCGAGCAATAGCAAAGGTACCATCCACAGTGTCAACTTTTATTTGCGCTATTAGTCACTTCAGACTACTGTTGCTATGACTTTGTGTGTCAGCATAGCACCAGTACTTCCATAGCCACAGAGTAAGAACAAGGTTTGTGCATGGACACATCATTGGCCTTATATAACCAAGCCAATATCAGGGGAATTTTTTTTTTTTTGCAATAAAAATCGATTTCTACTCAAAACGTCCTCCCTAATTGTGAAACTTCTTTTTTTTCCCCCAATCAGTCTTCATTATTACATTTTCAGCTGAAATCCATTATCACCCTACATAACCCTATCCCTTAGGACAAAGACATGTTTCCTGTTGGAATGACTTCTGGGATGAGCTGAGGTGAAATATAATATTGTCCTTGGAAACAAATATGAGTTTAGAGGTCTTGTATCTTACACTGGCTTTTTGACTTCAACTTGAATAGGGACAGTTTCAGAGCTTAATGAAAAATGTAACTGAATGAACCATGTAAGAGGAGGTTTACATGGGATAGTACTGTATCCACACAGACAGAAGCTTTACAAGCCATAAAATCATGTTTTTGTGTGCCTTGCATCTTGCAACATTTATTTTCTAATAAAGAATAAATAAAAACCTTTTCTTTAATAAAGAACATGATTCAGAGCCTTTCACAGGCAGTCTTCTTCTGCAGGGCTATGGGCTGAAGAATAAAAACAGGCCAAGATTCAATCAGGCCATAATGTCACTCTCCCCTGGATTCAATTAACATTTGTCCTTAAGTAAAGAAAACCAAACCACAAACAAACCTTTGATTTTACTGGCTGCTGAACTCAGCTGATGGCAAGTCATAATAAAGCAAGCCAAAGTTTAAGTTTTTTATACCTACACACCACCATAAGTTCAGCAGTCACTGCAGTTCACAAGGAATCATTGTGCACAAATGTAAAACCAAGCAGCCTCATGCATTTACAGATGGGTAGGTTGAATAATAATCACTTGTGACCCTTACTCAGTAAGTGCTATGTGATAGGATAGATTTCCAAGGTCTGTGCAACTGCATGAGGTTATTTGCACTCTTTTGTAAAATAAATTTGTGAAATTAATTAAATATTTTTCTTCAACACAGCAATGCACTCAGGTCATCTCAAGAGAAAGCATTCCTTTGTAAAGGCAGACAATGACTGTTTCTTCTGGGGTAGACTTTACTGTAATAGCAAGACTTGAAAGACTGGTCACGTACCACCTTTGAATATCAGTCAGCAATTACATGTTACAAATAGGAATGACCATGCTAAAGGCAATGTGCTGTAGTCACAACATTTCTGTATTACAGTGGACACCAACTGACTGTAACAATCCTGATGGGAACTTCCTGTTTAAAGTGCAGACATAATTGCCATTTTGCATTGAAAGCAAAAATACGAGCACTTTCCCATATGCTATAGGCATCTGAAAAGACCTCCATTTTCTGTGCAGGCTTTTTTATTGTAGTCCTCTCACATAAGAGGTGGATTGACAAACAAATGCTGTAGGAAATGCATTCTGGGAAACAAGTACTGTGGTCCATAGTCCTCACAGCAGATGGAGAATTACACATTATCTTCCAATAAATCAATGGAACATAAAAAAACATGGCTGTGCAACACACCCCCATGGTTCCACTTTCCCCAGTACAAATTACAGTCTCTAAAAATGTGTCATTTCAAGCATCTTAGCTAATATAACATGGATTTCCTTTCATGCTACTTTTAACAGAAAAGGTCCACCATTACTAGCTTAGAGCCATTTAGTACTAGCTGAGCAGAGTTGTTACATGAGTGAGGAACATCCTTTTGAACCACACATGAAAAAGATCTGGCTGCCATTCCTCTAACTTGGGTGTCAGTCACATTTTTCAACAAAGTCCTGGAAATTGCATGATCCTGAGTGCTCTTTTTGCATGTTAGCAAAGTCTTAAAGGCCGCAAAAAGATTCCATTAAGACAATGTAAAACCACAAGAATCTCTCATACTTTACATCTGATACACCAGAAGGTGCTACACTGTGGGTTTGAATTCAAATGCCATATTTGAAAACATCAACTGTACCTCCACCTCAGCACATCTTTGCAAGTGCTACCAAGTTAGTGCACAATTTGGTCATAAAGAGCTTCAGTGAATGATTTCAAAATCCACGAATGAAAAATGTTTTGAAGAGAACTAAAGAAATCTAAGGACATTATTGCCCCTTTGTTTTTTATGATACAACTGGAACCCTACCAAAAGTACTTCAGGAAGTAAGTGTTTCTTGGTGAGGTACTTTTCAACGCACTATGAACCTACACTTGATAATAAGAGCAACTTGATTTATGCACTGAAGCTTTTCAAATTCAGTTCAGTCTCAAAGTTCAATCCAGATGTCATTTATAAGCCCCCTTTTCTAAAACAGCAGATAACATACACACGAGATAATGCTTACCTCACTCCTGTCCTTTTGGTGACAAGGCATATCTTTCCATCCAGTTTCACTGACAGCACCTGCGTACAGACAAACAAGAACATTCACTGCACTGCTTTTGATTCTACCTGAAAACTGGCAAGAGAAACATACCCAGAACTCAGCTGGGCCTAAGAACCAAAGATAAACACCTGTATCCATAAGACAGGGATCAAACAGAAGTTAAATTAAGGTTGCCTACCTATACATTATGTGTCCTATGAATCACTATATGGCTCTGATAACAACACTCCCACTACTGATATCAAATGTTGGCATGCGGTACATAAACTGTGATGAGTTCATTACTGTTAACACTGAGAGGCGTGCTTTTTTTTTTTCCTTATGCTATCAGAGCGGGGGGATATGTCACTACAATACAGGATGACACAGGAGTTGACAGTGACCAGAATCGGCAGAAGTGTTTGCTCCCATAATCCCCCTCATCGCATTCATAGGATTAATACCAACATTAGGTTTCACGAGCGGTAAAATGTTACTAATGGAGAGCGCTGGGTGGAAACTAGCTGATTAAAAATCAAGAAGTCACCTGAAGAGTTCACTCGCCACAGCACATTTATTGAACAAATTAAACGTCTATTAAACAAATACACGTGCTAGTCCTGGGAGCTCACGGCCTTCATTTAAATTAAAGACCTGGATAACGTGTGGGGGTTTATCGACTGTTAAGAGGAGGGGACTGAGACATAATGTAATGTACCAGTATTTTCATTTAGCTTCTCAGGCCAATCCTCCTCCGTGCTACGGCCTTATAAATGTGAACTCCCGTGGATTTTTATTCGAGAATTATGCTCCAGTGAATTCATAGGCCGTTTTATAAGAAGGGCATTTGCATGCACTATCTACACACTTGATTTCTACAGACTCCTGCCAATCTATCCATTTGTTTTAACACAGTAAGCCCCATTTCACACATTTAAGTATCTAATGTACAAAATATACAGTTAACATATTTAAATCTATAGTGCGTTCAATGCTATCAGTCTCAGACTTTCCATAGCTTTTAGTACAGCAGTGTGGTCACCTATGGAGTTCCCTATCCCTGTACAGCACCACTAAAATGACACAGACACCTAACCAGTTAGTGTATGGGTACACATGGCTTGCAGAGGATGAGAGAATCCTTAAAAATAAATTAATTGCTATACATTTATAGTCATGACGGTAGTTTTTCATTCCAGTAGAGCTCTGAAAGAGTTGCAAGGGAACAGTTTACTTCAATAGCTGGACATCGGACATTTTTCACTGAAAATGAAGACGCATACACAGGTGTTCACACACATGGGCGCACACACACACGCAATCACACATACACAGACACACACACTTTATACTGCATATCCGGTGCAACAGCAGTCTAAATATATATATGCCTGTGTAATATTCCTTGAACGTAAAATTTGCCTATATTGAATTTCTATTGTCTGTTCTAAACAGACATCTCATGCAAACTTCTCTGCAAATACAATACTTTTCAAGATCCCTTATATGCAGTGTTATAAATCAAATTCTTCTGCTTTTCCAAATGAACTTGAAACTGACTTCGAGCCATTGGAATATTAAAAAAGAAACTTTCCTTCAGGGTGGATGTCTGCTTTTGGAAGATAATATGGAATTATGGGGTGACTGAACCCCAGTCTCTTGTTTGACTCATGTTTAATTACCTGTCAGACATTTTACAGTAACGATAAAAATGCCATTAATCTGCAGAAGACTTGGTCGGCTTACCTGAAAATTAAGACAATTTGTTTAGAATTTTAGTTCAAAATATACTCGGTCCTAAAAACTTCTTCCTAAATGGGTTTTCAACTCTAATAATTTAAAAGAAATGTTTTCAAATACACAAAAATTCATTGCACTTCAGAGCACGCTACTGGCAGCATGCAGTTTTTTTTTTTAACTTGTCATCATTCATTTCAGAAGACAAACCTTTCGTAGAATATCACAAAATAATACAACATAATGCTTTTTATTCAAATATTTCAGATTTAGAATTGAATAGAAAACTATAGTACATTTTAAAGTGTTTCATTCAGTTTAATTCAACAGTCTTATGAACCTGGAACTTCAGACATACAGAACAGTTTAATGATTACAGGATATGCAGACCATCTAGGATTGTAATTTCATTCATATTATTCATAACGGACCTGTCCATGCCATTGTACCTCATCACTTCAAAAATATCTCTGCAATGTGTGATACATCTCAAAGAGCAATTTGTGTAAGTGAAATAAAAAAACTGAAAATAAAAATATGTGAAAATGAAAATAAAATGGAAATATGCAATTCAAAATAATACCCTGAAGAACTTCACACATCAGTTGTGCATCCCACTCCACCACCAATACTGAAAACATTTTGCAAAGGAACTTATGAGCATGGGAACAATCCCATTAATCTTTGCAGAGTGCTTTTTTTAATGCATTTCAAGGCTGGAGGATGTTTAAACAGTAGCACTACCTCAGAGCCTTTCATCTTTTCAGTTTCAGCAGCTTGTTTGAAGAATATATTTCAAATGCATTATCATCCTGACTGTATTTGTCCTTAATTACAGATCCCTCCCTTTCCCCACTCTCTGCAGGACGGCAAAGAGCTAAAACTCTTCAGACGAAGAGAGTCAGACACAAACTCATTTCTACACAAAGCACTCTTCTCCTGGTATATGACAGATGCGGTTGCATCATCAATCTGCATTTCTGCAGGAGAAATGAAAGCGAGATCATTTTCCTTTCACTGGAAACACATAAAATGTGATGCTTAAATGTGTTCCTATTGACAAAATGATGGGGCACAATGACGCACAAGTAAGATTCAAACAAAAAGTTTCAAAATAATTTATGGAACAACTGGCAGTCTGGTGATGACAAAAGCACCTGGTTTCACACGTAAGTTTCTACTGACAGGAATCTGTAAGACCCTGTGGTTCCTGTGTACTTTTTTTTCGATGTTTCAAGAGAAAAGCAACTATATGACAGTAAATGGTGACCAATGATGTTCACTTGCATATTATATAACCCTGTGTGTGTGTGTGTGTGTGTGTGTGTGTGTGTGTGTGTGTGTGTGTGTGTGTGTATCAATATATATTCATATATATAGTGACCTTTATGAAAGAAAAGCTTTCAGAAAGGACATAGCCAAACCATTACATCATGGGTATTTTTTACTAAAAGGGAACATCAATCTGAAAAGGTCCTTGTTTTCTGTCTGAACAAGACAGAGACATGTTGTTTTTTTGCCCAATATGGATGGTATCAAAATATCCAATAATCCAATAAGCACCATTGACCATGTAGGTCGTTTATGGGTATTCTAAGGTCTGCTTTTAACGTACTCTGCTGGGCTTGGCTCTAACACCAGTACATGAGGTACATTAACAAGGAGCAAATCAAAGCATTTACTTTGATTTTACAAGCCCAATGACAATGAAGACTGACAAGAGCATGACCTCAGGTTGTATAAATAGTAAGACACTCCTTCTGGTACTCTGGGCCAGCTGGTAATTCTGCAGTGTACGTTTCCGCAGTAAACTGGAAAGGAAATGTACACGTGTGTATATAAACCACAGGGTGTGTGAGCCCTCCACATTTTTGATAGGTAGGGAAAGAGATTGGTTTCATACAGAACATTCTATCCATGATAGTAATTATAGTTAAATTACATACAAGGTACACATTAACCAATCTGTCATTGAAAAGTAAATTGGTAGCCCGTTTCACACAGATAATAAATGCCAGTTTTGGAGGTGGAGAAAAACTTCATTTGTGTCTGTGAAATTTTTGATGCTCTACAGCATTCTTTAGTCACGTCGAGACGCCCACACTGTTGTGGCTTCAACCCAGTGACAGTCAAACATCTGTGCATGGGTATCGCTACCGATGAAAAAACCTGAACTAACTACAAAAACATTTTAGCTGAGAAAGCTAGCTATCCAAAAACTTCTTTTTCTAACATATGTAGAAATGGCAGCCATCAGGAAACACAAATCCTGAAATTGAGACTTTATTAAACTACAGTATCTTGCATAAAAAGAGATGCTAGAGATCACAGCTAGAGGGTACTGTTCATGATGCTGTGGTATATGACAGGTTGGCAGGGAGGTTCCCTCAGACAGAATGTTAATAAAATGAAATCTCTGAAGACCCTATTACATAAGGTCAGAGATCACAACAACAGGAGTGGTTAATGCAGGAAACCATGAAATATTTTGTACTGTGTGAGTAGGTCTGGGGACATGGACCATGTGCCCACAGGCTAAATATAACAAGGGGGTCTACTTCAGCACAGTGCCCAAGGTTAAGGCAGGAAGACTGCCTGTCCTCAGATATAGCTGGTCAATCAGATGAATGATGAATGGGATTCCTCTAGTTTGTGGACTCTTTTGAGATATATGGACAGAGTTGTTTGGCAAGGTACTCAAATGTATTTTTCATCTGGAAATGTTTTCTCTTGTCCCTATAAGTATATGACAGGATCATACATTTTCAGAAAACATCTCCATCATTTGACCATTTTGCACAGTCAACAGGACAACACTGACAAATTGCCGCACATTCTCAAGTATTCTCTTTCGTCTTTTGAAGGCCGCAGTTCTGTTTCATTTTAGAATTTAATAGCACCTTGTTTGTTTTCAAATTTGCAATCTATATTTTTTTGACCTCAACTACATGTTGGGAGCTGGGGGTATTTCCAACACCAATTTAAAAAATTCAAAAATAAGATAAATGGAGTTTATCTTATTAGTGCTGTTGCTGTGATATCAACATTGAATAGATACGAGTGGTGTTTTTTCCCCCGCAAGCATTTCACACAGCCTCAGAAAACTGAAGGTGTGCTCCCGCATCAGGTATGACTTAGGGGAAAAAAAATACAGGAAGAAACCTAACGCCACATGCCGGGGATAGCTGTTATTGCGCTAAAAATAGCTATTTGATGTATCGCGATGGCTATACCGTCCAGCCCTAGTCAGGCATATAAGTGGCACCGAAATCTGTATTGCGATTCAGTCCGGTAGATACCGGTCGTTCGGTACCCAACCCTACTCATATCTGGCATTTTCAATCTACATCATGAGTTTTTGAGAGAGTTTGTTACTACAGCCAACGGGCTTAAAATGCTCTCCCACACCGAGAACATGACGTTGGTGACCTAGTCCTGTAGGTTGCTTCTCAACTACATGATGAATACATTTCTGTTTTTCACCATCTACTCTTCTGAGCTCTTACGCCAATCGGACAACTACAAGTCCCTGCTGACCCACCTCCATTCATTCAGAACACTACATGACTCCCACTGTGCATTCTGTCTCATGTGATCTTTTAGGAATATGTGCTCTCTCTGACCTGGTGTAATGGGTCACCGGGTTCAAATTTCTGCCTCAACTGGTGGACACCAAGTCATAAAAAAACCTCAAAAAAGACAGTGTTTCCTGAAATGATCAATTAATCGTGTAAGCCCTCTGAGCCAAGTGATAAACCTATTGATCGGTTTGCTTTGTAATCAAAACTTGCAAGCTTCCCACAGGGTCTAGGTTTAATCTGTCCACAGAGAATTTGGGCTTTCTTTGATATTCTTCCCAACATTGTCAATGCTGTTGTTTAAGCAATATTAAGACAGTCGCAATATCATATAAGCTTGTCATAAAAATACACATGCTGAATTTTGATTCATTATTGCAGTAGAGATGCAGCTGGAGATCACAAACTGTACAAACTCCAGGACTGTGACTGTTCTGGTTCATTGCTGTAACAGTGTGACACATGAGCTAAAACTGAGCTAAAACTGAGACTTGTACAGCATCCAGGGTGATTTACATCTGTAACGTTCAATGTTGTTTGTTTTTACGTGTACATATTTTATTCGGGCGATTGAGGTAAACCAGTGTTGTTCTGCCCAGGACCTAAACCAGCAACCTTCTGAATACTAGTCCATTTCCATAACTATTACCCTCAGAATATTTTGTATCAAATATTAGATTAATATTGTACTAACCATATGCAATGCAAGAACAAATATGTGTTTTTAAACAGAAGGTAAATATTGTACAAAGTGTAAAACTACAGCTTAGAATCTCATCAACCCCACCCCAGACTCTCTCTGGAAAGTAGTGAGTATCAAGAGGTTGCATGCTCAACGGCCTGCAATCCCTCCAAGAGGTGTGTATCTCCCCCCAGGTGAACATTCTCCAACAGAAGCAGTTAGCCTATGTGTGACACATATTACACATGAGTGAAGTAGTGCCAGACACCAACAACTCTCCAGCCTCTGCTGCATCTGTTCCCTATTAATTACCCCTCCCGGGAATGCATGACGGCGCAAGGGAGAGGGTAAATAAGTCATTATTTCTCCCTAAAGTGACTCCATGCCATTTCAGTCAGTTGAGGTCAATTCATTTCATACAAACTGTGACTACCAGAAAATACTGTGCCTGTTTGTGTCTTCCTTTAGAAAGAGAAGACAAAGCAATCTTCCTCTTTCCTCCTTAACTGAATTACCCCATGGTTCACCACCTTTAATAATGGCAATGAGCAAACTTCATGCTTCTATTCTATCTAGTTGCAGTGCTTTTTGTTCTTAACTTTCTGAAATACTGTTTCATCCTCACACAACATCGTGAGCTTGAAATTCACTGAAATTTCCTTAAAAAGGTTCCACTCCATAAGCCAACCTACATTTACTATGGCTGATGAAAATCTGTTGGAAAAAACACATACATACACGCGCGCACACACACACACAGAGAACATCACAGAATTAAAGAGTCACAAAAGAAAAGTGAAAAGAAAAAGTAAGAACTCAAAGAAAGAGTATTTTTGGTTACAATCGTTTTTCAGTTTTCATTTTTTTAATCTATTTTTTTTTTTTATATATCAATCAGTCTCTCTCATTCCACCGCATGGCTGCAACCATTTGCTCCAGCTCATGTTTGAAAATAGATCCACAAAGCGGACTGAGTACTGAGATAAAAGACTGACTCCCGGTGTACACATCACCACAGGAGCAACTGATGAGGAGAACTCCCCACAGGCACCGCTTCATTCTGTATGATGTAGTCTGTTGCGTTAGACTCAGTGGGAGGATCGAGACAAACTTGTCGTCCCCCAAGCATAACTAGGAGGTTTCTCATTCTGCGCTGGAGTCATGGGGGCGATTGTAAACATTCACTTAAGTCTGTAAATTGTCCCAAAAAAAAGGTTCTTGGCCTGGATTGCTTACGTGAAACCAAATGCTGATGCCATGCATGGATCGAAATGCATGGGGAATAAAGGGGCCTCTCCAGCATATCAGCAAGGCCATGTTATACAAGTAGCTGTAGTTGTAGTTGTACTGTGATGTATGGTAGTACACTTGGCTTCCCTCATCTAGTCAGGTTGCACAAGTTAGCTTGTTGTAGGGCTTGACTAGCTTTATGCTCACACTGACTGGTTTGTGGAGTGTTGTTAGCCTGGTCTGACACTGTTGCTCATTCAACATGAACGGATACACGGGAAGTCACTCTGGATAAGAGTGTCTGCTAAATGAATGTAATGTAATGTAATGTAGTTTAACCTGTGGTGGTTCAGAAGCTGGACTCCATAAAGTTCACCATGCTGGCACATCCTCAGTGTGTCACTATATGTTCAGTGTGTACCTGTATTCTGTGTGGCCCTTCTGTGTCATCACACACTCAGTGTGTGGTCATACGTTTAGGGTTCAATCAAATGTTTGGTATGCAGTCACCTGTTGGGTGTGTTATCACGTGTTGCGTGTGTGGTTACATGCATGGTGAATGGTCTCATGTTTGATGTTCAGTCACATATCCAGTGCGTGGTTGCATGTGCAGTGCACATATGCTTGTTCATTGTGTTATTGCATGTTATGTGTACATGCTCAGCATGATGTAATATGTTAGGTGCACACTTGTACTGTATGTGTGTTTACATATTTATAATGTGGTGACACATTCAGGGTGTAGAGGCAAGTTCAGTTGGTTGTTCAGTGTGTGGTTGTACATTCAGCGATGACCTAAATCCACGTTTGGTCATACTCATGCAGTTTGTGGTCATATATTCAACATAGTCATATGTTCAGCATATGGTAATAATAGCATTTAATATACAACATAGTACATACTGAAACTGACCACAAATTTAGTGACTTTTATTGACAATAAAGCAGTAAAACACCTTCTGATACTGTAAATGTTGTCTGTCATCTATCCTGAGGACTGATTATCCTGCTGGGCTGGGAAGCATCTCTGTAGTGAATATATATAGAACAGCAGCCTGTCTGCTACCATTCACAGAGCATGTCTAGCCAGGCCAGCAGTGTAAAGTCCAGACCAGGGAGATGCTGGAGGCTCTACTAAAATTAACCTGGGGGGATGTCCTGATGCACTTCCATTTCCTCCCACATACACTGTTTAATAATTCTAATTAACTTTTATTTACTTAACCACTTTGGAGCATAAAAACCCCACAGCCAGATAACATAATTTCAAACACCAAAAAAATGGACTGAATTCTGGAAAACGTGAAAAATTAATTTATCATGATTACTGTTGTTTGTATTAAGTACCACATAAATCAATCACTTACGTCCTGGCAGGGAGTAACAGAATGCATCAAAAAATATGCAAGTTGAAAAATCACATTGCAAACATTTTCAGAATTAAGAAAAAAACAATACATTCTTCTGCAAATACAACACAGCTTACATTCTGTTGGTGGGGATAATGGAAGCTTTAAGGGCTATAATGGGGCTATTTAAAGGTAGATACTTTTTTAATCTAACAGTCATGTGAATTAATTAATTGCTGACATTGCACGATTCACAACACCTGTAACATTTCACAATTTTCCCATGTTCATCTAATAAAGCAGACCCCTGTCAGAGCGGAGGCTTCCAGCAAGTTCCCTATTCCAAGTTCAGGCCTTTAATAACGTCCACCCAGAACCGACACGTGTCTCTTGTGCAGGTGTTTGCTTGGCACACAGCAGCTCACAGACTTCAATGTTTTGCCTTTATCAAACAGATAAAGAGTTTGGAGTAACGCATGTGCTAAACAAATGGAGTAACATGTGCTAAAATCTGTTTCTCTCTTAGGTTGGTCCAAACACATTCAGGAGGGTCGTGACTGATTAAGACTCTCTAAGTCCTGATATTACTGTCTCTCACCTGTGGATAAAAATGAACAGAGAAAACTGAAGACGAATGGTAAAAAAAGCAGCTCATTACCCAAGAACCAAAAATATAACGCTACAATGCTTCAGGTTCATAAAAAGACAGACACAGCCAATGTATGAGATCTTGAACACTGTTAGACTTGTTAATGGTGCAATGAAACCATTCTCGTTCAGATGAGTCACACAAATTGTTAGCTAACGATTTAAAAATCAGACATTACTTCTTATAGTTAACAGTTCTATATACAACTATAGTTGTAACCTATGTAAAGTTGCTCTGAATAAGAGTGTCTGTTAAATGCCAATAATGTAATGTAATAATGTAACATGTTGTTGGCTGTGGAGTGGGACACCAGCATTCACTTCCCAGCACCAAGGGTTTAGCTCACTGACTCCTCTGCAAAACTCTATAATAACAATACAAATAATGTAGTATTGTTATTGTTACAATTTAATTCTGTGCTTGAAATGACAGGTTTAAGACAGCTGTGAGTGTCTTAGAAGACAACATGCTGTCACCATAGAGTCAACATCTCCTGTGTTTCAACTCGTCAGCAATAGTTTCATCACCTCAAAACAGTGACTATATTACATTGGGTAAATAAAGAAAAACAGACCGCATTTACATCACTTTGATTGCGTCATAATATCTGGTGTCATGTGCTACAACTGCTAAGACTGCAGTGATTTATACTAAAATGTGAAGATTGCGAATGTCATTAGCTTATTAACAGTTTCCATTACAAGGCACTTTCTGACTTGACCCTGTGGCCATTTTGCACCCAAGTGAAACAGGTTGACTCTATAAAAAAATACTGTTGTCTGTGAATTCCCGTTCATTAGTGAGTACACACATTTCATAACTCTGTAAAAATACAGAGAATTTAAATGCAGTGTTTTTCACCCTTATGTTAGTCCTGTGTATGACCAAGGTTTTAGAGAAATTCAGAGACATATCTGACCTACAATGAATAATTTCAAGCCCATTTACCCTAATTGAGAAAATGCTGACCAAGCTCACTATTTCTTTATTATCGTGTTACTGACATACAGCAGTGATCGAGTTTAACTATATTTTCACAAATGGGCTGTGGCCATTTTATTTATATTTTCATGAATGTGCTCCTTTGAATTGGTGGGATAAAGTCAAAAGTGTAAAACATCCCTGGAGATCAGCCTGGAGAGATCCTCAGGCTAAGTCTATTGTTGTCAGAAGACCACTCCTTCTTTCCCACAAGAATGTTTTTATCAATATTGAGTTTCTAAAATGTGATTAGTGGCATGTTTCAGATATTTACTCAGATTTGACGAGCAGTGTTTCTGTCATGTGTAAATGTTGGATCAACCTTGAATAATTGTAATTTTCATTACCTCAGCTGTACAAGCAACTGACATTCTGTGCATGAGCCCAGGTAAGCTTGCATAACCCAACCCTCCAACAGTATCGTTGGACGGACTTACACAACAAGCTAAGAAAAGAAGTCTGTTACAAAAGACTGTTGGTTAAGACACGGATATTATGGCTGGCTGACTACTTTCAATAAGTTCTTACACATTGACGTAGGTGAGAACATGTGAATAGGTGTTATTTACATAACATTCACCCCACTTTAAGCAATATTTAGATGCTCACAGCAATTCTACACAGTACATGTTGCGTAACACTTTTAATTACAGTATTTGTATTGTTAAAATAAATGTTATTTCATCTTCAGGGCACAGCTCCTCAAATTCTAAAGATCAAAACCAGACTACAGCAGCTTCATCATTTGGTTCACTGACCATCCAGGATATATTCAAGGCTCCTATCACTATAAAATAAAATTTTGTGAGGCAAGACCTCTTTGGATGGTCTGGTTTTTGAGTAGGTGAGGACAGAGAAACGAAAGGTGTCTCTCACCTTCAAAAGTGAGAGTATGGAATCATTCAGCAGCTTTTGATCCCTTTACTGTTTGATAACACCCTTAAGAACAGCAGAAAACCCTGAAATGCCAACCTGGTACAGCTGTGATTTCTCCTGCTCATATTTTGCATTACATTTTAAATTCATCTTCTGTATTTTTTTCCAGCTAAAATTCTCTTTGAAGGGGTGTAATACCAATTAGGTGTACCAGAGGAGTATGATTGCAGATGATTGCAGAGCATACATATAATGCTAATAATCAATTGAACAGTAAAACGTTGTGTCTCCTTCAATACCGTTTTGTAGATGAGACATAAAGCTGCAATGTGTAGCACGCTGTCACTTCACATTACATCAAATCTGTAGCCATATTATACAAAGAGACAATGTTTACTTGATAGTGTTACAGAAGCTCAAGATGAAGAAAGTTACGGAGCTTCAGACAGAGGGCTCCATTCACAGGATGTGAGCATTTCTGAGGCAATCAATATTTTGCTGGAGGAAGACAGGCAGAAGCTGAGACAGATGCTGCGAGTTCAGGAAGCTCAGCACTCAGCGTGGAACTACTTTGCCACTGCGCCAAGTCAAAATGATAAAATCTGCACAACTCCCACATACACACTAAAAGCAGACTTAAGTAAGTCTCTCCTGTCTACAGGAATTTAAAAAAAATTAATCGCAAGTCGAGTTCGAGGTTCAACGACAAAGCAATTAACTCAAATTGATTTTGTGGTGAAAGACCTACACTTAACGTACCTCATTTAAGTGGGCTATAGCTAAGAGAGCTTGAAGAAAAAACCGAACACAGATATGATGACATAATTTTACACTGCAACATTAAGACTTGCCCATCTGTGTCCAACCATTGGAAAGGCAAATCAGCACCAGTACATCATTTCTCTTCTCCTACAGAGGAATCTGAAGGAGCCACATAAAGTCCAAACACAGAATGTTCCTGGACCCAGCACTAATGGAGCTCCAGTCCCTAGTGCCAAGGAAAGTATGTATGAAGCATAATGCCCACAAACTTATTAACTATAAACAAGTTTATGAATAAACAACATTTAATAAACACAAGCGTACTTTTAGTATGTCCTGGGAGGCTTATTAAGGTGCCTTAGAGCGGAACAAGCTGTCTTTACAAATTAAACAGCCGGCCAGAGCTTTAAGCACAAGCTAAAGTTTTGGCTGTTGAACAAAGCGCTTGATTAAAAAGGTAGCTCCTACTGGTGATTCATCACATTTAATTTATTTTATTTGTATAATAATAATGTTTAATTATATCATATTTTTTGTGTATTTTAACCTGCAGATTCTGATCATGAAATACTGTTCATGCTTGCCAACTCATGTTTCCACAATGAAAGTTTCTAGAATTTTTTTGTTGTGCTATCCTTAATTGTTTTTAATTGATGCATGATTCAGCTCTGGCTTGTGCATTCATTATAATGGTCAAAGACTAAACTAATACATTAATCAAAGACTTTCGTATATGCCTGTTGTATGCAAGTATACTTAATAATTTAATAGAACTGAATATTCATTTACTTTATATCAGAACATGATCAACTATGTGCTTACCAAGTCTCACAGGGCTATTAAAATTGATCGTACTGCTGATGTAAAGGTAAGGGTCACATCCAGCAATTACTGACTATTTTCACATATTTGCTCACTCTCACTGTCTAGCTACTTTGCGACAACCTCCATTGAAAACCATTCAAAGGGTGTTCTTTGGCCCGAGTGAAGGCCACACAATTGAATTCTATTAATTGTGATCATTGCCTTGTTGCACCAAACATTACATCTCATTCTCAGTCCTGGTCCTGAGGACATGCGTGTGTGTGCCTGTTTTTCTTACAACCGAGCTCTTAATGAATTAGGTTTTATTGACAGAAATGGAATTTAAATCCCTTAAGACATGTCTTTGTGTGTTTTAAACAAGTAACTCACAATTGGAGGTATACCTGTGCTAATTAACATCTTAAGATTAGCCTCTTCTTAAAAATTATTTAATTATTTTGTTAATATCTGCATTGGATCAGAGCGATATCTTGCAATTAAGGATCAATAATGTATGGGGATGGTGATGGTGATACGGTTTTCCGGGCAAATAAGAATCTTGGCTTTTTTATGATCTCTCTTTTTTTAAAATTTAAGACGAAACACTATTGTGTGTGACTTTTATTATTTACACTGGGATATGGTTGTGTTATTGCATAAGATGGCTCTGTGTTCTGTTTTAGGAAGATGTCTGCTACAGGTAGTGTTGCACTTACCTATTTTCGATTTATATGCCGAGTTGTATTTTCTAATGTCCCGCAAGTCACCATGGATAAAACGGACTGCAAAATAAATAAATGGTAATAAAAATGGCAGCATCAGAGAACACCGCTGTGTGGGCTCACCGTCTTTTAACAGACGACAGCAAGACCACTTGCAAAAAAAAATGAAGCTACAATGTCATTAAAGTGAGAAATTCATCCTCATAAGAATACTGGATGGAGATGGATGTGAGTAGACAGAACAGTGACTGTCCTGTGTGCTGCACAATACAGAGTAGATTTTGCTGAATGTCATTTTGCCCCTTTGCAGTTCCTTTGCAGCTATGCAGCCTGTGTCCACAATGAAAATGTATGTAGGTGTGTGTGTGTGTGTGTGTGTGTGTGTATGTGTGTGTGTGTGTGTGTGTGTGTGTGTGTATGTGTGTATGTGTGTATGTGTGTGTGTGTGTGTGTGTGTGTATGGGGGGGGGGGGGGGGGGGGGGGTGATGCTAAATAAGTATATTTCTGATGCATTTTACTGATTAAAAAAAAGTTTTTGCTCTGCTACTGATGAGTTTCATCTCATTCAGCTGAACAATAATTTTGATTTAAATCACACTCGCCTTTCTTACTGTAGACAATGTGGTGCTGTCGCACTGATCTACAGTAATCTGTTTTTCTTTGTTATGAAGGAGGCTATGGCTGAGTCCCAGGAGCTGGTTCTTTCATATCCTCTCATTTAAAGTTAGTTGGATTTTTACCATAGAGAACAAACAACAGAAAACAAACATCAAACCCTGGTGTAGATATACAGTGATAATGAGCTGAGGTGCCAGCCAGATTCCTCATATTGAAGCTTCACTCTCCCACAGTAACCATATTTAACGCAGCTGAACACAGGCCCAACAGTTGTTTTTGATTGGTTCTAGTTCAAGACGACCTGGAGGAATATACTATTGTCCTCTTTTCAGACTGTATCCATATATAAGGGAATGAATTGATACTTTTTACTCCCTTGAAGCTACTGTGTGAGCATAAATATGTAGTGCCCAAAAAGTCAATACAATGTGAACATGGTTAGCAACAGCACGGCTTGTTGACTCAAATTCAAGGTGTTATTGATATTTTCTATAAATGCAATCTACAGACCCTCCAGAATTCTGAGATCCAGAGACCGCAGGAATATCTGCAACATAGGCAAATGTTCACAATATATAATATTGACCGCATCATCCCATGATTATGAGACTGACAATAAGAAAACATTTTGCTGTAATGCCACATTAAGGTAATATTGGCTGGTTGACGGTCATTTTCTGCAACATTTTAATACTGCCAGCCAATAAGAGATATATTTCCAAGTATCTACTTCTATACTCCTGTGTAATTGGCTGGTATTTTCACCTGTCATTTATGGCCAACTTGCCCTCAAATATTATTGCTAAAGACCATGCAAAACAATATACAAATATGTTGCACAAATGTGAGGAAACCATTTTGTTTCATTGGCAACTGTGCACTGGAACATAAGCAAAAATCCACCCTGGATTAACATTCATTATCAGTTAAGCACAATATAAAAGGTCTGAATCCAACATGAGGCAGATACAATTTAATTGCATCACACCTGTGAATGTTATCAAGTGCAGAAAGAATCTAGGAACTTTTCTGTACTTTTTTGCAAATGTAGTGATGAAGCTATGAGAAACCAGGCCTGGTCTTCAGTCCAATCCAGGGTGTTGCCAAATGTAAAAATATTGATGATCTGCACTAGCTGTCCTGAAAGGAGCTGCAAGACATGTGAAAGAGCCTGACAGTAATTACTGTTGCTTTCAGACTAATGTCTGTCTCATAGCAACCAATCAATTAATAAATGTGAACAGGGTAGATAACACCCTATACACAAGGTAGCCGTAACTTTTCAAGCGATCTCGTTTTTTTAGTGTTTGAGCCGTCATTGAGCATGCCTGCTCCGCCATGTCTGGTATCTCAGAGAGACATGACAGTAGATGGCTAGGCTGCACGGCAAGGAAACCTTCAGATGCATGTGTCGTGGGTCCGAGAAGGGGGCAATCAGCACCACCCTCTGTGCAATTTCCATGTCCTCAGGGGCCATCTCAGCAATTCCGACACTTGTGTTATTGAACTGGGGCTGCATTGTAGTAAAGTGGTAAAAGCCAGGGCTTATAACCAAAAGGCTGCTGGTTCGATTCCCAACTGGGGCACTGCTGTTGTATCCCTTGTAACCCACAATTGCCTCAGTAACTATCCAGCTGTATAAATGGATAATGTGTAAAAAAAAAAAAAAAAAAAAATGTAACCTGTGTAAGTCACTCTGGATAAGAGCTTACGTTAAATGATAATAATGTAATGAACTGTGCAACTTTCAGCCACTCGCCCTGTCCGTTTCCCATATTTGGCAAACAATGTGACTGCGACTGGGTATGCCATTGAGAGGGACACGTCAGATTCGCCACATAAAGCAGCTGTGGCCCATTTCAGGGAACGTAGCGCTGGCAACAGCTCCTCGATGGCGCGCCAGCTGTCATCGGTCAGTTAAAGAGTATGCACATCTGTAAGTTTTGCATACCCCCTGATGGGAAAAGATGGCTGCAATGGCCCATCTGTGCTCATGCAAGCACTCAAACATGTCAGGGATTGAAGATCCCACCATGTACAGCAGTACTGTATGAGGCAGTGCTCGGACAAATTTCGCTGCTGCTTGTTTCATTTTTTGGGCCTGATTTTCCACAGCACTAAAGTGAAATTGAGAAATAACTCAGCTCATGCCCCCCCCCCCCCCCCAACATGACTTAGAGCACCCAGTTTAAAGCAGTCATTCATTATGAGTTGCAGAATGTGCGCAAAGCTGGACTCCCATTCCAGATAGCAAGAATTTTCCAGGAGAGCACACAGGTTGTTAATTGGCCCTAGTATTCCCCAATCCTCAGATGAGGTTTGTGGCAGATTTGCAAGACTCTTGGTGGTACGCCTGTCTGCCATTGCATAGGCCGCAGTTCTTCATCACCCAGTCATCAGTGAAATGACAGGTTATGGTGACGTAAAACTCTGTAGTTAGCGCAGTACATGCATCAGTGGTTTTGGCAACATTGTTGAGCTTTGAGAAAATGTTATGGAGAGATGCAAACAGCCTACTGTACATTTTATCATGTCTATCCATGATTGTTTGCCACTGAGGAACAGTACATTCAAGCTCAACAAAGACCACAATCTGTCGAAACCCTTCGCCTTCCACTGTGCTTGCAGGGAGTATGTCATTCGCTACCATTCTAGCAATTATATTTGATGTGGTTTCAGCGTGATGGCAGTCACACTGATGAGGTTTCACAGCAAAATTAGCAATGCTCATTTGCTGTGAACTAGCACTTGGCTTTGGTGACAGTGAATATTCAGTTTTTAGGTGGCTTAACTTCACAGACATTGATTTGTGGAATGCAAATATGGCAGCACATAATTTGCACCGCACAGTGTTCTCACTGATTTTTTTTTTTTTTTAATTGTTCCACACACTATTCACTATGAGCACTTGCATTTCTCTTCCCTTGAAAAGCTTAGAATTGGAAATAGAATGACAAGCCACACCCTTTCTAGATATGCAATATTGGTCAGTAACGTTTTATGAGTATTGAGCACTATGAACACTGTGAACAGACAATATAATCAATGAAGGGATCACAGCCTTCACTCCACAGTCTTGGGAGGAGACGGGGTCCCATTTGATGATGTCAAACTCACTACCACAACTCACTGCAATAACAGCACACGGCACAAACTACTCCAGAAGAAGTGACCTTTAGGTCTGTGTCTCGTACTGTATCACCTTAGACACTCTCAAGTCAGCCCAAAATGTTTCATCATCATTAATGATGTGTGTAACTGTAAATTGCTGTTTAATTGACTAAGTAATTTGCTCCAACTCTGCCTCAGCTGATGTGCAGTGAGTGCTCTGGTGCAAGATGGCTGGCGCGCAGCAGCTATATGGATGCTACACTTCGGTGGTGGTTGGGTTGAGTCACTCTACCTTTCAAAGTATAGCGAATCAAGATTCTTGAAAGGTGCTATATAGCCTTCTTCTTCTTCTTCTTATTATTATTATTTATTATTATTATTATTATTATTAATAACAATAATCATTTATTAATGGTAAATGCTAATTACAGTTAACATATCCGACATTTTTTTTCTTTCCATATCCGACATTTGACATTCGACATCCGACATAACTGTTCCCTCATAGTCTACCAGAACTGAGAACTGTCATGCAGCATGTTTAACAGCTTTTTTTTAATTTTAGAAACCTGGAAATTTAAAATGAGAACAGCATCCATTCTGAAATGTCAATATGTCATAACAAAGTTGACTAAGGGATGGCTGTATTTTTTTCCCCAAACATTAAATGTCATTGTTTGAGGAGAGTTGAGGGTTGTGCAGCATAATCTTGCTTTGTTCTCTGAACCTGAAAACACTAAACAAAACTAAACTAAACAATCCAGCCAACATTTGGTCTTCAAAGAATTGCCTTTGGCATTGGTGTATCAAAAGCTAGACTCGTGTCCATGAATGTTAAAAAGAAAGCAAGATAAGGAATAAAGTTAAAAAGAAAGCAAAAGTAAAATCCAAAGATGTTAATTTAATTTCACACAACAAAAACATCATAATTCAGTTTTATCTGTAGCTCTTATCCTGTCAATTAACCTTTGTTTATTTACACAAATATGTGCAATATCCAGGCATAACATGATAAAAAAGATACATCTTTACATATTTAAGTAGCAGCAATGTAAGCTTGTTGCAGTCAAATATATTTTTAAAAAACTGAAGTTACATACTGTGCAGCATTTACTCTGCAGTAACCTTTAGCTTTACAACCGGGTCTGAATCAGTTTCATGCAATTTAACTTGATCTGAATAAATGAACTAAAACAACATAATCAATAGTCGAGTGAAGTTTGCCTCAACTTTGGGGCAGCTGAGTGCAAACTCACCTTATTATCACTGAATACTTACATCAGGGTGCACTTGTTTTTTTTGCTTGTTGTTTGTCTTTTTCTGTTGCAAAAGTCTGATTAACTAAAAACAGAATGTGAACGAAATAGCTCCTGGGGCTTGCAGTCATGCCTGTCTACTGCAGACCAGCCCTACAAGTACACATTATTCTCACTAAAAAGGTGAGTGTGATTTCAATTTTACTTGTGCAAATAAAACAGCTGCAGCAGAACAAAAAGTTTAGATTGCCTTGAGTGTTTCCCAGGTAACCTGCAATTTCAGACTGGTATTGTTACATTATGTTTGCTGATAAGTAAAAGGCAGATATTTTAATGAATCTATAAATCAGTGGATTTGATTTTTTTTTTTTAACCGTGGTAAAGTGAATCATGAGATAATTGTCGTCATGACTGACAGAGAGAGAGAAGCGCAGAGAGAGAGAGAGAGAGAGAGAGAGAGAGAGAGAGAGAGAGAGAGAGAGAGAGAGAGAGTGTGCGCATGATGGTTTTGCTGGCATGCCTCTAATCAGATAACCTTGCCCTCCTCACAGAAGGCTGGTTGAAAAATATTATTCATGTGCAATAAGTCAAGTAATAGTACATCTGTCATTGCTGTCATCCTCTAGGAGTGCAAAACATGAATGAATGCAATCAAACCTCAAAACCTTGTCCACTTCAATACCTCCACACCCACACAACACACAATGAAATTCACATTCCTGCATTAGGTCTCATATTCATTTTTCAAAAAGCTCTTTGCCCTTCTGCTTAGCAGTATGCCATGTCAAAAAACACTTTTTAACTGGAAAATGCACTGTCAAGACTAAAACAGTTTTAAAACACACTCTGGTATTCAGAGAAGGATGTAAGCACTTGCCAAGTGACTCTGGATGAAAATGCAGGTCTTCTGGTATAAATAGCCCTCAGGCATCTTGCATTATTGGAGTTGTCAGGAGAATTAATATTGGAGGTGCATTGTGGGTTGGATTATACAAATGAGTTTCCCATTGTATTCACTGAGCAGAAGTTAGCATTAAGCCCTGAAACAAATGCCATGACTAATTTCTTTGGATTTACATATTAATTTCACATTATAATCAGTTTGTTCAAGTCAGTACCTCTGAAAAGCAGAGCATATTGCATTATTATGAAAAAAATTTACTTCTGCACAAGGTTATTTCATTATTTCAGAATGTAGTTATTCCTCATTGATTACGCATAATATGCACTTTTATTGTCAATAATAAACACAAACATATATAAACATACATATAGAAGCATATTTGAAATATATAAGCTTGACATACATCACAATTACACAATTTCCCTTATCCAAAGAGACTTGCATTCAAATGTTCATTCACATTGGAGTTTTTTTTTTTTTTCCCTGGAGAAAATGAGGTATGCTGCCAAGCGCACAGCAGCAGCGGTGTCCCAGGACGCAAACCGACAACCTTCAGTCCAACAGTCCCTTGCTACAGTGTATGCTGCCAATCATAGAATCGCCAGTCTCTAGCCAATATCCATTACTGCGTGAGGGGCAAATGTGTTTTGAAGGCAAGTCTTCAAGCAAGGAAAAAAAAAAGCCTCCAAGCAGAGGTATGAGGTAAAGTGTATTAATCAGTTCTAACAGGAGGTGGCTCGGAATTTTATTTTCTAGTGAGATGGAGATTTGGATCCATCTAAATACCCTGAAGCTACTGCTTGCCATGCACTGCATTTGATTCTGTAGCAAAGTTGGAATGAAGCCCAATCCACAATGATGAAACGCCTCTCTGTACTCAAGAACACTTAGGCCTTTACAACAAAATGCTAACACTCAGGGCATGCTGGGGATAAAAGGCAGACCAGTGCCTGTAGTTGTCTTTTTTTTTTATACAAAACAAAGATAATTCCAGCCACTGATATGCCCATTATGTGATGTGGCAATTAAAAAACACAATACTTACTTTAATTCAACGCTCAAAGTAAGGAGTAAGCACATGGCAGATTAGGTGGGACTTGGTTCAAAGTGAAAACCTTACTACTGATTATTCCCAAGGGCTCCATGAGGATCATGTTAATAGACGCATCTGTACACTTTCAGACAACTCTACCACTTCTCCGCATTACACATATACTTCTGTTACAGTTTGACTTTAAGTCAAAGTACTTAAAGTCAAAGTATTTGAAAATGAACCTCAGGGGAAGCATTTAGCTCAACATATCCAGCACACTTAAATCAATAGCCCTTACACGGCTGATTTATAAATGCACGGTACGTCTAACCACACACTTTCACTGCATTTTAAATTTTCCACAAAACCAGATCAAGTCCCTTTCAATTTTTTGTTGCTACTTGGAAAAGAGATATCCACTGTTCTCAAGGTTATTTTAGACAGTAATAAAGATATTGACTGAAATTAATAGATACTATGGCTGCCATTTCTGATGAATAAGTATTGTCAATTGATGTTCTAAACTGACTTCATTGTTCAGCATGACAACACGAACTGGCAAGGCTCAGAAAGTAATTAAGTGAGGTTTCTGGGTCACCAGCCAAATTTACAAAATATTCTGATTGACTGGAAAAATACAGATGCAGGTTAAATTGACAGTCCATTGAAGTCTTCAGAGGATTGACTGAATGGATGTGTTTAAAATCAAAGTTGCCTCTTCAGAGATTTAATGAGTAATGGTGCCCATGTATCAAAACAAGCACAGAAGCGCCTGTCCTTCCAGTCGCACCTAAGACAAATAAATACCTGCCACATTAGATTTGTCTGATGGGCTTGACCTCGTCGCTCTCTCCTCATCAACTCCGTGTCTAAAACGTGAGCGGGTACTGACACACAATAATCACCAGGAGATAAAGGCCCGACGCTTTGCAGGTGTAGTGATGACGGCATTCAAATATGGCACCGCTTCCATAAGCCTCTCTGAAC
The DNA here is from genome assembly GCF_013368585.1 of Megalops cyprinoides. Taxonomy (NCBI): domain Eukaryota; kingdom Metazoa; phylum Chordata; class Actinopteri; order Elopiformes; family Megalopidae; genus Megalops; species Megalops cyprinoides. Next base: position 8,462,327 of record NC_050597.1, read on the forward strand.
ACAGACGAGTCCCCCCCCCCCCCCCCCGCCCTGTCCTCCGCCCTCTCATCCCCGGTTAATCTCTGCCGTCGTGCCCCAGATTGGCACCACTCCCAGACTGCCCTTTCGCTCCTCCATCTAGAATGTGGCACAGCCAACACCGTCTCCTCACTTTAAATGTACTCTCTGTACACTTGCTATCAGTTTGTACACTACACAGTACAAAACATGCACAAGTACCTTAAGCAGAACTAGTATTCAACCATGAGCACTAGGAACTAATGGGCTCCCTCAAGCGGAATCAGGAATGCAGGTGTAAAAAATTCATGTGAGAGGAAACTACCAAAGAAATTAGAACACATGTGCTAAATGGTATCATGTTTCACATATTGGCCTCCAGCTTTTGCTTTCTTTTGTCATAGATCTATAGACCAGATGTGTTGTGAGCCTGGTCTGACACTATTGCTCATTTAAATTGAATGGTTACACTTATGTTCTATTGTGATGGAAGTTGCTCTGGATAGAAGTGCCTGCTAAATGCATGTAATTGATTATAAACCAGAGACAGAAAATGGTAGACCAGTATATCAGTGGATATTACAAATAATAGATACTATTGTTAAGAGTAGGCTCTATACAGTTAGGACAAATGTATAAGTTAGTTAAGTACAGTCTCCTTCTACAGGAATCAGGATGTCAACTACAGTATAATAAACTATAATGGAACTATTTAACAATTTGTTAGGATGATGTGTTTTGTACAGAGAAAGAAATCTGGTTTATTTTGTTTTAAAACATGAAGCAATGAAAATATTCATTTTATGATAATGAAATTAAATCTCATTTGCTGACTCAGAGAGAGAGAGTCACAGTTATAAAGGTGACTGAGCACACACTAGTAAGGTAATGGCCTGTGACCATGATTTCCATGTGAACTGAGCTGTCAACATCATAAATGATACTGAGAAAAAAAGACACCAGCTAATGTGGAGGTTTTTACGACTGTATTTTACCCCTGGGTACAAATGTTCCACCAGAACACAAGGACGTGTCAGAGCTAGGAGCACTCCATTTTTGTACAATCCCTCTGCTTTTCAAGACCTCTGCATGAATTTTAAGAACGTATTTTAATTGCATCTCCACATCACCACTCACTAACTTCAAAGCATCACTGACAAGATTTCCCAGACTTGTTGCATTACCCATGATGCAGTCTGGTGTACTCATTAAAAGCTGACTTCTTTTTCCACTTCCTCCAAGTTATGACCGTCACATCTTTTCTGAAGTTTCTAGCTGGAGCTGGTTTCATGAAAAATGTGGTATGCAGGGTCATTGTAGGGGAGAGAGAAAGAAAATGACCAGAACAGGACTATTCTGGCTTGAGAACCTCAAAAACAGCATGAAGTGAGATCAGGAACCAGTTCTACTGAGACTTTTTCCAATGCACTATCCACCTACATATTTAGCAATGACTGAATGTCACTAATAACTGTCTCTTACACCTGGGGACACATCTTGATAGTAATCCAGATTATACACATCGCTTTCCACTTGATTTTAATTTTGTAATGCCCCTGGTTGGAGTCAGTAAAGCAGCCCCCTTCTGATATCTTTCAGAACTACTTGTCCCTGAAATAAATTCCATTCTGTTCCTAAAAAACATCACAAAAATAAAAAGCATTTGTGGCACTGAAATCATGCCTGCCTTATCTGCTGAATTGAGCTATAAACAGAGCATATGACACAAATAAATCTCCTCATAGTGTGGTTTCTGTGGGCTGCTGAAGTGTGACCTCTCAGAAGCACAGACCCTGCTGTGTCATTACACCGAAAAGTAAAAAAGTAACACCTTTTGGTGGCTGCATATCCAAGAAATTGCCAGTACCACTAGTGGCCCCCCACCCCACCCCACCATCTTCAGCAGCTGAAGGGTGCCGGCCCTGCTTTCCCCTCCCCCGTCTAGCCCGGATGTGTTCACGAGCAGTTCTCTTTCACAGTTATCAGAGCCCCTGATTGTGCTCGCACCACTGATCTAGACTGAATTTGCCCACATCATTTCAAACAGTTAATTGCCCATTAGTGACTCCATATTGGTGCAGGCCTCACTTTCCAGAAGTTTACAAGTCACGTTCTTGCATGAGGATCTATTGCTGTAGCCTTGGTTATCAACAAAAAATCAGGTAGTCAGTGCCATCGGTATTAAAAGCAGAGCGTTTTAGTTACACGTCCCTGATTAAGCACATAATACCATCTGACATTACTGGCTGTGTTTCTGCACACCTCCTTACATTCTGCTGCAGTCTTGGGTTTGTGCAGAATCTCAAGGCTTTTCACATCAGTCATGATGCAGGTTATTCATTTATTCATATACATACCTGTATTTTTGTAGCATCAATAATACTAGAGACTGCCACCACACCCAATCAAATGTGATACATTAAATATTACTTTATGAGGTAAGAATATCAATAGCATGTGTTTTAGCTAATGAAAGCTGTGTCACATTATGACCCTACTATGACATCGAAAGTCAAGGACATCAGTGCATATTTGCTATCTGTAATATGGCTGCCACGCCTTCTGACAACACAGATTAAGAGTTACATGCTAAAGAGAGGGTCTAATGATTAACTCAATCTGCAAGATTTAATGGTTACACGAGTAACAGAACAGGAGAAATATCTTTAAATCATATTACCGTACGCCATATGCAATATTGCCTCCATGGTATTTGACCCGATGAATTGCTAATTCAGACATACACCCCAGTGAAATGACACATTATCAATCTGTAAGACTGAAATTGTATGTGTGTGATGGAAAAAAAGAAAGGGCTATAAATACATTATCATACAGTGTCAAACCAATTGATAAATACAGAAACAAAAAAAAAAAACACTTAAAGTAATGAGCATGCATGCAGCATGACCCAAAGTGTACCATATTTGAGGAGAAAATGGGAGAAATTTTAAGTGTTGTGCACACCAGAAGAACAAAATGCCTAAACAATGATTTTTGACAGGTTAGAATACATAATGACCACAGCTGAACTGCAAACTGTGGCAATCTTGTTTTCATATTGAATTTAGGACCTCAATAATAGAATAACATGCACATTCAGCTTTAACACTATGAGAAATGTGTACATATCTAGAAATGCATCCGGAATCCATATTAGACAGTTCAGACCTTATAGAGCCAGCTCCAAAAACTTTCATATTTATGCAAAGTTTTATTCAAATCTGCGATGGATATGATTTACCTTTGGGCACCCACAAACAATACAGCAAGGACAAAAAGGCTGCCATCTATTACTATAAAGTCTGAAATGCTTCATCAGTACTGCACCAAAAAAGCAGGCATGTCTGGAATACTGAAATTTAGGCCATCCACTCTGAGCTTTCACTGATTGCCCATTTACAAGTTAAACGGCTTATCAAATTATTCTTAAAACATAATACAGAACGGCTTCTTATTTTCCTGCATCCAAATTATGCAGTGGCCATTTTTACTCTTGTTTAAAAATCCCAACAATATGGTCATGCTACTCTGGCCACTGCAAAGATTAATGACACACATTGGTGTGACATCTCTAGTACAATCATTAGTTCAGGTAAACTTAGTACACCATCATTTTCACTACAGGTCAGTGTGTGTGGGGCAGCCATATTTAATGTGCTATTGTGGCAAGCCTTGGTGTAAAGTGCTTTAGGGTAAAATACTTTACCCCAGAGAGATACCTCATGTAAGAACAGTTAATGGAGTTGGTTTTTCCTGTCACAGATGAAATACAGCACAGATTCTTTCAGTCAAGCACCACCGCACCTCACCCCATTATAGTGTGACAGTGCTCTGAGAAATGATATCAGGAATATCCCAGCATTTTCACAATGGCAGGGCTTATATGCAGCCCGGCATTACACTTCTTAGTCAGGGTAATTTTAAAGATAATTCTAAATACATGAAAGCTTACAAGCAGTTCACTCGGGATAAAATATTCTGAATGAGGCAGAATTCAGAGTGTGAAGATTTGGGATGAAATGGATGGGACACAAAAATGTTGCTCTTTTAGGCATCATAATGGTTGAAATTGTGCATACCACACAAATACATCTGGGTACAAAACTACAAAACAAACAGTTATGCAGTGTGCAGGTCACTGGTAAGCAGTGATGGGGGGGGGGGGGGGGGGGGGGGGGGAGGGAAACATACATTTTGTGGCTGTCAGATATTTCAACATATAGTCAATTCACTACTGTCCCATACTGCTGTTACCTTCAAGAGAGTGAGGTGGCACACCCACATTTCCATTACATCAAAACACCTGGTTGTGAATGGCAGTTATCCAGAGAACTTTCTGAGTATCACCAGCCAGTGTTCTGATTAAACATATTTACAATGTTGAAATATTCAGAATCTGACAGCAGTAAAGTATGATCCACGCTGAACACATATAGTGTGTAAATCTATATTCACTGGACTAGTAAGCATGTACCAATATCATATACATTCCATTACGTCCAAATCAATCACAAGCATACTCTCGCACACAACCAAAAGCTGATTTAATATGTGTACGAAAAGCATAATGTTCAAAGTGGCAGCAGATTTTATATCACAAATACTGTATCACACCCACAATAAGGGTTCATATGTGGGTTCAAAGTAGCTGAAATGCTTCACTTGAGTGGGTTTTAGACAAACTGTAAGCAATGTTCTGCCCATTGAGAAACATCACCTCACCACTTAGATTAGATTTACACAGCTTTCAAAGAGAAACTTCCAGTTGACACATTTGGGTCATTTGCTGTAGCCTACAAAACCGGTGACTCTTTAAAACCTCTCATACTTCACATAAACAATATGTGGCAAGTGTGTACAAGTGAACTTTTTAATACAGTCCATAGCCAGTACAGATAATGGACCACACTGTGTAAACTTTAGCTTTTTACAATATTTTTTGACAACATTTATTGAAGCCATTGCAATATAATCACATCTGGCTAACTGAGACTCCCACAATCTACTCACACCCCTGACACCATGAGTTGAAACAGGCAGCAGTCCTAAAACTAAGTGCAGATAACAGCCATTTTGTGTACATTCTTGAGGCAACTGCACCTGAGCCAGAAGCAAATTCTCACACAACAAAGCACCAGGTAAAACAGTTTCAAAGACAACAGTCTGACAGCTATAGCAGCTTACATTAATATTACCCTTAAATCAGTGCATCAATATATCATATTTGTGTTCTGCAGGGCTGACCAGACTAAATGTTCACGGACCTTTTATTGAACTACATATTTCATATTATATTAAACAAAGCTAGGTAAAACAGATACCACCTCTTGTAAAAGCTCAGAGAGGCACACCGAAAACTAATGAAGAATGGTGCGATGTCAGACACTCGGATGCTTACGAGGAAAACAAGATTCAAGGTGAACCACGATGCCCCTCCAGGCTTGAAATATTTATATGAAGCAATCCTTTGTAGGAGGGCACATTCTCATCTGTATGAAAATACAAGGAATAACTAGGAGAGTAAAATTGTATTAATTCTTTCGCAGTGTTTTACAAAGAAACAGAAGTTGAGTTTAACAGTACTGAGACTGTGGTCTGTGGTGTTGAAGAATTCACAATGGACTGGCATGTCTAGTTGTTGAAGTAAAACTGTAAAAGTAACTGAAACATGCAATTGAAGAAATCTTTGAAGGACCTCTTACTTTGACGTCTGACCTCCTAAACCTCTGTAATTGGCTGTATTTTCCTGTTTTCAATGCCAGAGCAAAGAGAATTATGTGATTGAAGGATTTTTACAGAAGGTCTTAAAAACCCCTCACATTCTAAGAAGCAAGCTTTATTCTTGTTTCCAAGTAAATCAACAGATAGCCAGGCAACTAAACTTATTTACTTATTTATTATTTACATATTTGTACATATCTAGTAGGTACCTCATGTCCTTGAATTTTCATAGTTAGCTAGGAAAGCAGATTTAACCAAAAGGATATATATCATTTACTACCACTTTCTTGGACAGGATTTCATTTCAATCTGCTTGGACTCCCCCATGCTGAGTGAAGCCAATTCACTTAAACAATATGGACACAATGATAGCCCATAATCACAGTCTGCATCAGATCTGAACTTCAACAGCAGTTGTAACTGAAGTGCTCTCCTGTACACATAACTGATGACATTGGTGTAAGACTACAGAAGTCTCTTTTATCTATGCTGAAATAGATTTTCAAGCTGTCTGAGGGAAGGCTTAAAATATAATGCCTGTGAGCTGGAAAAAAAAAAAATAATAGCCATCTGAGGGTTTACTCACTGTTTCTGGAGATTCTCAAACATTTTAAGTAATGTATTATATTCAAACTTACTCCAGAGCATTACACAAAAATAAAACCATAAAATCCACTAAATCTGTGTGAAAAGGCAATGTAATTTCTATTCTTACCATGAGTAAGAGATAGAGATAAAAACAACCTTTCATACTGCAACGGAAAAAAAAAAGAAAACGGTGCCTTCCGAAATCAAAAACATCTAAATCGAAGGCAGACAAGAATGGGTGCAAAAGCTACTATGTGTGCACCCCCTAACAGCCACTGGATAAATTTAGATAGTTTTTTACCCCCTCTACTCACAACAGTGAAAACCTTTTGGGAGAGTGACTGCAACAATCACTCTACAAGTCAATACATGGCTGGCTCGATCAATCAGCTATCAGGTAACGACCCTTACTGCAGTACTGGGGACTGAAGTACCAGCAGGCAATCACTGCTCTGTCAGTGCTGGTGAGACATTATGACTGAAGGAGTGAAGGCCTGACCCTAGAGGGCCTCTGCATTTTCCCAGACTATCTCCATGCCCGGAGGTGTACCTAGAGGCTTTTACTCACTGGTTGCCGGGAAAATGTCCATAATGGCAACCCAGACTCTGTAAATCAGTCATTATTTAATATTTTTATAAATAATTGCTATATAGCCCTTTTGTGCAGTGTATGTGTCCGACCAGATGGTGTGAAGTGCAGCCATGAATAAGCCAACGTTGACAACAATGACTTCAAATTAAATTTTGAAAGACAGCTCTCCCTTACAAGCAGCTCCTCAAAACATAACCCTGTGTATGTTAGCCAGTCAAGACAATGGAACAGAAACCCACTAGCCACTTAGAGTTGAAGCTTTAACCATTACAGCAAACTTTAACTAAAACATGAAATTTGTATGTTGAAGGAAACATACATGTGCACATTAGTGTGAACACAGAGGTAATTACCCATTTCAGAAAAACTGAGAAAGGTTGCACAGGTATTTCCTCAGTTGTTTCCAAAATGATCAAAAACACCTTCCATGTAAACTGCATTTTCATAATCATTAAACTGTAATGGGTCGATTAACAAAACCAGTTGGAAGAGGACATATCCAAATACCCTTGAGACAAAACGTAATTAACAGCAAAATCTATTAAAGTAAACAGGAGTCATTTTCATCGGCTTATCCCACTTATCTAAACGTTGATCAAACGTAATGATCTCCAAAGCCATGGGAAAGATTCCAGCGAAGATGAAGAGCATTCAGCAAGCTTCCAGGAGGATGTGAATATTTTGCACAGTTACCTGCATGTGACAAGCAAGGATTCAGCTGGCTGAAGTAGCAAAAAATGCAGTGATAACACCCCTTCAGCCCTTTTAATACCCGTCTATATGGTAAATAACATCCCTGTACCTGTCACACTGACTCTTCCACTATTTATTGATAACACGGGCTTATGAAGGTCCCCAGTCCAGGCAACCCATGCATTTCCTGTCTTCCTGTCCACCCCTCCACACTTCTTGTAGCCTCACTATGTCTAACAGTCAATCTGTCCACTGTGACTGTGGAGGACAGGACCTGAATTATTGCGCCATTACAAGCTTTCACATAGAATAAATATGAATGCATATTATAAAAGGGAGCCACCATGCCCACCTCCAGTGTGACAAAGTCACAGTCCTGACCTGCACAAATCTGCCACCTCACACATGTTGCTGCTGCTACATTTTAGTAATCATTTTGTTGCCCCTTTCAAAGTGAGCAAATTACCTGTGGAGGGCAAAATATGAAATTATATGTGCATATCTCAAGACATTTATCTGAGCAGTGAAGACAAAATGCAGCCGTTTTTAGAACAAACTACAGTATGTTCTCTGGATTAAGGCAAGGCCTTGGACTCTGTGGTGAAAGCAGGGAACAGCAAATTGCATCAATTCAGAATTCCACAAATTTCAGTTTCCCAGGATCAGAGCTCAGCTCCCCTAAATGGAGTCTGGACCCACTTGTAACAGCCTTGCGATACAGATTTTTTTTCCCCAAATAAAAGCCTAGAACAAAACAGGACTCAAGTGTGGACAGCAGTAACTGACAGTGTGGCATACAAATGGACTGAGGAATTCTTATTGTTTTTCTCTTAGTTTGCATGGATCTGATATCTAGAGATGCATCATAATCATTCATTTGTTCAACAGATAAAGCCAACCATCTTCTGAGATGGCCTGCTTTCTCTGCTGTGCGTATCTACATTCGCTTCACGGTTTCTAGGCAACCAACCAGAGATCATATGATGGTGTGTATTCACTTCAGTCCAAAAGGCTGGATCTTTTAAAAACTTTCATTCTACATGCACAAAACATTTGGCACATCTCTTCACTGCTGCTTCAGTGATTCAGCTGTACTACCTATCAAGAAAAAAATACATTTAAATGGCATCGTTACAATTTTGTCAGTGTAACTGCAAGAAGAAGGTAAAATTCACAGAAAGATAAAATCCCAAAAGATACTCAAGATAGACTCAAAGATAGTCAATCAGTTTCAGAGCAATTCCATCTTACCTTCGTGTTGACTGTGGGGCCAAGTTAACTCTAAACCAAAACTTGTAATCACTGCAATAAATTGGCCCTCACAAACATACAAGATTTGAAGTGCTCCAGCAGAAAATTGGTGAATCAGACAAAGCAGTTGATCAGTGGCAGTGTAGCGTAGCGGTTAAGGAGCAGGACTTATAACCGTAAGGTTGCTGATTCGATTCCCTGCTGGGACACTGCTGTTGTACCCTTGGGCAAGGTACATAACCCATAATTACCTCAGTAAATATCCAGCTGTATAAATAGATAACATTGAAAAAAAATCTGTAACCAATGTAAGCTGTTCTGAATAAGAGCATCTACTAAATGCTAATAGTCAAATCAAACAAGAGTAACAGCCACAAAAACCAGCACAGATTATGGTGTCCATTTTGGATTTTGCACCCATTTTAAGATGACCCTCTTACAAAACTTTGGGTGGTGCAGCTTTGATCTTACAAACACTTATGTCTTTAGAAGTTAAAAAAAAATGCATATTTGTAAAATAATTGATCTTGGTGGAGACGTCTATTTACATTGCCATCAAAGAACTGCCATGGCAGTCACAAGCTAATCAATTTGCAGCACTTCTAAATGTTGTCCTTTATCATGTGACTTCAGTCAGAATCTGTTCATATACTCACTGGTCATAAGGAGTCCAAGCTTGTTCCTTAACACCTCACTTTAAATTCATTACAGGTCTGATTCAGCCTCTCAGCAAGGGTATCACATTATCTTGCTACATGACTCCCAAAGGCATTTAAGCATTTAGTGGTAACCGTCTGCAGCCTCTGGTTAGCAGTATTAATGGTAGTGACAGTATTTGTAGAAATCCTGTGTCACCTATATTTCTGTAATACAACTTTTGATACAATAAAAATGTACCACTGTGATGATTTCTTTGACTTCATCAGTTTAAGACATGTTCATAAATACTTGATTTTTATATGGCTGTAACTGTATACATAATTCATTGTAGTGCTTTGCATCAGCTATGTTTTTCTTTTTTAAATATTATCAGTCCTATGTTTACATGCACAGTTTAAAACAACTATAGAGTTGACATCAAGGACAGCTTCCTCCTCAAACACCCAAGAAAAATTAAGTTCTATTCACGCTGGCTTATATTACCTGGGGTCCTTGGAGCTATTTACTGAGATCGGTAATTTTAAGTGACCTACTTTAATTTTAGCACCGAGAAATGTGCCACCTCACTAAATTTGACCATGTCCTGGTCGGAAATCTTGCTGCAGTCTGTCAATTACCGATACACTCAATAATTGTAGTTCACGGTGAATAAATATCTGGAGAATTCTCACTGCCAACTGGACACTTCGAAGTAGTGCATTAGGGGGATTTTATCTGAATTTTAACAGCACTTCTGGGTTGTTGAATCTTTTGCACATCAGTGCAAAAGTGGAATACCTAAATTTGAAACACAGTTACATAGTTCACAAAAATGAAAACAGTTGTTTTCTCTGTGAGGTGAATAGATAATGTACATCTGTGCTACAAAATTAACTTCCATTCTTTGTAAAAAGGCGATAAAAATAACTCATATATGGACAATTTCTCTATGCCAGCTGTAAATATGTAGTAACAATTCAAATGAATTTAACATACCTCCCAAGATGTGCTAACTGTTGATTCTATAATTAAGTTACTAAACGTGCTTCCTTTCAAAATGGGGCATTCTGCTTACTGAAAGAGTCTGAGAGTCTCAGTAAGATCAATAAGTACCCCAAACCCTATGGACTCCTCACAAGTTGCACTGTAGGTTCAGTCTACAGTATCACTAATGAGAACACATGTAATATTTTAAAAAATACTTTACACTACTATTTCTTCAAAAAGTCCTGGCATCATAAAACATAACTTCTCAGATTGATAGATAAACCCAACCACCATGATAATGTGTATACCATCCCTTCGATTGCAACTTGCATAAATTTGCAAGTTACACAAATAATGCCTTTCAGTCTTAAATTATCAGTGTCCATATTTCATCTAAGCCTATCCTTCAAGCGAAGCATTCATCCAACCTGGCCATGGCTGGATGGAAATTCCCAACCTATAGCATTAGCCACCAAAGGCAGTCTGCAGCCTCCTAAGAGTCTCTGTATTTATCCAGAGTCATTAAAGTTAGATATATTCATTTACAACTTTTCATTTGTTTGATTCCACTATTCATAATCTATTTCATTGCAGGAATTTCTCTAGACCATCTTTTCTCGGTGTCAGGGAATAATTTCCCATCATTCCCCTAGGGGATTTCTTGATTTCCTCTGGAAAATGTACTCCATCTAGTGCTTTGTGACAATGCAACTGTATAACTGTGCAGTGACAGATACATTTTACCTATGGATTGAAGTTGAAAATTAGCTTTTAACAGGATTTCAAAGGTACCTGTTTTTAGTATTGCCTTTGAGTGACAACAGTTGGTACTTCCCCAATATTCCTTGACATCATTTCTTCCCTGAAACAATTGGACTTGAAATAGCTGACCTTTTCCTGGACAGTAAACAGATTTTTGTGGAGGCAAATACCTTCTTGTCAATTTGACAGAGCTCTGTAAACAGGCATCTTACCTTGTCAGGCTCATAAGAAACATTTGCAATGTTGAATTTAATTAAGAGATGTAGCCAAGCCCATTTGGCACAGCAACAACATCATTTAATATTGGGATAAAACGGCCCCAATAAATCGAATCATTTCCAAGATGAATACTCCCCTTTAATGGGATTCCGTCCAGCACAAATGAAGATGCTCCGCCATTCAGAGGGATCAATTATAAAGACGTGCACCTTTCTGTACCACTGAAAAGGCCCCTCCGCAGTTGTGTCACATCTGAATGTGTCCCTCACCAACAGAATTTCAACAAGTCAGCTGCTGTTGGCTGCTATCATTTAGACACATGGTGCTTCATCCCATATGGATGTGTATGTCCTTATAGCTGCTGACATCAGTACTGTGTGGCACAGGTGGCCAGTGATTCGCCATTGGACAAGAACACTTTACCAGAAGGGGCCAATGGAAGATTTATATTCACTTTTTGATTAAGTAATGGCAAATGGCCATGCAGTAAATATATTTCAATGTTAGAATTTTAGGTGATATGTTCTCATTATCGTTACTGTTGTTTGTTTGTGTGTTTTTGTATGAATGGTAATTTGATATATCCAAGAAAGTTAAGAGTGAATAAAAATGAAAACATTTTGAATTCTGAATTTAACTATTCTCCTTTTAATTCATATTAATATGAAGTTCATAAGATTCTCAAAAATAATTTTTAAAATGACAGACCTGCAAACTTGAAACTTGCATAAAAAAAAAATACAACTCAAAGCAAAAAATAATAATTATCAACCTTCAGAGCTCTATTCTCCAGTGAGAAGGTATTATATTACCTTGGTATTAAGTAATAATATTTTCCTTTACTTTGTTTCAATGATTGAAGGCTCTGACCATATGTGTATATCTTAAGTGCCTCTTTGTAGTAGGGGTTTGCTGTTCCAGCATGCCAGTTACTTAAACAATTAAAAGTGCCACTTTGCAATACTACTGAAAATACCCCTACCAATCATTGATATCTCTGTAAATGATATCGCTGACTAACCTGCCACTTTGAGTATTTCAACACAGTTGATAGGTTTTTAATGCAAAGGCATACAATCTTGCAAGAGTCATTTGTAAATCTGCCATTTTCAGACCTCCGATTACTTGGGCTGCAGTTATTTTATGTTGTTCTAAGCAGTTTCTGAGTGCCTTCAGAACTCCAGCCTCAGTGGACAGCCGTACTCTGAACCAGTGGGGAATATAAAGTACATACTATGGAAGTTCAATCACGCCTCCTTTCAATTTACATATAAGCCCCTGGGTGCAATACATTAAATACAAATCGTTTTCAGTCTTTCAAACATACGCCTGTGCTGCATATAGATGGATCACAGGCTGTGCTGTCACATGTCGGGGTGAAAACACATCCATGGATGGAATTCTGCTGCAAATTTGTTGCACGGACATGGCAGCTACGTTCGTCCTCGGCATATGTAACACAGATATTCCTCATCTGCAATAGGTGTATGCTTCTGTATTTGATTGCACACATCATATTGCTGAAGGGCAAAAACCACACACATACACACACAACAGCTGTTAATTCACTGCCTCTAATGGAGCTCAACGAAATGTTACTGGAATGAAATTCCAGTCCAGCACTGAACTTGCTCAAAAATACATTCTCATGGGTTTCAGAGGAAAAGAGACATTTATACAGAAAAGCATTTATTTGTATGAGATAAAACTGGCATTGGCTTCAACTGTCACACCCACCATACTCTGTTTGATTTTTTTTAAGTGTAGCTAGTGCACCAGTATCTGATTTTGAATTTAAACATTGTCATAGTAGTCAAACCAGAGCCTTTCATATAGCAAGATAACATATTTCACAGTAACAGGAGTGACGTGGCAGTGCTCATAAAACAAAAGCTTAAGCAAATTTACTAAAATGAAGAATAATTTATCTTAAATACAAAACAAAGCCGGACCAACACTAACATATGTTTGGAATTATTGTATTAGAAACATCCTCATTTCCATCACACTTTAAGCAACTATAGAGCTTTTTAAAATGACATACTATCACCCTCTTATGTCCACACTAATTAAAAAACATGTTGTAGTGTTTAGTGATCTTCCTTATCATACTTCAAGTCCGATGTTAAATGTTTTGCCTGCTGGCAAGCTGGTGAGTCATTTGCCTCACACAAAAATCTTAGTTTAAAGACATTATATTTGCATTTAATATCTGTAAGGTCACTCAAAAAGCAAAGGGAGCTCTAATAATTGTAAAATGTATACAAAAATAATAAATCTCATTTTCTAAAAAGATGCTTATCCTTCCATTTGTAGTTCTTTTATTTGTGTGTTTGAATATTTTTTTAAGCCATACTCTATTTGTAACTTATCTGTTGTCATTGCAATTTATTGTTGTGAAATGGACACTGCTGGAGAGGATAATTGGAATGATTTCATATCAAGATGGCTAAAATGATGGCTTGCTCAAATGAATATTAATGCTGTCTTTATGCCATGCCCTTTTTTGAACTATGGTTGAAACAGGGACAGGGACAGGAAGTACAGAACTATATGAAATACCCTTAATTTTCTCCATAAAAACCAAAGCTGCTTTTTGTGTACAACTTAACTGTGGTTGTCACTAAAGTGATATAAAAGCATTTATCTGAGAGCCAAATCTTCTCTGTGTCCATAAAAGCTTTCTCCATGTTTTGCCATTGCCATTTGCCAATTTTGAGAGTGTCACCCCCTCCACAAGACAGATAACAAGTCACATGCAATCATATCATCTGTCAGTTACGTTTGCTAGAAAAAGGTGTAGTTCTTGCATGTAATTATTACTCTGTGGAGCTCACTGATAATGGTAGCCCCCTGCTGGCTCAGAGAAAAAAGTTGTATTTTAACTCTACAGGAGAATAATGAGGATCTTGTGAACTGAGCTGAAAACATTTGGATATTTTATCATTTAATATTATTAATAATTTGCATGTGTGTGAGAGTGCATATAGATAGATGGATAAAGAGAGAGAGAGAGAGAGAGAGAGAGAGAGAGAGAGAGAGAATGCAATTTCACATCTCTTCCCTCTGCTTTGCTGTTCTTCAGTTGGCAGTCTAGCTCCAGCCCTGGTGGGAGGAGTCTATCATGTACAGATCTGCCATGAGGGAGGAGCTTGGGAAGCAGTCCAGTATGATGTCACTGGCCCAATGCCACATTGCAGAAGTGATCAATCCTGGCAGGGTTGACGGGGGAGGGGGATGGGCTTGTGTACCACAACATCCACTGTACCCTTTCAGCAGCAGGCTTCTGCCCAGGCCATCCTGAGCCTTGGATCAGCTGGAGCTTTCCCCACTCTTTCTGGACATTACACAAACTGTCCACCACTTAATTTGAAAAAAAAAAAAATCACTGATTCTTTAGAATGGTGTATTTCTTGTGTTAGAAGATCTGATGTTATGTTCATGTTAAAGAGTGCTATATAATATTGAGGGGCTTGTTAAGCTCTAATGACAATCTTATGCATGTTATAGGGTTCCCATATGCCATCATTCAGGAAACCGAACTTTAAATCATGAAGGTTTATGAGTTCTATCAGTGGTGCCTGTGCAACAAATTAAATAATCTTCTTAGCCTTGTGGAATGGCTCCTGTTGATATTAAATTGTTTCAAGTTGTGGCCACTGTCAGAATTCTGTTAAGTAATGGGTTAGAGCCAACAGGGCTCTAACACAAAAAATTACATTCTGTCAACGTTTTGTCAAAACTGTACCTTCAAGTTGTGGCAATCCCAATTTATGGGTTTGAACACTGTCACATGATACAATACTCACACAGCATATTATGTCTGTTTCACTGTGGATATGTTGTGGGTATACTGTACAGCACTGCTCTGAGAACATGCACAGAGCTTTCAAATCACTGCAATGTCACTTGCAAAAATATGCCGTTCATGCCAAGTATAGTAAATATATAGGTCATCTGGTTATTTGCTGCAGTTGGAAAGGATAGAAGTATAGACCAAAGGTATGCCGGTAGATGTAGAGGTATTTTTTCCAGACACAGATGTATTAATGCATGGAAAAAGTTACCAGGATTCATTGTGGAAACAGAGACCCTTAGATTGGTCAAGACAAGGCTAGACACAGTCCTTGTTACACACTAGACTACAGATTTAATGATGACCTTAAATGGGCAAAATGATCTGTTCTCGTCTTTAAAGCTTCCTGTCTTCATATCTGTGTGGTTATTGAACCTACTTTTATGTTCTACACTGGAGTCATGAGTGCCTTATTTTCAGCTGTCTAATGCTCAACCCTACTTCAATCACCAGTATTCACCATTGTATGAAAACAGCTGCTCTGTGGGAATAGACTGCTCTGCTTATTTCTGGGCACATTACTCTGATTCATTTCTTGCTTTTAATAATTTTCATTTCAGAACTGAAATGTTACAATGTTGCATTAACTTGTCAGCAGAGTGGTGATGGCAGCATCACTTTAAGGACCCATTCAGTGAGACTTGCAAGTATTACAGGCGCGTTTCTGTAACCTGTACATCACACAGCCAAAAATGTGTTTTCACTCAAACACTTCAGTCACAGCACCAATGTCTTGCACATACAGAACGCTGTTATACAGATGTTCCAGGAGGTTAACATTCTTGATGCATATAAATAACACATTTTTTGGTTCCTCGAAGGGCTAGGAGTTTATGGTGGCTTGCAATGCTTTGCCTCTCTAGTTGAATAGCCCTGAGCTACAGGGTGACCCAGCAAAGTAACTGTTAAAGGGAAAAAATAAAATTGCAATACATTACTTCTTTTCATGTCCTCAAGACCCCTAACATCAGTTCAGGTTATTCTGCAAAGGCTAGTGATATCCAGTCAGACTGCAACAAATTAAACAGTTTTTTTTCTGTTTTTTCCCCCAGCAGTCACCTAAATGCCCTTTGTTCACATGTCTCTGGACTGCCAGGGACACTTTGGATTTAAATGAGCCATCACAATTCAAATTAAATTCAAATTAAATTTCCAAAAACTAAAAACTCTTTTTGAGTTTACATACTTTGTTAATTTAAGGGACTGCAAAAGTCTCACTGGTGTTCAAGAAATGAAACAATGTAACTTGAATTTATGACACTACGCATGAATTTATCACTCAAAAACAAAAGTTCCACGGCGTTTGCATTGATGTTCCCTCTTGGTAACGAAACTTACAAATACCATTCAGTGTGAAGTGCTGCAGTTGGTAAAGAACATGCATCTCTGTAAATATGCAAAAATAAAAGTATTTCAATTTTGATTAATGCATTTAAAAAAATGCAAGCTGAAAATACATCAGAGACAGATGGCAGGGAACACACCCCAGAACAAAAATGTGAAGAAAGTATATAAATATTTACAGAATAAATATTTCTAATCATCCATTTCATCAGTTACCCAGATGGGTGATGTTTTCCCCACACACCCCTTTCAAGTTCCAACAGCAGCTGATGCATCTTGTCCTTCAAAAAAAAATTACTCTTCTACAGTGTATGCAAACTACTGAGATGCCTCAATTAATTATATTATTGGGTAAATAATATTTGAACATCTGTCCTCCTACAACACAAAGAGAAGATGACTTCAAACTGACAACATGAATTGCCGCAGTCATTCACTTTCTACATTAGCAGGCATGTCCCCCCCCCCCAAATCTGTGACTCAAAACTACTGTCAAACTGCTGCTCCTCAACCACAGCTATCCTATGCCATCATTCAGCCAAGATTCAGAGAAAAAAAAACAGCTTATGATAGAAACCACTTGTGCTTGAGCACATCAGGGTAGGATCTAAAGTATAAAACTTTTTACCCACATCAAATCCAGAAAAAAAGCCCTAAAATGTTCACCCACCCCCTGCTGTCCAGAAAGAAAGTGTATTTTTGTCCAACAGGAAACTTCATGAAGGGGCACATCAGAAGTTCATAGCAGATCTGTTTACTTGCTCATGCTCAAATTCCCAGCTTTCAATCCAGCATCGCTGTCTGCTTTCATTTCGCTGAAGTTATCGATCAACCCAAAACCCTGCAACTTTCCCACAGACAGGTTCTTCTTTAATCCCAGGTGTTTTCACTGCGGGAGGATTACTGCCTTGATCATTCGTACTTGGCATGGCACGTAACAGTGATCAGAACAACCCCTTAATGCGCACAACTTGAACGCATTATATATTTCTTTCTCTCCTTGGCTTTGGGGAAACCTTTTTTGCCAGCAAGAATAGTGCAGAGCATTGCAATTTCACACCTTCGTGACAGATACATCTTTTCTTTAGCTGGTAATAAATCTTTTTGAGGTAAAGTGCTGCATAGAATGAAGGTTCGTTGTTGCACCTGGCTTTCGATATACACTGACTTCAAAGACATTATGACGCACGTACACCTTCACGGTGGGAGAGAAAATGCTTTTGTTCGCTATTTAGAAGAGCTTAAAATGCCAACACTCTAGTTCTACAAGATAACAAAAGACCAGCCATTCTGTCAAAGAGGTACAATCACAAATGACAGGCTTAAATGTACTGCATTCTAGAATCGATCAGTACCACTCTGATGTATTTCCCTCTTTCACTAAGCTGCAATTGTTTAATCATGTCGTGTCGTACATTTATAATCATGTCATACATTTATAGCACAGACCAGAAACACCTCACTTCTCCCAGTCCAGTTTTTCCACCTACTGTCAAGTACAGATGTGCTGCAGCACAGCTAAATTTGATTACGGATTCATTAATTTAGTGTTCTCTGTACTAGCTCTCTGCGCCACCTTCTTTTTTTGGTAAGGCCATTGTGTCCCTCTTTGAGTAAAACGTGTGTGTGTGTGTGTGTATGTGTTCAATTTCTCTGGTGAATGAGTGAGGGAAAATTTTTTTTTACCAATGATGACTAACCCCACAGTGGTAGAACAAATTGGCTGTGAGGGATAGGGATGGGTAAGGGTAGGCAGGGTCCTCTCACCTCACTCCTCTCAGGCACCCTGTGATTGATCAGGCGCCTGCAAGTGGCTAGGATGACGTCAGTGGCGTAATGCCTATCCTCTAATGAGCACTCGCTCCACTATGGGGCACCGCTGACTGCACGTGAGTACATTAAAGGACTGCATCTGTCTCACGTCAGCACCCCTGTGCAAGTGCTGAGGTCATCAGAGTAAGGCAAGTCTAGTTTACAATTTGCAATTCAACATTAGGGTTGCATGTTGGGGGAAAAAAGCAAAAAGAGACGGTCGACAGTAAAAGCAGATATGGTTATGTCCTTTGTCTGGCTGTTCTAATGTGAGTAGTACTACAATATACCACTCACTGAAGAAAACAGGTAGGCAGGCGGTCTGTGAAGCTCAGCACAGTCACAGCACTAATGTTTTCACAAGGCCTTCATCAGAAGCCCTTTCACTGCTAATCTAAGCATCTGAGCCCCTGCTGAGCAAAGCCCAGCATGAACTGAGTAACTATTACACACATCATTTTCACACGCTCTGAGCATTTCCTGGTAATGACAACAAAAGCCTCCAGAGCATTCGTTGACAGTGGTTTAGAAACACGGACTCTGAAATCATTGCATCCTACAGCCAGGTTAAAGTGAGACTATATCAGCAGGAACCAGTTAGTTTTTCCACACAGACATTCTGGTTGGTAATAAATACTGTATGCTGCTAAACCTCAGCACTCTAGTTTGCACATGGTTTACTCTGAGCACTTCCAGGCCTCTACATGGACGTGTCATTTTAAAGAAATTCCCGATGAAAACATTTTACAATTTGGATTTTAAGATGAAAATAAAGGGGAAAGCACTGATATACATTACTATAAATACAAGCCCACATAAAAAGATCAAAATACTCACGCATTTTTTAGGTCATTATTGATGAAAATGTTTGAATTTATTCTTCTTCAAATAAGCCCCTGACTGACAGTCTGAGGGGAAGGTGGGAAGAAAATTGAGAGTGGGACAGGTTACAAGACATTGCTTTTGACCCCAGGTTGTAGTCCAACCCACTCCTAGACAAAACACATTGAGTTAGTAATCCACTTTTCACCTTTTCGCTAGCTACGCCCACACATATTCACTGAGGCACGCGTGGGTATCATTGATGAATGATATCATCTTAGAAGTTTAGAGATCAGTGGAGGGTTTAAATATGTTAAGCCTTTTATGTGAACATTCAAAGCCATTTTTTACATCATTAAAAGCAAAACAGAACTGTTTTCTCTGGAAAGCAGAACACTTGGATTTATACGACAGATACTGACTATCCAACAAGAACACATATTTTATGGCAGAAATTTGAATTTCAGCACCCCCTTTCCTACAGACTGCTGATCCAGTTTCTCTAATACAACAGTACCATGTATATATTTGCAATACACACTATATAAAAAATGAATTTGTATGCATGGTGGTGGTACATACAGATGAGTTCTTGACTAGCACCCTTACTAAGCAAAGGGATTTTCTTCCTTAACCTATTTACATAAGACTGTCATAATAGGCCTAGAGACCTGAACAAAGTGGATCACAGAGGCAACTCCACATAGCAGGAGCAGAGGTGGCCACATGTTATTGCTGCCTCAAACTGACATACAGGCATTCCAATAGCAATCTAGATTAGAGCCACTTGTTTATGACATTTACAAAAAAATGCCACATCAATTGTTTTCGGGAACACAAAATCTAGATTTTGATAAGAAGGTGGCTAAAGAGAGAGAACGACAGAAAAAAAGTTTTTTAAAAGCCACAAAAGACAAAGATTTTTTTTCCCCACCTGGGTCTTTGTTAATAAGTTTGTTAGTGCAATGAGTCACACTGCACATTTCACCCTCAAACCAATGATAGCGTATATGTATCAGACAGGATAGTTAAATTGGCAGCACATTTATTAATTTATTCAAAGCTTTTATATGTGTATAGACACACACACACACACAGGCGGCTTCAGTGACTCTTCAGTCCTACACTATGAGATACTATAGGAGCATTTCTTTATGACCACTCTCCATCCCATGTGTTTGGTTGTGTTACTCAACGTTAAGGACAGGTTAATCCTCTTACATGAATGACTGTCTACAACATGTTAGCCACTACAGAGGAGGAACTCATTTTTTTCCATTTAAAAACTTTTCCCTTCACTGCGAGATCCCCGCTCCCAATTCCAGCCCCAGACCTATGAATACTTCCCACGAACCACAGCAGTTCAGGAGAGAGCGCATTTGTTTGAAGCACACTCCATACATCATTTCCTTTCACTGCCCCACTCATGCACAACAGAGCTATTATTTTTTGTTGCTGGGAATTAATTTGGTTGTCTCTCCAGGTTGAATTCGCTTTGTTCTCTGCGTCTGCACATTTCACACTCCCCGTTATCATCTGTCCTCCAGATGGGTTATACACCTCACAATCCAGAACACATGCAGAGACAGACAGCTTTTTTTCCTGTCTAATACCAAACCTTGGAGTGTTCTAGCAGAGTCCTCTGTTTGCTCAATGGATATTCTTTGGTGATGTAAGCAGTTACAGGTTTCCCAGGCTTCAGGAAAGAGTACCGCCATTCACAACACTCAAAGCTACTAACACTACTCAACATGTTTGTTTAACTTCTCAGGCAGACTAAAAGGGCATTCAATCAAAATGCTATGTCACTTTGTCATTAAAGTAAGGCATTTATGTAATTTTTTTTTTTTTTTTGACAAACATTCTCAGGTGTTCAGTTTCCATTTTTTCTTCCCCCCATGCGATAATTATATTTAACTCAGTTCATCGGTTCAGTTAGCGCGCGCGCGCCCGCGCACACACACACACGTCAATGTCTTTCCAGCCAACTACCTATTAAGGTTCTCCACTCACAAATATTTTAGACTTTCTACAAAATACACATATACAACAACATATGATCAGACCGTGTATGCAAAGGTACCTGCAGAAATACTCACTGTAGCAATCCATGTGTAAAAGTCTGAAAGTTCAAGATGCTGAATGTGCAATTAAAATATCGTAAAAGCAGCTATGATTTTCATACAGACGGCATTGTGCAATTCACATGTTCCACCTTATTTACAGGTGAAATAAGATCTGATGTATTCATTTTCTTCTGTTAAACTAATAATACCTATGGGACCCGAGTTAGGGGACATCATGTACATTTCAAAACGCTGTGCGCTGAAACTGTGGATTTATAGAGTCTGTAACCAATATTACGATACACAAGACGTCGAGCATTTCGTGGTGGTTAACTTTCCACCGAAGTCTGTTATCTATATCATTTACAAGACATTGGAGACTTAATTACTGACTTACCTATCCGGGCAACTTCTAACTGCAAGCTCTTGACAAGGGGTTGTAACCAGAGGTGGACACCCAGAAAGTAAAAATCCTACCACATATTTGTTCTAGCCATTCATTACACCAGCTGAATTTAATTAGCACAACTCTTCAGCCGGGTAGAGGGACTAATTAGTGAAATCACCTTGTTTAGTCAATGGCTAGGACAAATACGTGGCAGGACCTTTACTTTCTGAAACCGGGGTGTCCACCTCTGGTTGTAACACTACTCGGCATCACCCCATCCTCCGTTACAATCGTCTCCATGTTTTCCAGAAAGCATATGTAAACTTTGAATTCCCAAGTCGAAGGGCACAACAATCAGAGACACACGTTTTATTTTGCAAAGGAATATCTGACAGCAAAAAGGACTGTGGATAAATCTGCGCTTTTGTAAAAAAAAAAAAAAAAAAAAAATTAAACGGCGAATGAGTGTGGTGTATACCGCCCAACAGGTGACCTTTACTGGAATAATATTAAAGCGTATGCTGCATAGGCAGCATGAATCGAACGTGGAAAAACAGTAGGTTTCCTCAGCGGGATACGTCAGACACGTGCGGGGCTGGTTAATTACAAAGATAGGATTAGAGTATTTTCTCTTCGGACAAACCCCATCGATTCAGATTCCGCAAGCGAAATCAGTAAGCTCCCGAGACTGGAACGATAAGAGGTCCCTGTCCGACTGATGAAATTCTGCTGGTTACTTACTGTGTGTAGCCCTTCGGTTTGGTAACACTCTACTTTAAGTGGATTTTGCAGCATCACCAGTACACAGATTTTTACTTGCAAAAAATAGATATGGATGGCAGAAACCAGGTTTATGACAGGCCTCTGTTAATGGATGTCTGCATATCATACATGATCAATTTCTTAAGAGGAGTTGTTTCGTTCAGTGGCACTACTTCTAAAAACATATCTCTTGCATTTTTCTACAGGTTATGATGGTAACTAAAACCTCAGCATTTGCACAAAACCATGCAATGTTCCAGAATGCGATGCAGTACATGTTCAAACTTGGAGCCCAATGAAAAAACAGTACTAAAGGAGCATCTAAACTTTGCTATGTTTGAATGGGTGTTCCGAAAAGATCACATATATTTTTCTGCGTTTACAAAGTGTGAGTGGGCGTGGACTACATGTCATTTCACCGGGTGACATATTTGGCATGATAGCGTTTTGCGTTTTAAGTATGTGCCCTACTATAAATCCATCAAACCAACCTTACCTTGCAAATGAGTACAAAATGCAGATCTCTGTCTCCTCCGAAAATCAAGCAGAAGGTCTCGTGAATTGATGAAAATCGAAGAGCGAAACGATGTATAATCCTTTAGCTGTGTCCTTCAGACGTCAGTCTCCTAATCTTTACAGGGTAAAAGGTCGGAGCCGAATGCGTGTGCGTGGAGCTGCTCTAATCTTTCTAATGCAGGGCTTAACATCCGTCGGCTTCAGAACGGTTTTCCTTAAACAGAGACGGAGCACTTGCAAAGTTTTAAATCTGCGCATCTATCAAGACCAAAGACTGCGGACTACTTTCCTTGCATCCGCTGTATCAACGTGTCTGTAGAAGTCCTCTACCGGTACAGAAGAGAGAGGGAATATATTTACGAGAGGTGTGTTTAGCGGAGGCAGTTGACTATTCCTGACAGTTGACCAATACTTACATGGCTCCTGTTGGTAACAGCAAATGAGTAGGAGAGGATCCACTGAGCCTAATCTCCTCCTTCAAAGGTTTTCTCTTGATCTCCAGCGCCACCCTGAGCGGCATGCTCTCGGTGCGATATTTCAAGCACTGTCCACGATACGAGAGCAATAATTCTGGAAGGGAAATTTCTCACACTGTAGTGCTAAATAATCCTAACGCACAATTATCCCAGTGCAATCAGGCCCTATGTTTTTTTTTCTCTTATACTTTTTCTATTGTTAAATTGCAATCATTATCTGTGCGCAACAGAATTGTACAGCATACTGACAAACTCAGACACACGGAAACGCTGACATGCGCGTGCATTTTTACACACACACACGCACGCACACCTACGTTTTACAAACTATGTAGTAGCTTTAGGACGCAATCTCTGTTCGTAGAGAAAACGCAAAGGTTGAAACGGATTCACCGTTGCTAATTCTAAGCGACTCTTCGGTTCCCGAAAGAACCATACTAGAATAGAAATTAATCGAACCAATATGGATGAGAAATACTATTTGCATTCTGCTGTATTGATTTTGTAGTTATTACATTGACCCAGAAGCTAGTATGGAGGTAGCTGTTTGATTCTGCCATTATTTCTTCCTGTTTGGGAAACTATGGAATTTGTAGTTCTATAAATAGCCTTATTGGTGAAAGTAAATGTAAAATCATTCATGCAATTCACGTTGCGAGGCGAAACAAGAAGAGGTTTTGTTCTCTATAGAAATGAGACTGCGGAATAACGAGTTTTGATATTACTGTGACTTAGGCAGTTTTTGTCCAGAATTGTTGTAACTGTGTGTATAACGCTCGCATCCACGCTAATATTAGGTTGAAACTTAATGCTATCTGATCAATATCCTAAACGGTTTGACATCATTTCTGATTGTTGGATATCTACTTGCTTCCCGTCTACTTCGAATTAGTATTCACATGGAAACACTCCCAACATGCACATAAAGATGGAAAAGATGCCAGTAACCGCACAGCTGGCCACTGCTCGGCAGCGTACAAGGGGAAATCACAAGTGACAGCAGCCTGACACTGTAGACGCACGCTACATGCCTCAGATTCACATTTCAATAAACACAGCGACAGATCATATGCTAAATACCATTATCTAATCTGACGTGCAGTTCACTCAGTCCGCGCATGTAGTTACCGCTAGTATTCCTGACCACCTGTAGCCTGTGCAGACATTTATGCAATCTAACATCAGTGAGCGTCGTCTCATTTCTAGCAAGGAACTGACACCCTGAATTATAAATAAATAAATGCACGCTTTTATATTTGTATTTGTAACCAGACAGGTCTATAGAGGTGTCGTGAGCAACTAATGTACTCAGAAAATGTTTTCCGAATTTTTAAGTGGCCGAGCCCTGAAGAAGATGTCAGTTGGCTGAAAGTTTTTTTTATAATTATTATTGGCACTGTGAGGGATGATAAAACGTCCTGTCAGTGATGACAGACTGTTGGACGCTGTGAAAATTATGGTGGAGAGGGCAATCTTACTTTGCAGTTTTCCGAAACTGAATGTGTGGCAGTTTCCCTCCTCTGTCAGACTCGCTGGGTAAATTTTGTCAGTGTAATTCATACGTTGCACGGGTTGTTATGCTGCCCTCGAATCTGATTGCCTGTAATATAATCTTCGTATAGTCACTAATGCATTCACAAATAAAACAACTTGTAATGAATTTTGCGCCGTGATGCTTCTTGCAATACAAGTGGATCCCATTACCGTTTTGGTAATGACAAGTTCATTACATTTTGTTGTGTATTGTTTGTATTATTTGTTTTGATTTTTTGCATTCCATGCACGATTGGAAACAATCGGTGTTGCTGTGCACTTTGCACAGTGAGCTGCACTGGTGGAGCTGCTCTGTAACGGCTTAGTGTAATCAGAGATCCGCGATACGGAGAGGACGGTGCTGTTGCTGCACCTTGACGTGTGAAACGGCAGTAGATTGCCTGATGTGTGAACTGTAGTTTGCATGTTTCTTTTATGAAGGCAGCGCAGGCACTAAATCCCTTCTGCATTCTTGCTTTGTCTCCATGAAACGCTGTCCCTGGCTGTTTGTCAGTCGCAGACCGCTGTTAAGAATTGCCGCTCATGAGATTTCTCATTTGTCAGGCAGGTTCCAACGTGGAATGACTGAAATGAGACTTTGCTAAAACCGCATAACTCCGTGTTGAGTAACAGAAAAGCAACACCTGCTTAAATGTGTTACTAAAACAATTTGCGATTGTGATTAGATTGAATTCTCACCCCCCCCCCCCACTTTCTGTTTGGACACTATGCTTATTTTCTAACTAAAAACTATGTTATCCGAACATTGGTTAAGGAGAATCTAAGGGCAGCAGTGTGGTGAGGAGCAGGGCTTGTAACCAAAAGTAAGCTGGTTCCGTTCCCTGCTGGGGCACTGCTGCTGTACCCTTAGGCAAGGTACCTAACTCAGAGTTGCCTCAGTAAAATATCCAGGTGGATGACAGGTAAAAACTATGATCTATGTAAGTTACTATGGATAAGAGCATCTGCTAAATGTCAATAATGTAGTGAAATATACAAATACAATTGCATTAACACGTTTACATAAATGAATAAACTCTTGCTATATACAAACCTAGCAAGACACCTACCTCTGAAATCTTGACATGAAATTGCCTGTGAAATCTTTAGAAGATTTGCACCAACTAGCTAGCAAATGACAAGGAATAGTCAGACTGGTTCAAGGCGAATAGATGGTCAGCCACGGACATGTTTCTCGTTTACCACGCGATTATGAAAAGACAGTGTAGTCATTTACCCTGATTCTACATGATGCACAGTATGAAAAGAATTTATTATTATGAGCTACTCTAAAATCGTAAAAAGTGAAGATATGTTTGCATAGTTTATATTTAGATACCTACAAGTACAAGCACATGGTTAGGCTCCTGTTTCATGTTGTAAAGTTTAGCGGTCTTATATCCCATTTGAAAATTACTTCCAGTGCATCACTTTGCCTTCCCTACTATTGCAAATAAATGTGTTTGCAGAGTTTCAACATTCTGTCATTTGAGTTTAATAAAGTCTAATAGCCAGTGTCCTGACTGTTTTGTAGATTGTTTCCTTAAGTTAGGTTGTGAGAAAGTCAAGCTTCAGTCCATTGTTTGACAATTTTTGTAGCTCTTCTTTGGGGAGGAAAAAAAAAGCCCATTTGATTTTTTTCAGTGATGTAACAGACATTAATATAATCAGATGTCATCTTAAATTATTGACTTGGAGAAAATGGAAATTGACTTGTGTGGGAAGATTTTCATGCTTTCAAATACCAAATAGGTGAAGGGTGAAGTTGTGGTCAACGTGTTTGCTGTGAAAATGAGGCATGCGGGTGCTTTGTTTTCGCAAGAGAAGGTTTCTGTCAGCAACAGAAGTAGCCAGATCCCTCTGCACTTCAAGCAAAGCTGTGCATCAGAAGATGACAGATGTTGCAGCATATTTCCCTTCTCTTAGTAATTAGGTTGATTTGTATGTCTTTTAAATTTGCAGGACTAGAATGCCAAGTGTTATTGAATAGAAATTTACTGTATGAAATGTTACCCCCCGTCACAGGTTTTGTTCATGTAAAAGTAGCATGCTATTATTAAATGCAATACATGTTTGATACAACAGAAAGAATAAAGACGAGGTTTATATTTCTGGCTATGCACACAGCTGCCTTTACTATGCAAACTGAACCTTTTTTATGTATTGCTTGTTACACTGCTTCACCAAAAGAAACCACAAAGAGCTAAAAAGATTTTTTTTCCCTTGATGATTAATTGTTCCATTTCAAAAACACTAACAATGAAGGCATTCAAAGGTGATTTAAAGCGCTTCTAGAATTAAGATTGAATGACTTGAACATCTTGCCATTTTTACAAGGTATCCATTCATGCAGCTGGATTTTTTTTTTCCCAGGAAATTCAGGCTAGCACCCTTGCTCAAGGGTATAACAGCAGTGACCCACCTGGGAACTGACCCGGCAACTTTTCAGTTATAAGTCATACTCTTTACTGCTGCAGTGCATTGCTGGTACTGATATTTAAGCATACATCTGCAGAGATTGATCCTGCGTTGTGGAATCCTTCTGGGCAAGACGGCCTGACGTCTGAAAGTCAGCACACTCAATGAATCTGTCAAGCACAAATGCAGTTGAGTGGATGGAGAGTTGTCTCAGTGCTCATTTAGTTATTAGATTGCTATCACACGGATTACATTTGTGCATCTGCAATGAGGACAAAGTGACATTGGTTGAAAACATTCAAGGGGAAATGTATCAAACTTTAAACTGCAAAAAACATTTTACAAGTCCGGAAATATTTGGAGAAAGCTGATTAAAATGTCTTTCCCCAGCGGTGTTCTGTGTGTAATGATCAGGTTCTTGTCTCATGATCACCATGTAACAGTAATCTCATTTTAGGTTGTTGTGGAAAAAGTCAAGGATCTGAAAATGAACAACAGGGAAAGCATTAAGGCACTCCAAACGCACAGCAAATCTGCAGCCCTCATAGTGCATATCAATGCATCTGTGGTACCATACTGGTTTTGTTTACCATGCCAGGTGGTGACTGGATAGGAGAAAAATAAAACGAGGAAGGACAAACAGAATGCGCAAGAGAACATATCGCAATAATGGATGTAAAAATACAAAATATAGATACAAAAATAGAACCTGGCCTTGAGGCAGGCCACACATGCTCATAACCTACCCAAAATCACCAAAGTTCACCCCTCCGGTCACCTATGAGTCTCCGCGTGTATTCAATGACCTGATGGGTATATTCATGTAAAGTACAAGATCTTATTTCTTTCTGTATTGTATATATTTCTATATATTGGGTCAGGGTGTTTTCCAACCTTTCCTTTTTTACAGTCTGGGTGTTTTTTTGTTTGGTTTGTTTTGCTCCCTTCAGGAAAATGTATTCTGTCCTGTGCTATAAAACAATGCAATCATAGCAATGCCCCCTAACAAAACCATTTTTAATTCATTTTAATTGATTTTGATTTATTTATCTAAACATTGTTATTTTCAAATCAAGTCTGATTACATTTAGATTTACATTTTGTCATTTGGCAGGCACTCTCATCCACAGGGTCATACACAGAATACAAATTGCATCTAATAAATGGTGTGGAAAATGGCACATACAGTACAGCACTCCGCTTACCACTCAAGTTAGAACATGTGACAGTCTCTATGCTATGATAACTAGTGCATATATGCTTTAATAAGTGGATAAGTGCTGCATATAATTACAGTGCAACGTTCCCTACAATAAAACTGTACAAGCAAAGGGAAGGTGAGCTAGGCTTGGATGGGTGAGCCAAGATGCATTGAGTCTATAAGCCTCCTACAGTGGTCAGAAGAGTGGACTCAATGGCTGTCTTATGTAACAGACTGAAGATAGGCAGCGACTCCACTCTCCTGACCACCATAGGAAGTTCATTCCCCTTGGGGGCCAGAAAAGACAGAAAGCAACCAGTACATGTGGGTGGGGGGGGTGGAGTCAGGCATTAAAAAATTGCAGAATAGAGTGACCTGGCTGATGTGTAGGGTTGCGTGATGCTGGATTGACTGGTAGGCTAACACCAGCATTTTGGAGGGAGAGCAGTAGTTTACGCTTCTCCAATCACACGCACAGTGATTATTCATTTATAAGCAGTGTGACACTGAGGGAAACAGCAGGGCCAAAGATTGCCAGTGTGATTCCCAGGTGGTCCATGGCTGTTATATTTTTGAAAAGGGTACTTAACCCAGACTTTCTCAGTGCCCTAGACAGTAAATATCCAGCTATATGAACAGGCAATTTGTAAAAGGACAATGGACAATTTGCTATGTAAGACTGTCTGGATAAGAAACAGACTGCACTTTTATGAGTACTTTTTATCCGTTGTTTCATATGTTCTCAAAAGCCAAAACAGTTATATGTCAATCAAGGGATTACACATAGTATCATTTCAGTTAAACCCAGAGTTCAGTTTCCAGTCAGATACTCAGATATCAAGTGGTCGAAGCTGACAGGGGCAAATAGCACTCATCCCTCATTGGCTCAGCCGATTGTACCTTTCAGAACAGCTTGGCCTTAAATCCGCCTATTAAGCAACCTTTAAAATAAGCTGGAAAGGCTCCTCTTGAAATATCATGAGGTCTTCATAAGAAAAGGCTAATGTATGTCATGCCAAAAACAGCAAGAGTGAAAAAGTCCTGCTAAATGTCCCATATTGTCTCTAAATCCATGGATAAGCTGTCATTTTCCCAAGTGCTTGTGGGTCCAAGGAGAGCGCTGACATATTCCTGGCAAGAATATGTATCTATATGTGTCTCAGCACACACACACACACACACACACACACACACACACACACACACACGCACACACACACACACACACACACACACACACACACACACACACACACACACACACACACACACACACACACAGACATTTTGACACTGACAGTTCAAGTACATTATTGAATTCTCCCAACTTTAGTTGAATGTAACACAACATTCCAACATCACAACATTAAAAGGTTTACCATGTGGTGGTTCTTGGGGTGCACTGTATTGATATAGACAGGTAAGGATAAAAAAACCCCCAGAACTTTCAAAAAGAAAATGTATACAGGAAAAAACATCAAAATAATGTTTAGGCCACTGCTTATGAAAAAGCAACAATATGAGCCAAAAGGTATTAAGTATTAAGAATTATTAATTCTAAGCATTAGCTGAGACACCCCAAAGCGTTTTAAACATTAAAGCCTTGTTGTTTAATCTGATCCATGTATAGCTCCAGAAGGGCTACTGGGTGCAAACAAGTGCTAATTACAGTAACTATAACTGGATGTCAGCCTTAGGGTGACTAAGGGCATTTCCACAGTTACTGAAAAACCAGACTTGCACCACATATGCATCATCATCATCATCATCATCATCATTAGTGGCCATCATTAAGGGAAAGTTATGCAATGTTTTTGAAGCTATTTACAAAGTTGTACACCGTCTAGCACATTATAAGTAATATGTCACGCTGGGAGGTCCAACAGCTGGAGATTCAAAACAAGCCAGTTACAATTACCCCTACTCCACTCTGCCATTTGCCAAGCTTGCCTCTGTATATTGCAGTGCCATTACCAAAAAAATCAAACATACAACTGATCGACAAACAAATTTCAAATCAAGGAATCATGCAGATAAGCATGACTACTGTTGTTTTATGGTCAGGCACTCCTTGCTGAAACAATCACAAAACATTGTTGTCTCAGCCCTCACTGACATTAAATCTCTTAAGTCAACCTGAGATCTTGGATGGTTTGGCCACATCTGGCAAAGCAGACAGATGATTCCTATGTTAATAAAAGGCTGAAAGGAAAACTTATATTTGCAGCACAGCAGAAGTTATTCATAATCTATCTCTATCTGCCATTGAAAATGGGCAGTTGGGCCCGGAAGGCTTTATAGACTTTATACCAAGATCTTTGCTGATGATATTTCCCATTTACATCAAACTGTGTTCCTTTCATACCTCCATTTACTGTACAAGCTGTATGTCCATTTCAAAGCCACCTGTAGGGTACAAAAATGTTTTTTGTTTTTTTTTTTGCTCAGAACTGCAGTCACTAAGAACTTGTAGTTTTGTTGTTGCAGATACATGCAAGTGTTACATTTTTAAATACAAACGTGGTTTTTCTTCCAATTTTTAGTGGTTACTGAAGATTTCAGAATGAAAAATTGACTCGAATTTACCTGTGAGGACAAGTTATGGATAAATGTTGATGGAATTCAGGATTACATTAGAGTTGCGTACTAAGAGGGTTACTAGGTCTTATATTATTGTAGATCTATAGTATAGAAAAGTACAATGACTCCAGACATCCTGCTGTCATTCATGTGATAGTTCATCCGCGCTGTGTATTTGCCATTTAGAGTGCAGTCACATGGTTGGATGACAGAAAGACAGGTCAGAGGTCATACCGTTGGCTATAAAAGATGCATTCAATGCAGGATGTGTAGGATGATACAGGATCACATTAAAGGAACACAGGAAGAGAACTGCCTTGGCCGTGGGGAACTATTTCTTATGGGAGAGGGACGAAGAGTGACCTTGTTTTGTACTGCTGGTAATGCGAATTTCTTTTTTATAGATTTCGTCTGGTATCCAGCGTGCTCCTACGGTCCAGCTGCTGTGAGGCACATGATTATGGCTTCACAGAGAATATGACTGAGCACCAGTGTGTGCCTCCCTCAGTCTTTCAAAGAGAGATAGTTAAGGAAATAATGCTGTCCAGCTGACGGTCAGCTGTTGTACAATTCCTTACAGCACACCGATGTGGCAAACTGGAGGTAGTGTTGTGTGACAAGCCGTTATGACGTAACAGTGTCACCCAGCAACGTATCAATCAATTCAAAGGCCAGCGTAAAGTAGATAGAAAGTGTTTTTTTTCATGGAATATTTTCCAGAAAAAAGTTACCAATCTGATGAAATGAAGCAAAGAGATGTATTCTCATTCCAATGCCCTTGAAATGAGAATACATCTCTTTGCAGACACCCTCTCTTGATATATTTTTAAATTCATTTTCCCACAGATAGGGCTGAAAACACGAAAGAGAACATTTAAAATGTATAGGGGTTTCCAAGACCCATCTCTCAATAATATTGGGTGTGTGTGCATGCATATGTTCTCAATATGCATATCTGGGTCATTTCAAATCCTTAAATATTTCTTGTGAAATAAAAAAAAATCATGAAACATTATTAATGGACTTAACAAGCCAATATCCAATCAGTGGGTATCAGCATATTGTGTGCATGGAATTTGCATGTGTGGGAGTGTAGTTGTGCATGTCCATATGTTTGCATTTGTGCTTGTGAGGATGTGTGTGTATGAAGGCAGGTCTCAGAATCAGACCATGACAAAAGTAAGATTGCAGAATTGCACACTAATTAACATTGGAAGGCCCCAAATTCAAAACCAGCTTCCATTTACATTCCTCTCCTTACTACAACAAAGTAGAATGCAACACACAGAAAATACATCTGAAGGGAAAAAAAGCTGAAATGTGTAACTGAATGTTTTAGGCAAAGATCTAGTGCTGTTTGACTGAACATTCCCACTGGAGTCTCAGAATGTGGGCTGCACATTCAGTAGAGATGCAGATATAGTAAAGAAGATGTTGGTAAAAAAATACTGAAGTAAGAAGAAATGTAGAAATCTGTGAATTCATTTAACAGTAATTTGTCCAACACCAAGCTTGCACTTTATTTTCACTTTCATTAGAGCAGACAGCACCTTTTTGTCTGGTCTTTAAAGCTCTTAGCCTTCTCAACAGGAATCTAACTGAATGTTAAAAAAAAAAAGTAGATGAGTGTTTTTTTTTAAAGATGGTTCTGTTTAGTGGTTATTCCTGAAATGTATGAGACATGCCCCTGGCTCTGATGGATGGACACCAGTAGCTGCAATTGGCATAGGCCAGGGGTGTCCAAACCTCTCCTGGAGGGCCACTTGTCCTGCATGTTTTAGATCTCTCCCTGCTCCAACACAGCTGATTCCAACGATCAACTCGTTATGAACTCCTGAAGCTGCCGAATAACAAACTGATCGTTTGAATCAGCTGTGTTGGAGCAGGGAGAGATCTAAAACATGCAGGACAAGTGGCCCTCCAGGAGAGGTTTGGACACCCCTGGCATAGGCACTGAGATAAAGGGGGCAGAGCCCTTTCAATGTCATAGAGAGATCAGTACACGGGACTGCAAGAATCTCTGTTAGAGATTCTTAAGGTGGGAGGCTGAGGTAAAAGGGGTCACACAGAGTGCTGGAGAGCATGTAACTCCATGCTTCATAAGCTGTCAGCGGCTTCATGATCAAGGGAAGAAGGCAAAAGATTGCGGCGACACAAGCAACACGGCTGAGCATTCCAAGATAGCATGGGGCCTACCTTTACTCAGGTCTAATAATCACTCCATACACTGCAACGGTGTCCTTATGCTTATGATGTTCAATATTCCTGACTTCTTTAAACCTTGCAGTTTTCATTGATTATAAACTAATTTTCCAAGTTGAATAACCAATTTGTACAGTTACAACTTCTCAACTTTATTCCTTTACAAATTGATGGTATATTTTTAAACCTAAAGGATGCCATCATACATTAATATTAATGATAATATGCTAATATAGATTAAAATGGATGAAGCAATTTGGCAGTTACGGAGAATACATTTGAAATGAAATGGGTTCTCTGCTGATGATATGTGGCAGCCAAAGAGAATGCACCAGTAAGATCTCATGCAATGAAAAATATATGCGAAAAAAATATGCAAAATGTTTTTGTTTCTTTTTTTTTCTATCTGTGATTCTCAACAACAGTTGCTTCCCAATGTAATGAAATATAATTACAATCACATTTTATTGTGAGAATGCAAAAGAATGGACAGAAAAAATCAGAAATGCACACCAGGATCAGCGAAGACTAACGAGGTATAATTGAAAAGGCTGAGTGTGACATGGACATTTTAAATGGCATCAAGGTTTCCTCTTATGAAAGGTATTGATTCCCAGGTGCAAAGACAATTGATTTCACTGGAGGCCCAGTCAAGCCAGTACAGACTTTATTTATGATTTATGCTGGGGGATTGAGAGGAGTGCTACTGTAGAGAGTGTAAAGTTAGAACAGAGGCATGGTATTCCTTGACAACCAAGACATTCGATACATTGATTGAAGAATGCAAATTCAGATACTGGTGGTGTCTCGTTCACTTCTCCCTTGCCAATTGCTGACCTCTAAGGAACCATCTTTACTTTAGT
The DNA here is from genome assembly GCF_013368585.1 of Megalops cyprinoides. Classification (NCBI taxonomy): domain Eukaryota; kingdom Metazoa; phylum Chordata; class Actinopteri; order Elopiformes; family Megalopidae; genus Megalops; species Megalops cyprinoides. Next base: position 8,496,618 of record NC_050597.1, read on the forward strand.
TGCAGTCCTACAGCCAGACAGGTTCGCAAGAAATTGAAGTGGTTCACAAAGCTTCTAAATCCTAGCTAGAGGGGGAAAAAAACAGCATAAACATCAGTTCAATAAAAAACAATTACACAAACGAACAGCAGTTCTGGACAATGCTCCTGCATAATTTATTTTCAAGAATGCAAAAATAAGTGTAAAAAGTGTGCTTTAACTGTACATACTCAACTGAATTCCAACGATATTTAACATTATTATGAATCTATTAAAACAAAAATATGGTCTGTTTTACATTCTGAATATTTGTTTTGAACATCGTTAGTGGTAGCATACGTAAGTGTTTGCTGTCCCCTGCATATTGGTGACATATTTAGATTCAAGTTAGCAGTCCTGTGAAAGGGGCATGATGAGTGATACTGTGAGTGACCACAAGAAGCATGGCCAGGGGTAGAGATTATTCATGAAAGCTTGAAAAATGCTTGCAAGTAAACAAAGAATGGAGCAGGGGTTTATTGTTATTTAAAATTTTACGGTAGAATATTGACTGTTAAAAACCTCAGCATGTAAATAAGCTAAATTTTTTTTTAGTGATACCAATTAACATCAGTTTGTTACCTTCCTCCAAAATTTAAGCTGCCTCCACTCGCACCCAGATAGCGGGCTTTCTGTAGCAGTAAACTAGCATATCACACAGAGCAGCACACCTCTTCTGAGACTAAAATAAATATTCATATTCTCGGTAACCACAGTTGTTGACGGTGTCAAGCCTTACCTGAAAAATGAGCAGTGATAAAGCACCTGCGGTCAACCCCAGGCAGACAGCACCCCCCAATCCCCCACACCCCACATCTTCATGATCTGCCTTTTATCTCCTCTCTTAACTGAGGTTTTGCTGTTAGGGAATAGCTTTTGCTACTGAGGGATGATTACTGCAGTTTTGGAGGCTGGGGGATTCTGTGCTGGAACCTGCCTGGAATAATGCATATTGTACAGAAGGCTGGAGACATTATCAAGAAATACTGTGCGTAAGCAGCTGTGTTTCTGGCAGACAAACTTCTCAATCCACCACTGGAACGCTAGGTCTAAAAACCTGAAAAAGTTGGGTATGAGTATGAAATGTTCAACAGTCTGTGTCGTTGGTTGATTTCATGAAGACAGTGATCTCCTGAGAGACCCTTGTTCTTGCTCCTTGCTTCAGTGAAAAACAGCGCTTATGCCACCAGCTACTTTGACCATTGGTGAGGCGTTATTTTTACTTGTAAGAGTCAGACAAAGCTTGGTTTTTCCTATTGGAAATAGGAAATATTCAAATTCTAAAATGGCAAAAACACACTCTTCCACAAGTAAAGCATCTACATAAAATGAATTATATGTCATCACAATTATTCATTTGCAGAGCCTGCTATACACTTATTCCTTGGTAAAAGCTTGTCTGAGCATTAGGGTTTTAGGTGACATATTTTATAAGTGGGAGTTAAAATGCTTTTCCTTTCTAATATTATGCATATTACCCTAGGAAATAACATTTAAATTGAACTGTTTTGGAAACAGATTCTAGTTTGTTTAACCTACTTATTGCTACATATGGATGAGAATTCTATTGGCTTCATATTGCAACCTCCGAGTTGTACCCTATTTACTTCTTGTTTACCTGCAGCACAAGTTCTCTGGAGAATCTGCATGTATGAAAGAGAATACAGAGCTAATTTGCATTCTGGTGCAATCAGAGCTGCATTTCTATGTGAATCATGGTAAGGTGAACGTGTGCAAGTTGCTCTCACGTCTTTGCTGAAAGCTACTCTTTTGGCTGTTCCTCCTTAAATACTATGTAATTTTTGGGGTTCTTTGGGTTGAGATTTTGCGTAATTATTTATTTCCCACTGTTTAAACCCATTCTACAATCTCAAGTAAATACAAGGCTTGAGCTCACAAGACACCCAGACTGAACAATGACCGCCTATTGCAAAGGGATAGAAAAGAAGGCTGAAGACTGGGTGAAATAACACCCCTGGTTCTAAAGCCAAATTAACATTTTTTTTTTCATGCATAGATTACATAGTGATTTTTGGGTCTTACTTTACCTCAGAGAATAAAGGTAGCAGTCAGACCAGAAAACCATGCTGTATCACAGAGGATGGCACGCATTTGCACTGTCTGATGACTGTTCTTCCATTCCAGTAATGTATAAAGCATTTATGCCAATGTTCAATAATTGATGCACAGTGCAATTACTCATTCTCTGTTTGAATATAATTATGTTAATAATGCTCCAGGACATTGAAATTATTTCATCTGTTGAACCCAAGAAGCTGTTGTCTGTAAATTCTAAAGCAGAAGATAATGTTCTGGGCAGGCTGACCTCACACAGTCCCTCCCGTGTGTGTAATTACATTCCCGTCAAGGTTTTCAGGGCACACATGAAGGCGGAGTCAGGAGTAGAGTCAGTTACAGGGTGGGCATTATTTTTCTGCTTGTTTGGCTTGAGATCTTTCAACACAAAACAGGTCATTCCTTTCTGAAACACTAAATTGCAGAATGAAAGCACAAATATGTCAAGACAAATTTAAAAGACAATATATTCCTTTCCACTTGCCTTTCTGTGTTGCAGTTAACTGTTAAAAATGTGATTTTAAGTTTCATATCACATGGTTTTATCACGATCATAACCACATGAATGAGGGCTCATTTATGACATTTGAACCCCCCAATGTGAGGCTTCAAGTGTCTTTAAAAAGCTCCTGACAACTCGCTTACTTATTTGCTGTCACATATATTTTTTCCTTTCAATTTCTTTGCTTTTTCTCTTTTGGTTCTTGCGCTAGAAGACAAGAGTTCTTTATTCACAGCAGTTGCTAGAGCAGAAACCTATTTTTGACCAACGCCAGCATGTAGCATTGTTGCCCGTTTCTGTCATTCAAAGCTGAGTGGAATCACTGATTATTAAAAATTTTTTTTTTTTTTTTTTTTTTTTTACGAGACTCTTTTGAAAGAAAGTTATTTCAGATTTACAATTGGTCTTTCAAGCTTTTTAATTTACCTTCCTACCTAGACAGTGAACAGACGGCTGTGATGATTTGCGTCAAGAGAAATCAATGTCAAAATTTCTTAATGTGTGCGTGTGTGTGTGTGTGTGTGGGGGGGGGGTAATAAATAAAAAAGGCAAATAAATAAAAACACACATAAATTGTGCAGCAAATGCCATTCCTATAACTATTTACTAATCAAATATAAAATAAGAATGTAAAAAGAACTCTGAAATTTATGTCTTACTGTTTACTCAAAAGTTTTCATTTCGGTTCTGATTCAGTGATGAGCTCATGAGGGTCTTATATTCCACCTATACCCAACGTCCACTTCTCTCCACTTGCTGCTATTGCTACCATGCTGTTTCATCGCTCAGAACACCACTGCCAATGTACACTCCATTAGACCTGGGCCGAGTCCTCCTCATCTCACCTCCAAAGCCGAGATGGCACCGGCCAGCGAACCTCCCCTCATCCTGAACCTCCTAACTGCCCAGAGCCATTAATCCTGTGCCAGCAGAATCCATGGTGTGCTTGCTGGACAACTTCATTATTAATCTGTACCTGCGGTTTTGCTCACCTCTTCTTGCGTTTGCAATAATTCATCATCATGATGCTGGAGGGGCGGGGGGTGTGGGGGGGCTGAGACAGAGTATTCTACAAGAAAAATCTAAAAGAACTCCAGTGATACACCTTTATTAATTTAATACAATGGTTATGACATTGAAAAAGATACATGGATCCCCAGAAACAGTATGGTGCATGTTTATGAGATTAAGATAATGATAAACCTGACAGCAATGCATATTGCCTTTTTCTTTAGCCAGGAATAAAAGTACCCGGGATGTTTTCCAGCCACTGTGGTATTCACTGTCAAAGATGATAAAACAAGCACAAACACTTTGGTCCTGATGTGCATGCCATTAAAGTTGTGCATGAAAGAACACTGCCACAGCATTCTCTGGTGCTGCTATGGGAAGGATTATTATTCTTATAGTGTCTACACATAGATGTTTTTCTTTGTCAACAATGGTATTTTCACATTATCATGACGGACATGCACTGCAGTCAGGCTGTAGATATGAAATGCAAGTTGATTTGACTGAAAGATTTATTCTCCTAGCAAATTTTTCCTAAAATCATGAACTTTCTTTTTTTAGAATAAAAAACTGAAAAAGCCCGATGTGTGAAGTCGGCATGTAGAGCATGTTTAATACTTCTAGCCAGGAAAGATTTTTAGCACATTGGACCCTTCACCATCAATGAAAGCACTCCAGTAAAATTCGTACACTGCTGTCAGGTCTTTTGCAGAATATTAAAAAAAACTGTGCTTACCACAGAAAGCTTTCACAAAAGACGAACACGGGCAGAAGCATTCATTTTAAAAATCTTCTTAAACTTTTTTTATCAGGTAAGCATTTTCTTTGCTTGGGGAAAATGATACTCTTCAGGTAGCATGGACAGATGAAAGTTTTAATGTGAATGATATATTTCTCAGTTATATCTCCAGTTTATCTTGACCAACATTTAAGGCCCATACATTTTTAGCTTTTTAACATTTTTTATCACTTCGATTTTATCTTTGTATCCTGTAGAAATAATGCACTACATAGTACCCTGTCATGATCTGACTGTCAATAAATGATAATGAAATTAAAGTTAATTCATTATTTGAGGATCAAACCCTATGCTTTCATGGTTTTGCATGGATCGATGACATGGGTAAAACTGTGTTCCTCCAGAATTAAATAAACGTGTCTGAGACAAATGCATTTTTATATATATTAGGGTTATTGGCCCCAATTTATATTATATGTAACTATTCTTTAAAGTATATGTAACTTGACATTATGACTGTCACAAACAACTGATGTGCTTCAACTAATATGGTTGGTGAGTCATAAAAAATGTAACCATGTGCATTAAAACATGGCATATCACTGTCAGTCACAAGTGTGCACATCATTATGACTGCTTTATTTCATTAATACATTTTATATGGCATTATTCCCAGAATACGTGTGTACAAAATTAGACCACAATTATCAGTGTCTAATTAATTAATTATTAATTACGAAGAGAAGCTTTCTTTATTTGATACTTCCCCAGTAACAGAAAGCAGGCATAGGCCCAAGACACCAGGAGCAAGATCTCTGTCTGAAATGATCTCTATGACAAACAATCTGTAGCTGGTTTGTCCAAATTGCCCTTCTGGAAAGACCTTTTATTTCTTGAATCTAACATGCACAATGAGAAATGCAGCCACAGGCATTGTGTGACTATGTGTAACAATGTGCTACATTAGCAAACTATTTTACATGCAGGAATGACTGTAATTACCATGCATTACTGTGTTGCCCTAATGAAAAACAAAGAAGAATGTTTCAGAAAAAAGATGACTTTTTTCTAATTATTTAAAATGATTGCAAGACAATAAACTAACTACATCCATAGCCTTATGGTAGCTTAAGAGAAATCAAACATCTCTGTGAAGGTCATGAAAATGATAAAATGTGTATGATGGGTGATTCCAGAATTTCCCATTTAATGTCTTTGAACAGTATGAATGTATTCAAATATGAACTTACTGTGATATTTCTATAAATGAGGGTAATTTGCTTCAGGAAATACCAACCACACAAGGCCAGGCCTTTGGTTTTTTGTTGAAACAGGTTAAATCATAAAATATTATGCAGAATGACAGTCCCCATGGTGATTTTTTTATCTAATTTTACCTCCAGCAAAATATTGTATCATTATAATAAGACCATCATCATATGTTTGATTCCGCTGAAATGAAAAATGACACCTTTTGGCTTCACATGGTGACTACAGATATTTGAAAGCTTTTTAGAATACAATTACAGTACTTATAAGAAACCAAAGCAATGCCCCAACATTTTTACAATAAATGGAATTACTTTATTTCCACAGAGGTCATTGATATACACCTGGAGATACTGACTTCTCATTATTATACATGCGTACATACTTTTATTGTATTTTGTTTTTTACTTATATTTTACTTATATGCTTTTATTGTATTGTAATGTCAAATGTGAAACTATTTATTTACTTTCTCCTTTTGCAACATCACAGTCTTCATTTTGAAGTACATAATTTAATTTTATTCTTTCAGGACCATATCATCAGTAATGAAAACTAAAGTACATGAACCACACCTGTACACAGCAGTTTCAACTTTGTGGAATGTCTCAAAAAAAAACAATATGGTGGCTGAACCACATGACCTATATTGACATGCTATTCTGTCTGTAGAAACTTCTCATTGCCCTTTGTCAATCATGCCAAGCCAAGTTTCAAATTCCAACCATTTTTCATTCTAAGAAAACTATTGGGCTCCTAAGCACCTTAAAGTTTGGCTTGAATCATTAACTATAATAACTCCTCAGTTTCTGCTATGGATTGTTACACAGGCAAAGAGAGCTTTCTGAGTGGGAATTATTTATTTATATGTGTCTCTTGAGGAAGAACACAATTCTGTCTCTGAACAAAATCCACCCTATGACTAATCATTGAATAACTACAATACCTAATTCATGCTCATATAGAAAGAGATTCAGGGAAAGTTTATTAAATACTTTATGGCCATCTCTGAATTAGCGAAGAGTCAGATGAGCTTTGAAAGTGGAGATCACTTTCAAAAGCTAATGAGGGTTATGGGCATTAGTAATGATTGTAATGACATAATGAATGCGCATTTCATAATGACAGGAGACAACTTTTGTAAAGAACAAAATGCGTTATGAAATTAATTTCACCTCCATTTATATTAATAATAATTTTCTGAACAGGTATTCTCAGGATACATAGAGTAGGCACAGAAACTGCTCATCTCCTACCAGCCCCATTCTCTCCTTTTGCCCATCTCATCATTTTACTGATACTGCATTTCACCAACAGCAACAGAATTATTTCAAAACATTTAAACATATTTTGAGTATTAAGCTCATACTGTTAGACAGGCCTGCACTGCTGTAAGCTATATTGATCAAATGATTTGCATGCCTGCCAAGGTCTTTTTTGGTGGCTGATCTAATTTATAGACAGCTGTGGGTGGTGGCAGCCGCAGCTCTATCCACAGGGCAGGGTATAACATCACAGAACACAGCGATTTAAATCAATCAAAGCAGAGGCAATGACGTAATCCACGGTATCTGTCCTTCCTGCCATCCTGTGTCTTTGAATGCCATTTTGTTCCTCAGGCTAGTAGACTCAGGGAACAAGCTGGTGCTGGGTGTCCTGGCCCTGTCAGGTTCAGCTCTCCTACTCAAAAACCCAATAGTGGAGTTAATTGTAAGGCATTATCGTTCATCTACAGCCAATTGCTGAAAATATGAGATGAACACTCTTGTCAAGACAGTTCTTATGCTTCCACATGAAAATTATGATGAATTTGTATCTAACACAAAAGAAACCTGATTATTAAAACTTTTGACCTAAGATAACACACTGTCTGTAACACTTAAAACTTGGCAATTGCTTGGTAATGGAGTAATCATAAATCAATGAACAAGCATTAAAGTAATGCTTTTGCATTAGAGAGAACCCAGTATCACATTTGCCAAGCTAAAGCATTAGTTCTATCAGGAGCAGAAGAGAAAGGCGCTGACTGATTTTGAAGGATACTGACCTTTCTTTGTGAGAATGATTAATTGCTCTCCATGCTCTACAAAGCCGTGTTTATTAAATACATCTCAGCTTGAAGCCTCCACATTTAAAATTAGTCTTGTAATGAGTTCATTTCTACTTCTCTTGAAGGGAAAAATGTTAATAGTACTATTAGAATGGAAAGCTTCATGAATGTAATAACTTTATCTTAAACTTTTCTTGCTTGACTTGCTAGAACATGATATCATCCACTTCCTTTAAAAGATGTGACTGACTCCTTTTGGTGTTACCATCAATGCTTGTCAGATACTTTTCTCCTGTTCATTTTCTTTTTTAACTAACCCCTTGTTGTACCCACAGGTCAATACCTCATTCCTAAACCTAACCATTGTTCAGACCGTAACAGAAACCATAATGGTGCTACCCGCCTTGCTTTCATGATCAACTATATCGCCACACTAGGCTTGTCCTGACTGCCAACTGTCAGTTCATCCCGCTGGATATTGGAAAATGCCCTGAGAAAACCGGCCAACACTCCTCACATTCCAAAGGCTTTAAAAGCTTTCAAGGGCTGGGGTAACAGAAATTCAATAAATGTCATGAAAAAAGAGGTTTCACCAGTGTAGGGTGAAATGAACGTTGTTTATGTAAATACAGTATTTCATTGGTCCAATCAATTAATTAATGTGATCAATTGCCTAAGATGGAAGTGGGAAAAAAGAGAAATAACAATGAGAGAGTACAGGACACAGGGTGGGATAATATCACAACAATGGGATTTAGATTACATAGTAAACAAAGAGATGCCCTGGTGTGTGTGTGTGTGTGTGTGTGTGTGCGTTTGTGACAAAGAAAAGAACTTGTTAAAAAGCTTTTCAGTCATTTTCATTATTGCAATGCATCTACTTTAAGGCATTAGATTACCTCTGTATAGTTACATCGTTTCAAGAATGCATCATACAGATTACCAATAATCCTAAATAATGTACATACAGGATTATAGGTATGGAAAGGCGTGAAATTGTGTGCAAAGCCAAAAATCCAGTACTAAAAAGGTGCCGAGTTTCCAATCTGAGCAGGTCACATCTATTAATGTGAGTACAAATGAATTTTTATGTTCTAAGACAAAAAGTAGATAAAACTAGATAAGGTATTAAGGGCATCTTCCTCCCAAAACTCCTGGGTGTTTGTAGGGAAGATGGATTTAAAATTTTATGCCTACATTAGTATTTCCTAACACAGAGAGACTGATTTTCATGTAGTTAAAATTCATTGTATTTTTCAAGTTTGCTCTAAAATTATCACGTGAGCTAACCCTGTTTCAAAGGGCTTTTATGTATCTTCATGTTTTCTTTGCAATAATAACATCTTAGAAGGTTAAAAAAAAACTTCTGATTAAAACTATGATTTATGCCTGCTGGTAAAGCCATGTGAAGGTTTAGGGGAGTTGAGGCTGTAACAGTACTGATATGGAGCGTGTGATACATGCTCTCACGAAACCATGCATTATGTAACAGAAGGAATAACCACAATGACCCTGCAGTCTGACTCATTACAAATATGAAATTCTGCACCATCTAATCTCATTTAAATACTTATTCAGTTTTATATACCCACACAATAAATGTCCACATGTAGACCATTTTCCTTTTTTTATTTAGTCCTCAGTTTCATCTTAATTTACCTGCTGCATCAATAATGTCACAAGCCCTCAATTTATGGATCTTTCCCTACATTTGGCTTATTGCCACATCCGCTCATTATAGCCAATTGGAATTCACTCTATTGCCCTTGGCAGAAAAAAAAAAAATGAAATGGCCATCACTGTTCTCAACCAGTAGCAAACTCTTTTTTCCAGGATTAAAAATGGTATCTAGCCAGCAAGCTAGCTAATCAGCTTGAAAACTGGTCAGACCACCTAAATTCCTAGCTACCTATCTAAGTCTGTTTTCAGTTAGTAGTGCCACTAGCCAATTCCTTATCTAGGCTTGCTATAGCTACAGCTATAGGACTTGGTCTTATTTTCAGACAATTTTCTGCTGAATAGCATGTTATTATGTAGCACAGTAGCTGAGTCATTGGCTAAATAGTTTACATTGGCAAGTTACATATGTAAGAAACTAGGAGGCTTGCTGTCATTATTTTCATTCCAAACAGAGACATAAGCTATTACATTGTATTGCATTGTAGAAGCCAGCTAAACTAGCTAGTGAGTTCAGTCAATCATCTTAATAAACAATATTTTCCAGAATACATGTCGAAGTGCCAGTTTACTAACGTATCACACAGCAAAGCCAATCCTGTGTCAATGAATACAGTTTTTGTTGAATTTATGTCATATCAGTCATCTTACAAAACAGTGCTTTCATTCTCAAGAACAAATGCGATAGTTCTACTTTGTTATTACTGAATAACAGAGTCAGCAAGATGGTCACATCATAAACTCTAAACTCGCTGGGTAGACTAATTAATATGATTCAAAATCGACTGAGATTGCTAACCAGGAAGTTAAGAATGAAGATTGACAATGGGTTAGGTTTAATTGCTAGCTACCTAGTTTATTTTGCTTTCTATTTTACTATTTTAATCTAACTAGTCAGCCAACTTTATATTAACGTGAAAATGTGTTGCATTCTTCTGACATGCAAAGATTCGCCATTTGTATACTACTCACCATCACTGACAAACCTCCATTCTCCACAATTATCTTCTATGACACTATATTAATTATAATGTATGTATGTATCATTCTATCCCATAACTAACCCCCCCCCCCCCCCCAAAAAGAAAAACCAAACTGCTTCAGTGTAAAAAAAAAATTTCCAAGTTACTCTCATATGTCTCTTCTCTATAATCCTGTACAAAAAACTTACAAAAAATAAGTCTGCCATTGAAATTATTGCTTTCAAAACTATCACTGACTGAAAGCTCCTAATCAACATATAACTTAAAATATAACACGGACATGAAAATATAGTCAGACAGGGAACAAAAAAATAACATAGAATCAGAATTATGATTTTAAAAACAAATATCTTACTAGACATTTCAAATATAAACATAAATTAAAAATCTAAAGGGGAAATGTTTTACCCTTTGCCAGATGTATGAAAATACTGCACATGGATAGAAAGTAATCATCCAATAGGATGTGTCTCAGCTCTCAATAAAAAGTGAGAAGCTTGATTCTGCTCAATGCTTCCTTTTTCTGTTTTGTTTCATACTTCTGATTAGAAGTTTCCCCATATTCATGGTCCTGAAACTATTGATATCAGATGTCAAAGCCTTGTCAGCCTTGTCAATGACACACAGGAGTCACTAAGCAGTATGCCATGCAACAGCATCTGAGCGCATTTCACAATTTTTCAGTCACATGATTTTCATAAATATTTTACCAATATATTAGTCCCTCTCTCTTTCTCTTTTTCTCATACACACACAAACACACACACACACACACACAGACACAGACACACTTACATATCCATGAGTATGATTGTAATTCATATATAATAAATAAACTGTTTCATTTCATTTTAATAACTGAATTTTTTACTATGTATTGTTATTAACAATATTGATACTGTTATTTGGAGATAGGTGTCATGTTATAGTTTTGGTATGGTTTTGAGTGAGATTAGGATTATAGTTAGGGTTAGGTTTAAGATTACTCAGGGAACAAATTATTGAACAAATGTATTTTTTTCTGTTGAACAAGATGCTTTTATCATTATTATTTTTTTTTTTTCATTTTTTTACTTAATTTATTTTTGTCCATCTGTTAAGGTTTACATATTTGCAGTAGCAATTTCTATTTAACTTTTTGGCTCAGTGAAACATCTAAGTAGTCAGCTTGGTGACCAGTAAGGATATTTTTTCTATTTTTGTTGTATGGACTGCAAAATACATACTGCAATCCTATTTGTAATGGAAGGCCAGTGCTGGACTGATGGATTCCCTAGTGATGCGCTTTTTGTTGGGTTCCTGCAAATAATAAGGTCATGCACCTCGATATGTAATTTACAGATGAAAAATACCACTTTTGTATTATTCTGCCAGGGTGACCGCAGCATTGCACTGCCTCCACCTTCACCGTGATGTGAAAAATCACAGCACAACATGATGATTCTCTACTCTCAGTAATTAAAGGTAAGATTTATGTCTGATATAGAGTGACCCTGCAGAAGCAGAAACTTTTCAAATGGTTGATTCTGTAAGAAGACCTGAATGCTGTTCTTGTAAACCAACAAATTGTACATTTTTTCCTACACATTATTTTAACCCTGTGAGTGAGCGACAGGCAGATACATTAGATTTTGTTCACTTCAGAAGCACATTGACAGACTTCAAACCCTGGGTTAACGTTTGTCTTTGTCTTTGACTCAATTAAAAAGAAAATGTTACTTTTCTCTTAACAAACATTGACAAATTTAGTAATCATAAAAATAAATGAAAAAAAAAATGCAAAAAAAACTAACATTTATACTTTTGTCAAAATTAAGAACAAATGTTAATTGAATCCTTGCCATCTTTGACATTTTATTACTTTTTTACTTTCATTAAGATCATGTGGAAGTTTTCATGTCAGTGAAAATCAGTCATTAAACAATCAGTTAGTAGTTCAGTAGTTCATCCTTAATTCAGGATCATATTTCTGAATAATTACAACCCACAATTAAACATCAATTTACAGACTGTCGTACATTTTAGAGTCAAACCCGAATGCTGCATGCAGAGGAAATGGCGGTGTTAGCTTCACGTGTTACTGACTTCCCTTTTAGGTCACTGCTAGAGAAAGAGGCTGACCTATTACAACAAACAAATGAAATGCATTGTAGTATTGGATACAGCGTGTGTGCATGTTAGTCCTCGCAAAAAGTAAAATGTAAAAAATAACTGTGGCTTGTTCTTAGGGAGATCACCCAAAATCCCAGGAAATAGGGTGAGAAATCCTGGATTATCCCTGAAGATCTGCTTTAATTCTTGCAATGGCAGGCTGAAATTGAGGATGCAGAATGGGGGGCATTTATGTGCATACAGGTACCTGTATTTCCTGCAGTTTTCTTCCAATTACATCTCAGAGGAGAAAAAAATGATAATACTACATATATATATATATATATATATATATATATATATATATATATCCAGACACACCAGAAATGCACCTAATATGGTTAATATTGTATGATATACAGTTACACATTATAACAAATGTTTATTTTTAAATTTGTAAACACCTGTCTGGAGATAAATTGTGTGGTAAATACAGTGCTTTATTCAAGAAAGGAAACAAAGGCAAGAGGAGTCCGTACTCCCACAGGAGTATATCCCCATCATGCTAGAGCTGGCCTGGGTGTTCACCTGGGGTTCAATAAAACTCAAGAGCATCTGATGCTGACATATGTGCAGAACAGACCTCCAAGAAGCATGTGTAAAACCAGGAAGTATATGAATTGATTTCCTAGAACACTGAGCCCTTCTCTTCGCTCTCAGGTTTCACACAGGTCACCACATCCACCATCTCCAGGGACAAAGGTCAACATGTGGCCCTACTGTGTCCTCGACGCTAATCAGAAGGCCACTCAGGTAGAACTACATACAGGAAGGAGATGTTAAAGCAGGATGTCATTGAATTCTCATTTAGCTTGTGGTCCAAACAGATGACTCAGTAAGGTTTAGTAATGACTTTTAGAAACTGAAAGCTGTATCTGAATTCAACAGATATCAAATACCTCAAGGTTACGAACAAATTGAGCACTTTGGGGATGCGCACTTCATGATGACATTGAACTTCACAAAGGCATATTAGCAGGTACCCCTGTCGCCATCTTTGTGGGAAAAACTGTTGTTTCTGTTGGGTCATTCCGAAATGAAGTTTTGCCCTGCTGACGTCCTGCTCATGATAGAGCTTGCCCTTTGATTCCACCCAGATTAGGCTGTGGCATGCCTAGACAACAATCTTCATTTTCATGCACTCAACGGAGGAACACCCAGCAAGGTGTGCAGTGTGCTTTGATCTAAACAAAAGTGTGGATTCATGGCAGAACTGAGGAAGTTTCAGCGGGGACAAACTGTACTGCAATACCTTGAACATTCCATCCTCCAAGGTCTCCTATATTCTCAGGAAAAAGGGTAGTGGCAGTAAGAAACTGGCCCCATCCTGGCAGTAAGTGGTAGGTGAGAGCATTTGTGGGGCCGATTGAGCTGTGAACATAGTCAGTGAACCGAACTGTGGTGTCACTGGTTGTGGGTGTAAAACCCATGTAAGGAAATAAACTTTTTGATTCTCCTCAATTTGTTGTCTGCTCTCTTTCTTGCTGTGTTTCACTCCCCAGCTGGTCACACACCCACACCACTGACAAAGTGATAAGGAGGTGAAGTACAACTGTCGTGAGAAAGTAATTAAAAAGAACTGCATTGTGTGCAGGAACCATAACATTTGGTCCAAGCATGCGCAGACCTCTTCCACTCTTGGTATACTTGTCCATCTCCATATGAGATTAAAGTTTAAATCTGGGTCACATATCTGCACCAATGGCAATTAGGAAAATCAGGTCCTAGACCCTCGCAGTGAAGGGTCAATTTAGATCAGACTTATTAATTAAACTTCCCTATGCTTAATTTTAACCTCATTTGGGATTTGAAAGATAGAGATCCCTGTGATTAAACTCTTGATTCCTCTCCTCTTGAATTTTTTATCCACTCTACCTCCACAGTGTATGATTAAGGCCCGCTGACTCCCCGGGACCCGCAAGCCTAAAACCGTGTCATGCCCTTAAAGAGCTGCTCTCAGGCATAAATTATTTTCAGAACCAGGAATGGATCTCATTTTCCTGCTAAGTGGTCATGAGGACTGGGTTATCAAGAACATGGGATGATGGAGAACAATCCTTAGCAATCATCGTGGTATAATAAGAAACTCGGCCCAACCTCAAGTGTAACATATTCTTATGCAATTTCTCTAATGAAATAAGTACCATGTAATGTCAGAGTAATGATTAAAACCAGAGAGCGCTGAGCAGAGAAGGGTTTTTTCAACCCAACTGTAGGCACAGCACAGAGCTCAAAGCTCAGTAAACTGTTTTGAAACATTTCAGGTGGCAGTAATTAAGATGTGTTAATATGTCTTGTGGCTATTAGGTCACTGGGAAAAGACGTCATTGTGTCATCTGTAATGAGCATTTCAGCACGTTTAGGAAAGCCGTGGTAGATGCAGCAACACAGTCACAGCAGGTTTTCGTAGCCATGTAGCCACACAGTCAACAAATCATGTCTTTCAAAGCATTAGTAATGGCTTCATTGCATCTTCAACATTATTTCCCTAAATAAGAAAATATACCCCTGCTAATGGTCTGGGTGAGCAGGCTTGGACTGGATGGTACTTAGCAAGTTGCTTCTGCTGGAGTGAATGTCTTACAATAAACATTGACATTCACAAGAATACAAAACCAAACAATACCTACACAGCTACCAGATGCTCTGCCACAAATCTTTTAAAAACCGACAAAATGACACACTCAACTACCCTTTTGGAAGTCGGTTCCAGGAAATTCTAATAAAATTTGTTCCCAGACTTTTACAGGAGCTACAGATTAATGTCCTTGCCTGAGCTAAACCAACTCATTTCATATAATTATTTCCCACAAGAACAAAATAATTACAATCATTAAATGTCCTTCACATAGTCATATTATTTTTACAGCACGATACATTGACTAGTACCCAAGAAACTATGTCATTATTCTCAAACAAAAATACAGCACAGTTTATCAGGCATGCAGTTTCCACACATACCTCAGAGTTAAACCATCGTTATGTTTATTTGTGAATGAGCAAAGCATGCTTGTCCTTCAGCCCGGACAGAACAGACATGTTGCTAAGTTGTAACCTTTTCCCACCTTTGTCCATTTCCCCTTCACCCACCTGTGATGTGCCCTTGGTTTTTTTTTTTATTACTAAGGCTATAATAAAATAAGTATTTTATATATATATTATATTATATATATTATATATTTTATATCTATTTCAAACAGTGGAACAAAACACTGTGCTGACATTAATCTTCCTTGCAGAGTGTAGTTGTGGAGCGGATGAGGAAAAAGTTTCTTGTCCATTTTAAGTGAAACTCCAATGTGTTTGTGGACTCTGTCTGAAAACTCCATAAAATACTTCAAGTATTATTCATACTTGAAGATGCAGTGACATTTTTAAGCCAATAAATACAGAATGTCAGCCTCTGAGAGCAGCCTTGTTCTCAGAATCTCCAAACACTTTGTGTAAATGTGAAACCAGACACAGCTTATCTGAATGTGATGATATCACACACTACCATCATTTAGAGCTTTCCCTACTGATGGTACATCTCATCATTACTCTACAGAAAGTGTCTGCTGTGAAGTCCATGTGATGTGCAGGCCTTGGAAATGACAATCATTTTTTACTGCCCATTCTCTACATTTCGTGACAGAGCAAAAACAATATTCTGAGATATAAAGCACTCCTCTTGGGACATCTTAACCGACTCATAGAGACATAGGTCTACTTCACGTTTTACTGGGTCTTGACTTCTTCCGTAGTCCAGATCTCAACCAAAGACAGGAACAATTTTAGTGATTACTACACTTTTATCTAAATGTTATCTAAACGTTTGAAATGTCACGGTCTGCTGTTTCTTTCTTTGTCTTGCACAGAACAATTAATTTGTCTCTCAAAGGAAATCTGTAGATATATGTGGTTAGTTCATGTCAGCAATCAATGAGTGAAGTTTACATTGTGTAAACAAGTTCTTTACTTTGATTATGGCACTTGTGTAATTTTTCAATAAATCTTACTATTTTCTTTTTTATGTTTTTGTATTTTTTATGTTTTTGTGCAACAGGAATTTAGGTCATATGTCATCATAGGATTGTTTTGAGCAGCACTCAAAAATAGGTCAAGATAGAAATTTATACCACAAAATAAGAAATATATAGTTTGAATCAACTTATGTTTGGATGCCATGACAAAGTTCTTGCGATGAAATGCCGCCTGTTACTGCTTATTGCATTTCTGTTGAAGGCATCCATTCCCCAAAAAGAGGCTGATAGGGATTTACCCTGGACATACGTATTGTCCACAAGTGGAAGAATTAAATTCAACTCAGGACAAACAGTTCTCTTCCATCACAGATTGAAGCTATACCTGATACACTGTGAGTTCTCTTCAATTAAAATTCCCACAGCTAAGTGGAAGAGTTCTTGCTGCTCAGATGTGTCTGTTACTAGCAACGAATGAAATAATTCTCTGAACCTATTATGCAAAGTGGGTGATTAAGGAATTGACTGAAACAACGTGTGAATTTTAATCAAGCCTGCGTGTGTGCAATTAAAAAAGGACAATAGGACACCATTCATGAAATACAGTGTTTGCTTTGCTTTGTTTTGATCAGCCATGAAATATTTTCCACCTCTTATTTCCATTTTGTGTTTAGAATTAGTAATTCTGGAAGTGAGGTACATGTCTGTGCACAATAAACTGTAATTTTGTTGTACTGAACAATGCCAATAAAGCTCTCTTATATATCTTAGAAATGGTGGGGAAAATTACCACAAATAATTTTCTTCTGCTGTCAAGGTCAGGCTGCACACACTGGTAGCCTGGTTAAAAATAAATGTAACATCAGTAAAAATAGCAGCTTATTGACGTTAAAAAATGGTCTGATCAACCTACAACAGCTGTTTACCTGATAGCCAGGATTCTCTATGTGGAAACTGAGTTTCCAGTTTTTCCCCTTCCACCTGTTAAATGTTATGGCAATGCAATACACTTTTTGATTTGTGGTAAAAGCACTTGTGCTCTCAGCATTGGCCCTAAACCATACCCCAGTACAAACAGTCACACCCTTGTCATACCAAATCAGCTCAAGAACTGAGAACAGTAAGAAGCAAAGCCGCAATCTCTGTTCTTGTGTCATTTTTGGGCTTGCACAACATTCCACAATACCAGCATTGAGCCAGACACCTGTGTATGATCACTACAAATCATTAAGTCAATCTACCCCTGAGTCTTGACTAACACAGTGTCCGTAATGCAATTAACTTTTTATGAAATGATGGAATTCTATGTGCTCAACCTAGCCTCCAGTCATCAGATTAAACAATCAGTCTCAAAATCCATACACCATATTAAAAAAGCCTCATCTTCAAAGATGAGAAAGTGTGATATTATTGTGATGGGCATTTCAGAGCTTCAACAGTGCAGTGAGGCCACTAAATCACAGGATGAGCATGCAAATTTGATATGTCCTATATGAAACTATATTTCTACAGTTGGATATGTCCTATATGACATTATATTTCTATAATGTGATATTTGATTCTCTGAATCTGAAAAGATTAGAAGCACTTGCATAGTGTGGCCCCGAATTGATCTTAACATTTGTCCAAAAAAAAAACGAGGAAACTTCAGAAAGCAAGTTGTTTACTTCATGACTTCCTATCCCTTGTCAATAAAGTTATCAATATTAACTAAATGCCTCCTCTAACAGAACACGTCAGTGTCAGTTATTACATACTGTGCAAACCAAGTGGTTGAATGCAGGCAGTTCTGCATTGCAGCAGAAATCCTAACTATAGAATATGTTTATTCAGACACAATGGCAAAACTATTGGATTTTTGAACCATTTCGTGCACTATAGTTACATAAGAATACAAAGGAGCAAGATTTGATATCAATGAAGAATAGCAAGCAGCTTTTACTATATGCTGCTGCCTGCCCTGCATGCACATGAATAGAAAAAAGACATTAACTTATAGGAAAGAAACAGCATTGATCATAGCGAACAGGTTAAAGCAATCACAGGAAACAGCTAACAGGTGAAGACACTATGTCACAATTATGGTGGTACAACCACAGACCTTAGAGCTGTGAGATTGAAAATAACTCGGCACATGATGAAGGAGATTCTGAAACATCAGCAATTCCTTTTTTCTTAGTCGATTTGGAATTTCAATTTAGTCAGCAACGGGATGATAGAACTCATTCAAGCAATGTCAACTGCCAACAACAGTCAGCTCTCCAAAGGGAGAAACAAGGCTGGGCTGTCTAAGCAGTATTTTTTATCTTGTATTATTTAATTTTGAACTGAATTCTGGTGCTGACAATCAGTGTGACATGTCTGCAGATCAGAGTGATGCGTTACTGTTAATTATTCACACAGGCATTAAGGGAGAAACTTCATAAAGAGAGACTGTGACACAGCTCTGCCTCAACCACCCAGTTATCAACTGAACAAGATCCTGCCAACACAAGTCAAAATAATGGTGAGACAAAGGACATTAAAAATACTTACAATGACCTAGAACTCCTATTATCTGCTGGTATGTTTATAAAACAAATAACATTCATTCAAATTCATATTTTATTTGTTTTGGAAAATATGAATTTAATGTCATTTTTACACACATCTCCCAAAAAAATTATAACTGTGATAAGTACACAGTAAAACTGTTCTTTGATATTTATTCTTTCACTGAATGCACTTTTTAGACATCAAGTTCAATCAAAGAGCTCAGCTCTTTACCCATGACTGAAAGGTCTTGTGTGTGCCATGAATTTCAATTTCTATTTTATTTTTCTGAAACATATTGGTTGGAAAAAATCAAACTCACATACACCAATCTAATTTGCTGTGCATTTCAAATGAGCATATTAAATTATACTGTGGGTGAGCGTGGAACCAAACCTCCTGATTGATAGTGATGACTGAATTAAATTAACATTACAGTCAACTCAAAAAATATTCAATACATACAGTAATTCCACAGAAATAACTGTGTGCACGTGTACTTGTATACATGACTTTTATAAAAATATGTAACCAGTCTCTAAAAATTAGTCATTTGTGATCTTATCGCAGAGAGAGATTTAACTGTAGAGAGATTCATATATCTTAAAACAATTCACAAATAAAAAATCACACATAAAATGATTATACCTATACAAATACAGTACAGAAATTGAAAATCATTCATAAATTCCTTTGCACGGAACTTAATATTAAATTTTGTAACTCTACACTCATTCAGCCACTGATTTGCTCTGATTGCTTCCCAACTGATGAAACATGAAATGTGCTCAGATGCTGAGGTGATGGAAGTGCTGCATTTCACAGGGGAAACAATTATACAACTGGCTGATGACCTTGAGGATCACTTTTTTGCTCCAATGGTTACATTTTTTATGTTTGTTCTGTTGATGTAATGGTCATGTTTCATTGATTGAAACAGTAAAATCTGACCGACTCAGTAACTGACAGCAAGCTAATCAGTTACGTACACCCAGTCACACACACACACACACACCTGACTGATGTACTAAGGGCTCACTGAGATTAGTGAGCTTTACAGTCTTTTGTTAGGGTCTGAGATATTGAAAATCATTGAGGCAGTGAACATTTTTATAAGTACTAACACAAATAAAATAATTAAATTTCACATAGGAGATCTTTTCTACCTTTGGCTGTCCGAGGCAGCATTTGAATCTAGCCATCCACCGACCTGTCCAGTGTTGGATGCTTTATCTGAAGTGAACCCATTTGCACGCTCAGTTTAAAAAAAAAAAAAAAAAAGCAAAAACAAGTATTGAATGGAGTTTAGCTAAAATGATGAATCAAAATGGCTTCTTGGGGTGCTGAATCCCTGCCTTTGGCCTGGGCATGGCATTCCTACAGGGGAGCGATCATGTGCTAATTGTGGAAATACAGACAGAAGTATGGATTTGTGTCTGTGTGTCACTTCCTTATTTGGTCATCTCCAGATCGCTGTTTACATCGCAACGATAAAAGAGTCAAAAATGAGCTCTTGCGAAAATGAAATCTTAGCCTCCCTTGGGCCTTCATAGCATACTTGAAAGTAATAAAACACTTGTGTAAAAAATATGTGTGAATATCTATTTTAGCAACTTTCAGATTTTACAATTTTTACACATTATCCACTTATACAGCTGGATATTTACTGAGGCAATTGTGGGTTAAGTACCTTGCCCTGGGGTACCATAGTGGTGCCCCAGTGGGGAATTGAACCCGCAACCTTTCCATTATAAAGCCCTGTCCCTTACCACTATGCAACACTGCTGCCCCTCATTTTAGTTTATAATGTGTGCATACACATGGTCTCTTTGACAATATCTCTCTCTCAATAGCTTTAGTACCATAAAGAACTAATTTCAAATACCATCTGTTCTCTTGGAGTAGACCTTTCAGTCTGTGGACCACTTGGGCTCTGTACCTAATTTGCCTAATGTAAATGGATTCAGAAGAGTCCAAAGAACTCAAAGAAGCAGAGTTACAGTATGTGGTTCTCATTTCCATTGTACATAAAATGTGGTTGATTGTGGTTGAGCATACAGTCCTTGTGGGACTCCAAGATACTTCACACAGAAAGTAATTAACATCTCTCAGCTACAATTACGTCAATGACCAGAACAGCCAACAGCAGGCCACACTTGACGTAAGCCTTGGATCATGTGGTTTCCATGCTTCTCCTGATATCACCAAAATGGAAACAAGTTGCTAATGAGGGAAAAAAGCAATCAGGATTAGTTAGGTGAAACATGAAAAAAGTGTATCTGAACCACATGATTTGGCATCTGCTGGCTAGTCATTTAACTTTCACATTGCATTTTATTTCTAAAGAACTTAACTGAGAAAAATGTTCAAAATGAGCCTCATTTCCATAATCTCTTATTTCTCTGAATAAGGTATGATGGATTTATTTAATTATTTCGAGATGAAACGGAACACCTACACCAGCATCTTTTTTTCTACCTCTTTTTGTAAAGCAGCTAAAAGTTAGCACATCCCCGAGCGCCTCTTTATGCATAGCTTGAGCAATAAAGCAGCAGATACGAGGAGAACCAGTGTGAACCGCAGCTGAATCCAATTTACTGCATCAAATCATCTGCTTGCAAGACATGTCTCATTACCTTTTGTGCAGTCAAATCTGGCTCTGCACTTGTCCTTCAGCGCTTATTTGCAAGCGGAGTTATAACGAGGGAGAGACGTTTAATATAACTGCTTGTGCAGCTCGGCCCTTGAAATTTGTTTCAAATTTAAGCAGGCATTGTTTATGTCAGTGTTAGCTCCACACAACAACACTGAAATGTACAGGAGAATGTTGTCAAGGCATTGAAAAAATAGCACATACTTAAACATGTGTTGCTCCAAGTTAAGGGCTTGTCAACATTGCTGTAATGCCCACGACATGCCATGCCAGACACGGTTGACTGATAAGCTGTATTCAGGGGCAGTCACTCAGCCTCAGGTCTGCTGGGCCAGTCTTTGATAACTTGCATTTGGAGTGCACAGTTACCATTTCTGGCATCAGGCAAGTCAGAATGGACTCCTGTGGACTCCACTCCAGGTGGATGCTGTTGGAATGAACTCTCTGGCAGCTGTTAGCGTGCTTCCCCCCCCCCCCCCCCCCCCCCCACGTTCAGGGCAAAGCTCGGCCGTGCGAGATTTGCCCCATCTGACCAAGGTCTGTGTTTGGCTCTGGTCTTCGATAGGGCATTTCCACCAGCTACAGAGCAGTGGGTACAATCTGGATTCTGGCTGCGGAGAGTAAAAAAAAAAAGTTTTAAAAGAGTATAGCTAAGTCGCTTTGAGTAGAAGTTCATGTCAAATGAATTAAAGATCATGTTTTAAATCAGCACCAGGTGGATTTGAAGGCTTAGGGGGGTGGACCTCCTGCTTTTCAGTACGGACTCTGCTGACATGTCCCAGTGCTACACAGTCCTGCATAATATTACTTACATCAGCCTCTTAGTACTCAGCCTGATATGTCAGCTGTCACTAAGATTGAAGACATGTCTCTGATCCCTCTCACTGTGTGCATTTTGTCTATAGCGTATTAAAAAAACCCTGAATCCTTTTTTTCCACAAAAAGGTAGTCACAGAGAAGACCCATAGGCTACCAGCACCACCAATAGTATAGTACATAATAAAACCTTATTTGCCCTTAAAACACCTCTAAAAGAGTTTATGGTGTGCTCTCTCCTTGGTGGTATGTTCATTCATAGAACTGAAAACGTATGCAGCTGAATCCCTTTTCTTATGTAAGGGTTAATTGAATAATAAAAAGACACTCATCAGAACATATCTGCTCTCTTTGTCACCACACAAAGGTACAGTGGCCACAAAGAAGACATAATAATGAAGATTTGAGGCCTCAGTTAAAATTTGTGCAAATATGATTTTTTTTTTGTCCACTCTGAGCACAAGAGAGGTTCTGTGGTTACCCTGGCAACCCATGGGTGAATCACTCAAGGTTTCAGACATTCCTGCATAGAGCACAATTTCAGAAGTTTTGAGTTAATATTCAGTGTACTCACACTCTGTTCTCAATAAGTAATCCCCGTATGATAATATGTAATGATTGTCATGTCATCTGAATACTTGACCTGTGCAACAGTAGAGAATACCTCACTGTACTCTGAGCCTTCAAATGATTGCAATTTCATGCCATTCCATGAAAGTGTGGAGAGCATAAACCTCAAATCAGATATATTATTCCCAATTTGTTGTTATAGTTTTCAGATAGCTAGCACAAAAATGTAAAGATAAATAGGTTTTTAATGCTAAACATGTAAAAAAAAAAGTTACTACACATGCAGTCACAGCTCTGTAACTGCATTGAAATTATATTTAAAAATTCTGAATATTTTTCTACTCTTGCTCTCCTCTGTTGTTGGCAAATAACCTCAATAAGACTTCTCAGGCCTCTTCTGTACTAAAATCCTCTAAGATTTCCAAGCAGCATCTCAAAGAAATCATTTATGAATATAGGGTAATCATTTATGAATAGAGTATGGATAATACCCTTCTACAACTGAAGTATGGAATGATTTAGAAATACACAATAAATCATTCATTATCATTCATGTCTTACATGTAAACTATGACTACATTCAGAAGCAGAACCTTGAACAGTGCTTAGTGTATGAAAGCAAGCAACAAGCTCATTGATGGATAGCTACCTTTGGAAAAAGACAGCACAAGCAGAAAAGTACATCGCAAATTCTTATAAAATAAAAATGTATGATCCACAGTCATCTGTGAGAACCTTTGCCATTACATAACTGGCAAGCTTTTGCATGTAGGCCATAACAAATTTGCATTAATTCTCACATCATTCCTGTTGCATTATAACCCCACCTGGACATAACAACTAATTATATTTACTTAAAGCTTCTTTAATGTCAACGTTTCAACACTATATGTCTATTACCTTAGGGTATTTTCCTCCATTACACGATAGTTACGACAAGTAAAATTCAATTTGAACTGTAAACTAAGTGGAGAGCACTTCAGCAAAGTAAAAACTCTGTTTCTCCATTATAAACCTGAATGTCTTTCTGTTCTGTTGATGTATTCCTCTCTGTGGCTTATGCTATTACCCAGATAACTGAGACTTGTACTTCCAGGCACAGCTTCTTTCTGAGGCTAATAAGCACAGTCGGTAGATAGGTTGTTGACATAATTCATACTTGCATATAGCCATGCTAAAATGCTGCAGTGTCTGTATAAAGACCTGAGCATTGAGATGAACAGTATAAAGGGCTCTGCCAAATGCAAATTCATGTTCCACCATGCCCTATCTCTGTCCAGCATCAGTGTGGGTAGCAGTACAAAGAGGGGTGTGTCTAGGAAACAGATAGCAAGCAAAGGCTTGCAAGGTCAGATCCATCACAGGATTTGTTATATGCTTCACTATACTACATTACATTATTGTCATTTAGCAGATGGTCTTATCCAGAAATATTTATCCATAACTTTACTGTTTATTCAGCTGGATATTTACTGAGGCAATTGTGGGTTAAGTGCCTTGGCCAAAGGTACAACATCAATAGCCCAGTGGAGAATTGAACCAGCACCTTTTGGTTAAAAACCCTGTACCTTACCACTATGCCACACTACTGCTCGTATATCTATCTATATCTCTGTGTTAAGTCCTGAACCTGGATTGGATAAGTTAATGTACAGCTATATCGATGGACTGTATGTAAAAACATGTAAGATGCGCAAGTCACTTTGCACAAGGGTCTGTGCTTGGCAATTAAATGCTGGACAGAAACTATGGTCAGATCTTTGTCAGCATGAGGCTACAGTGTGATCTTTGTTGGCTGCATTACTTGCAAATCAGGTTTGGCTCCTATACATCTATATAGCTGTCTCTTCTGCTGTTGTAATGATTAAAGCAAGGGT
This sequence comes from Megalops cyprinoides, assembly GCF_013368585.1. Classification (NCBI taxonomy): domain Eukaryota; kingdom Metazoa; phylum Chordata; class Actinopteri; order Elopiformes; family Megalopidae; genus Megalops; species Megalops cyprinoides. The sequence continues at coordinate 8,521,504 of NC_050597.1, forward strand.
AGCCCAAGTAATCATGTTAGAATGAACAAACAGTTAATTGTGACTTAAGATATTCAGAGGTTTGCTCAGTTCAAGGATGCTAAATAGGCAAACATTATACAAAATAGTCCAGTGGTAAATGCTCAATAAAGCATTAATAACTGTACTATATATTATTTAAAAACATGTCTAGTCAGATTAATCAATTCAAGTGAATGTGTAATCAAGGTGGAAGGTTGGACTTTATATGCTATTATGTGTCTACTAACTGTGCAAATAGAGGGAAACAAAACATAATATCAAAATCATATTTCATGAAGATATGGAATATTCTTTGGTTTACACAGGGCCATTATCATATCCCAGACATACAATTGGGATTTGTGTTGACAAGCTGGTGAAAAAAGCAAATTTGGGTAAGAACTCCATTGCGTTCTTACTTGACTTTTGTCCTGACAATAATTTCCAACACGGACTACTTTTCAGTATGGTACTCTAATGTCTTGGCTTCATTTCAGGCTGATTGTGCTTACCACCTACCTGTCAGGTCAGCTTAGGTGGGTTGCTGTGAATTCAGCCCTTCAACATTGTGCCCTATTTGACTCATAAAAATACACATTGATTGCAGAAGATGATGTAATAACAATACAGAGTAGTGTTAACTTTAGTCAATAATCAGAATAAAAAAAACAGCATATCAACAGGTAACAAACAGGTATTTATTCTTCAGAACATAACGGAATTAATGTTTCTAAATTCTATGTCTTTAAAAGTCACTAAGAGTCTAAATGCAGAAAGTTGAGGGGCTAAAGCTTATTGATGAAGCTTTTAACCTTGCCTTACCTTGGAGTTTATGCAAATATGTTTCCATTTAGTGGCTTTGAAAGCTGCCACCAGCCCATCCCACCCCACTCCAAGGTCTTTTAAGATTTTATTTTCCTTTCTATCAATTGAACATCCTTATATATGTGCTGTCCTCTACATCTAAAGGAGAAGCTCTTCCATGGGAGATTATGGTTTCACCAGAGCCTTTTGACAGATGAAGGGCTGTTCCTCTCCACTGAAGCACTCAGGATATACCCCCCCTCATCCAGCTGGGGTCAGCTACTGCACAGTTTCTGTTCAGTGTCTTGCAGGCTCTTTAGTAAGCTGAAAAAATCATTCCTCTTCATGTATAAGCCTGTCCATGACTCTCAGGAGGAGAGCTGGCAAGCCTTAGCATATTGCCCTGGTTCCCCTGTCTATTGTATCTATTCTGAGACTCTTTTAAGCCACATTTGGAAGAGAATATGAATAGCAATCTCAATAACGCTAGTGGGCCTATCGTGCTGATACACTGCTGATCACCAGTGGCAAGTCCATACTATGAATGCCAGGAGAGGCCTGGAGCAATCCAGAGAAGTAAGAAATAGCTTACCATTTCTGGAAGCATTAACAGAATCATCTCATTACACCAGTTTCTGCTTTCAGGATCTTATTTCACACGCCAGCTGGACCCAGACAACCCCCACCTTCCCCACTTCAGGATCACCACCTGTCAGCACACCAAAAAACAAGCACAGGTAACTGGCAGTTAAAAGTAGCTTTTTGTGTTAAATAATGTAAATGCAGCAATTTGTGAAACAAAACAAAACAAAAAAAAGTCAGGCATTCCCTGGAGTAACTCCTCTGCTGCCCTCTAACCTTCCGTCCCCACTGTGGCTACAACCCTCACCCAGAGAAGAAGCGCCCCCTGCAAGCAAGCGTGCTTCTCACATGATGCACACACACACACACACACACTCTCTCTCTCTCTCTCCCTCTCTCTCTGTACCCCCACAGCTAAGATGCAACACAGCGGTCAGCATGCAGGAGTCAAACTGCTTGAACCCCCAGGCCCACACCCCTTCCCAGCAGAGTAATATCACACCTTTGGCAATGCTGGACAAGAACAAAAACAGCTATCTTGGAAGCACTCCACAGACATACAACAGAAAAGTCAATAAATGGATGGTGCTTTATCATTCACAGTCCTGGAGCCAAAGAACCATAAAACCTCACCTCTAAAAAAATCCCCCGATGTCCAAAAAAAAACGTCTTCCAGCTTGTCTGGCTGCTGTCCCCCTTCTCCTGCCAACAACAGCTCACCAGAATTCTTGTCAAATAGGTAAACAATTCAGGACACTCAGCACATTCCTTAACCATTTTCAAGGCAGCACTCACTCGCTCATTTTGCAACACTGCCGGGATGTCAGCTCCTTTCCAGCTGTGCAAAGGAATCTGTCTGTTCCTTCCAGATGGACGGCTCGCTACATGGCCTGGCTGGTCACCACCCTCTCAGTCTCACACCACAGACATATACACACAGATAATCCCCAACCAAAAAGTACAAGCACCACAAAAGTAGCTCTCCCAGGAAACCACAATTGTGCAATCACTGTCACTCTCACTCTCACTCTCACCCTCACGCACACTCTCACTTCCAGCACTCTTAACAGTTATGCCACTCCCAAAAACAGGTGCACTGGATTATTCAATAATCAGCTAATAACACACGCCTGGCTGTGTTCTCACTCCCCTGGCTTCCCATATGACTACCCGGCAATTACACAAAGGCTTTTAAAATCATGTAGAGGGCCTCTTTGATAAACCCATTCCTCTTGCAAAGACAAGAGATACATGCAATCCTACCACTCCACAGGACTCAACACTCCAGTGAAATAAAATCCCATAATTAGGCTGTCATTCCAAGTCAATCCTTGAGGGTATTGCTTGTGAAATGGCTGTAGTCCTAAGGCATGTCTGAATCATTCAAATTCATACATATGCTTTGTTTTCATGGTGTATGTGTCTGGAACATAGGGGTAGCAAACACTATTACCTACATAAACTTGAGTAAATGTCTAGAGTGTGCAAAAACAGTAAAAGAAATTTGTACAATGACAATGTATTGCTCAAATGCATATCCACAGTTCTAATGTGTGCAACTTCACATGTTAACAATATAAAAATTTATCTTGAGCAATTTTTGTGATAGATATAATTAGGCACAGATATAAGAGAACTGTTGATATCTCTCTATGATAGCAAAAATATGAATTATGTGATTTAAAAAGGCACATGTATCATGTGCTTTGATCTGTAATCCCTTGAATCTGGCAAGTAGAGTATAGTTTTGGCTGGTCTGAACAGCTTCTGCCACAAGCTCTCCTTCCAGTATAATTGCAGAGAAGAATATTCATAGGGAAATTTGTAGTAAGCTGCCTTTGAGCACAACCTACGCTCTAACCAGGCTTTCCAGGATTTCATTCTTATCACTGCACAGTGATACACATCAATCTCACAAAGCTCCAGACCACTGCTGCTAAAAACATCCATTTATAAATACAGGTATATTGCCAGTCCATTGTGATGTTTTTGATCATAAAAACAGCCAAACAGGATTTCAAAAACACTCATTCATTTTTTAAATTAATCATGAAACAGATAGCAGCACAGTTGTTTGATGCTTTGGCATATGCATTTCTCAAGAAGTTTTTGATATTCAATTATTGGAGTTAGATTTGACATGCAGTGAGAATAGTATGTGAGTTCCTCAGATATAAAATGTATCTACATACACACATCAATAATGAAGTGTTTTAGACAAACTAAAAATGAACACAGAGAAGACCAAAAAAGTACAATGGGGGAAAAGGAACAATATATTGTATTATAAAACTTAATAATTTATCAGTTCACTTGATATAAAATATTTTGAACTTCTCTTTAGTGATAACATGACATCAGACATGTATGATAAATATAATTGTGTGCTTCCATTATATGAAATGTGGCAAATTAAAGAGGTATGAACTTATCATTAAAATAAAGTGTGATGAGGGCATGAAATATGATAAAATATTCCTACTGATTTAATTATCGATAGACTTTAGACACAGGTTCTCTGGCCAAGTTAAATCGACCTTGATGTGGCATTGGGGGCCTGAAACTTGTGATATGCACACATAAACCCCGCTTAAGTGCTTCTGACATTTGTTAGAACTGTCGATAGGGGTGAGCAATCAAATAATACCAGTAATTATCATGATATAATTGTCATCCATGTAAATATAAAAAAATGTTCAATTACTTTTCAATATAACTCACTGTAGATATATTGGAGCGATGATTCAGTTGTCTGTTTGACAGCCACATCCTCAATTGTTTAAACAGTAGCTTGCTGTAGAGAGGGCACAGTATTGTGAAATTGCCAACTAGCTACCTAGCTAGCTAGAGGTCCATACAGCAAAATATTAAAACCTTCCGTCACTTAACGATACACTGTAGTGCCTAGTTTAAGAGAAACACTGGTACATCCTTAAGTCTGACAAATGTGTAAGTGAGGGTGCACAAAAATGTTTAGCATCCATAAATCTGAATTCAATCCTTGTTGAACATGACTGAACTCACTTTTATACAGAGTAAGAGCCACTAGCTTGTGGTAAATGTGTCAGAGATACAGTATATACATCATAAAGCATGTGGTGGCAGTGTTATGATCAAGTTGAACAATTTAAATAATGAAATGATAATAACATGGATTACATGTTTATAGCATATTTCATGGACCTCAAAGCACTATACAGTGTGGCAGAGAGGGAAGTTGCTGCCCTTCACCACAAATGTGAACTAACTACCTGGACAGTTGTGCTGTTAATTTAGACAGTTGTGCTGTTAATTTATCACTAGCTATTAAGCTTAGCAACTAACTTTCCACGTAATTCCACAAATGCTGACAGGATAGAACGCTAGCATGCATCCACAACTGTATTTCAGGCAAGAAATGGACATTTCTGGGCTGCACTTCACAACACTCACGGCAGCTCAGGCGGCAAAAGGCGTTTGATTACCGCATACCAGCTGCAGTTATTTCCACAGAAGGGCAATCAGCAATGATATGATCATTGGTAGAAGAGTGTACAGGTAAAGTCTTGACATTTGATGGAGTAACATTGTGGTAGACTTGATCTCTGTCCATATGTGTATTGAAAGTAATTTTTGTGTAGTCAATGGAAAAAAGAAAGGAAAAATGAGCAGAAATGAGTAGAGCCACATACAAAGGTCTTTTCTAAAGACAAGTTTTCAAGGGCAAATTTTCAAAGGCATTAAATTTCAAGAATTAGGATGAAGGAAAAGTGAAGCAGCGGGAGCAGAGAAAATTGAGACTTGGGTCAGTGACAGTCAGTTACAGTCGCAATTACAGATGGCTACAGACAGTTTGAGTCTCATGGACAGAAAGCCAAAATCCAGATAGAAAAGAGTCAAGTGCTGAGAAAAAATTGGAGCGTGCTGGTCATGCACAGTGAGGGTTTGGACAGAAGGAGAAGGAAAGAGACAGAGCACTATGTTTGCAGGTTTGGGGGATTTACAGTGGGGGAGATGAGGCATTAGCAGATGATAGTGAAATCCAGTTTGAAAGGTTTTTGGTGGAGCTTTATCAAAAAAATGTGAGCATTAGTAATTCCAGTGGTGTAAAAAGTGGCCAGAAAAATAAAGGATAAATATTTGCAGTACTGTAACTAATAACTGCCCAAAAATGCACTTCCTTAAATAGAAGTAATTTAATATTGACTATGTCATCGTCAGATTTAATCAATTTTAACCACAGAAGCACCGTAACGTTGTGGTGCTGACATGACCCACCAGCAGAAAGTAGATGACTAAAGAAGAGAAGGAGATGTGAGAAGGAATTGAAAGAGTATGAATTATTAGTTTCAGCTAGTGATCTTTTCCCAATGACAAAAAACATTAAAATGAATAATAAACAGGTAAAGTTTATTAAATCTCTTCCCTGTGTCCCTGCAGAAGCAGCTGGGTGGACAGCAGAAGGTGGCTGGGATTGGTACTAATGTGCCTTTGCTTTACAAGTCACAATTGATAAGAGCTTCTTTCAAATGTCTACATGTAGATGGAAGAAATGATCCAAGAGGGCTAGAGGTTAAGCAAAAAAGAAGACCTTTTTGAGAATTAAAATGAATGAAGAGAAGTGAAGGGTGAATGACGAAGTAGAAACCCCACTGTCAAAAGAGTGACCTTAAAATGAAATCTCATACCATAAGCAAAGGAGGGTCTAAAACAAAGGGGGTATGAGCAGAGAGCTACAGTACATGAGCATTGGCAGAGAGCAGAAGGAGTATGAGCAGATAGAGCAAAGAAATGAAGGGGTATGAGCAGAGAGATGAAAGAATATGAGCATAGACCTGAAGGGGTCCGAGCAAAGAGCTGAGGGGGTATGACCAGAAAACAGAAGGGATGTGAACGAATATGAGCAAAGAAATTAGAGGGTATGAACAGAGACCTGAAAGGGTATGAGCAAAGAGGTGAGGGGATATGGACATCCAAAACTCCACAGTGTCACATGGAGTAATTACAGCCAAAAGCCTGCAGTTTCAGACTGTCAGACACTGTTGGTTTCCTTTGGGAGAAGAGCTGCCTTTCGTCTGTTTTAATTTCACTGTAATTTGCTTCCTCTTACTAATTCCTTTTAATTACAGACTTGGTGTGTAATACTTCTTAATGCAGGTGCCTTTTGTGAAACGCATTATACAAAGATAGAGCTCTGAATTTCTCAAGTAATACTCCAATTTTGTATTATCAATTAGGTAGTCATAAAATACATGCTTAATGAGATTAAGTTATTAGGTATATTGAAACCAAAAAATATGTGAGAAAAGACCATTATAATAATCACTACACTTAACACAGATAACCCTTGTCTCTTACATGAGTGGTAGGTGTTTAGGTGGTTTTGGTAGCTACTTATCCATTAACTTCAATCCATTAAATGATATGCCTTGTCCTCCAATAAATTCTAAGGACAAAACAAAGCAAAATTATTAATCTGAAAAGAAAATGGCAAGCTTGTTTCTGGTGGCTCAGTTTTTAGATGATTTCCTAAAAAAGGACTGAGGGTTTAAGGGGGGGGGGGGGGGGGTGGGGGGGTGTGTAGTAAAATGGAATGCTTGGTAATGACTTGGCAAATGACTCAGTAAAAGACATTCAAAACTGAGAGAACAGTGTTAGCAGACACTGTCATTTCCCTCTCCTTCTCATCGTGGTTATCAGCGTGCCTGACTTTGGCAGATACATTTTAGGAATGGTTGCTTGGATACGTAGTTCATCTAGTTCACCTTTCCCTTTCAGCGGTGCGCAATCTAGTCCGTACTACAGTGAACGCTGAAAGAAGCCCGTGTCCCTGTGTGAAAATTGATGCTTATGCACACAATTTCAAAGACAACTTTAGACACCGAAAAGTGGCAACACTCAAGGCAGGGTGGTAACGATGGCTCATCCATGTGGAAACGAGCGCTCCGTCAAAAGAGGGATGGATCCCACACATGCCGCCCTCAGAGATGATCTACAGAGGAGAGTGAATTGACGCTGGCAGGTGAGACTGTAACAGAGTGCAAAGTACCCTCAGTTCTCTCAGTGATGGATATCGCCAGAGGGGTACTTCTCCCACACTGTGCGACATCAGATTGCTGTGAGCAAATGGATGAGACAATTTTTAAGTCCCTGTGTCTTCACCAGGCATGTTCTGACTAAGTCACCCAGGTGAATTAGGATTTTATTTTAACTAAATACTTGGTTAAGAACCAGAAATAACCTCTTAGTCAGAGAAAAAAAATCTGATAATGTTGTGCTGTACCTTTTCTATCACAGAGGGATATTTTCATAGGTGCAGTATAAACCACACTGTGGAACATTCTCTGTGAAGGTAGTACACACATCAGGATTTTAGCCTGAATTATGAATTAGTTATTTATTTGCAATGATTCTTGTTGAAACTCAATCTGAATGCTGAAATATTACACTGCCTTAGATTATGTAGTGTGTCAGGTGCACTCAGTTATGATAATCACATGGAGCTATGTTCAGTACCATATAATCTTCTTACTGGACAACACCACTGACCATAACATTGTTGAGTCCAGAAGTGATGAGATGACAACTCAATTTTGTAATTATGTGATCTGTAACCACAAAGATCAAAATCAATCACAGGAAACTGAAATTCAAGTGAAACGAGCAACAGTGTCAGACCAGGCTAGCAACGCTCCTAGAACAGCGAGTGTGAGCGTAACACTGTTCAAGCCCTACCACAAGTTAACTTGTGAAATCTGACTAGGCAACAGAAGCCAAGTATACTACGATACATCAGTCACTAGAAGACAATCCAAAATACATCACAACCCTATGCGTAAAATAAACATCAAATGCTAGAGGTAGCAGGTGTTATGGTACAGCAATAACATTAATGGACTTCAAAGGAAGACTGCCGGAATGATCCTGTGTTCCCCACTGTGGTTGACTCCTAGGAGACAACTACATAGAGTCCTGACACAATCCATCTCAATGAAGTGGTCCAGTGGCACATGATGAGGAAACAAGCAGAGTGTTCCAGTGATTTAATACCAGCCCTGAGCTGGATGACCATGCTTTCCACAGAATCATTTCCAGTCCAGAAGTTATTGCATAGTTATTGCTCCACTGCTAATTGTTTTTTTTTTCCAGTCGTTTCCAGCATATTGATATTCTGTGTCAGAAAAAAACAAGGTTAGAGATGGCATTTTTGGATAATATATTAGATGTTTCGTACGTAAGGTTTCATGAACAAATAACTTCCAACGTAGTTACCGAAATGATTGTATTCATCCAAAGTGCACACCACATTGTGGTAGTCTGCATGGTCTACATATGTTGCATATCTTTGTGTAGGGTTGTTCAAGTGTAACCTACTATGACACTTTTAATTTTGCAATAGTACATGAAGGCTATGAATGGTCTTATCACATTCAGGCAAACTTTTGCTTAATTCACTCAAATTTCAGCTAGTTTCGTTTTATAGTGAAACATTTGCATTAAGAAAGACACAACGTGCCACAGAGTAAAACCCTGTAGAGCTTATTACAGCCACCAGCTTCAAGGCAATACCATAACTCACTGTGGTCCCTCAGTGCAAAATGCTCCAGGGGAGAGTCTAGCAGAACTGCATGCAAAATGCATAGGCCCAGTTTCACAGTACTGAAAGAGCCAGTATTCGGTGAACTGCACATGAACTGTGTGACATAAGCACTGTAACAGGCAGGTAAACGCCTCTAAGAAAAACAGGGCAGAGGCTGAGGAAGTTGGAGGGGAGGTGTCTCGTTTGGGGGATTTAAGGACACAAGAAATTATTGTGACAAGGATAGGTCATTCATCCCATCTCAGTCTGTCATTTATCTAGCGCCTAGACCGAATCTATCATTTATTTGAGTGACATGAGAAAGTGATGCATTACTCATCATTTTAAAACTCACAGCAATGCATGGAACTTTAGCAAAACATTTCAAATATAAGGGTCCAGTTTCTACATTAAAACAAGCAAAATGTTCCTTTTTGAACACAACCGACCAGCTTTGATGGAATAGTCTACTATCTCCAAAGTTTCGGGGTTTTGAGGTCATTAAGCTGGTAGCTGATATAGTGAGGCTGACAGATGTCACCGTGCAAGCGCTCTGATCCCAAGACGCTGTGATTTATTGCCACCTCGGAATGGGACAGCCACCCTTCACACAAAATCTTTTCCAGCTCAGTGAACACAGGGAGCGTTCTCCCTCCGTTCACCTGTAAGAAAAGAAGGGCCCTCTCAAACTTTGCAAAGGGCGTTTGCTCTCCTTATGTGAACACAGATACGCTTGTGTAAATAATTGGCTAATTAAAATGATATGGCTTTTCAGATATCACCATGTTGCCTGCATCCTTTAAAATAGATTGAATATGCTATCATTGTTTCCATCTGCAACTCCTTATGAGATTTGCCTTCAAGCTGGTCCTGAATAATCTCCCCCCTCAACAAAGTACATTTTACCATTTGAATGATGAGTCAATTGGTTTCAGTTTGGAATGAATCAAGCTGATGGATTCCACTTAAACAGTGCATAATTGACTCATAACTAATTATTATTTATTCAGACTGATTACAACAGTCGTTTTACAATGAAGAATGTGTAGGATCCTTATTTTATTTCCTAATTTATGTTTGTCCATGTCCAGAAGTTGTTTTTTTATGCCATGTGAAGCTGGTAAAGAATGCACTGTTTGCAAACCTCTTAGAATAATTAAAAGAGACTACTGGCCTCTACAAAAGACACATAATATAAGACTCACCCCATAATCTTGGTGCTTGATGTGAAATATCTACTGGGACACAAAATCTCACAGATTGTGCTCTACTTGAGATGCCTGTGTACTCAGAGGCCATGAACATCTTAACTTAAGCAACTCCACACTGATCAAAAATACCACCAAAAATTCTTCCTCTAAGCGTTGCTTAACCTAACTCTGCTCATGACTGGGGGTACAGAAGAAGGAAATCATAAAAACCATGGGTTATTGTCGCCCAAACAAGGATACAGATTTAAGCAATGCAATGTGCCTCTTACTTAGGCAGGAAAAACACAAAATTGTGAAACCAATATTGGACTAAGTGCAGAAACACAAAATTCAAGGGGGAGGTAATTAACTACTGGGAGGACTGGGCTTTCCCTTTCCTAAAGCAAGACCATACAGGAAACATATAAACAGCCACGCCAGCGGGCATACTCCTCTGTGACTTTTTCCTAATGGCTGAAGCTAATCAACATTGCTTTTATGTAATTCTTATTGATTTTACTCTTTTGCTGTTTTTATTATCTTTACAGGCTTAATTGATTTTGTATTTTATACATTACATACATGTATTTTTATTTTATATTTATGTATTTTACCCTTTTTTTCACTGTGAAGCACTCTGAGCTGCTTGTTTCCTTGTATGAAGGGTGTGCTTATTATTATTATTATTATTATTATTATTATTATTATTATTATTACTAACCTTAGTTTGAACAGTTGCTTATGCTACCAGAAGTGCCAGTGGGTCAGCTGGGGGCTGTGTTTCCTCTGAGCCAAGCAGAAAGCTATTGCCCCTGTTCAGTGATGGGGACACTACTGCTGTCTTTTCAGATGAGACCATTAACCAAAGCTCTTTCTCTCTGGGGTATTTAAAGATTCAGCAGCACTAATTACAAAGATGTGCGGGCCCTGGCCCCAAATTCCTAATCTGGCTCTCATAAGCCTGTCTAATAGTCTTCAAGTTATTAATGGTTAAATAAATATCACTCCACCTCAGATGGTGTGTGGCGAAATTCACGGTCCAAAATGGCAGTCATGTATCACCCAGAGAGATGGTTAATGTTGGTTTAGGTGAATCATCACTGCAAATGCAATCCATTAGTATTTCCCCATCATGATTTACATCTGCCTTTTTTAGCAGTGTTTGTTCATAGTATTTGATTCCAAAGGAGAAGCCAGAGACTGACGGTAATTTTTTCAGACTAAGGCTCCAATCGCTTACTAATATTGATCTTTAACAGAACCGACACCCATAAATCATAAGTTTTTTATTGAGTGAAGGTCAAATGTTACTTTCCGTACATAATCAGAGACCATTTACAATAAAGTCTTCAGAAATTTGAGAGTTGTTATTGAATCGTTTTTACCAGAACACAGCCTCTGGATGTGTAACTGGGGAATCTCGGGGAGAGTATCATTACCTCTCCCAGACTAAAATTCATAACAATTTATAGCAAATGTTGGCAAGTGTATCCTAATGTTTTTCTGCACTAATCTCTGTCTTTTCACTGAGAGATTGCCATCAAACCTGCCACTGAAGCTGGTGTGATCATCATGCCTAAGGCCTCGGGCGTTGTTGTCACATCAAAACTAGGGAGGACACATATTGTGGAGCTTCCATGCAGGGTTTTTTTGGGTTTTTTTTTACATGGCTATCAGGTGGTTAGCTTATGTGTTTTGACATCATTGTAGAGAAAGCATTTTCCTTCGCTTCACTTTGCATCTGTTCATGCTCTTATACAGGATTTTTGTTGTTGTTTCTATTATAATATTGATACTACTACCCTTAACACTACAAATTATAATTACAATGGAATTTTATTAGTCAAATTTAAGCATTACTGATACATTACTTTAATTGAAGAACACTAATTAATGGCCACACCCAAAAGATAAATGGCCTTCACCACCAGACCCACAATAAAAATGACACTAGACTTCAGTGTAACACTGCGTGGACACATTTTAATCTCTCTAGGTGTTTCTTATTTAAATATTCTCATCTTTGAACTTCATGCTGTTCCCACACTGATGTTTCCACCTGCCCTTCTACCTTTAACAACGACGACAAAAGAAAGGAGCAGAACATATTAGTTATACTAGCTAGTTAGACTAATAGATCAACTCCTGCAACAGGTTGCTCAATTTAGCTTCAAACATACCATGACTTTCTGGAAAATATGAATATGAAAAATCTGACAGTTGCAAAAATAGCTGAAAGTCAAATAGTCAGATATGATATTAGTTATGTCATGAACCATCAGATCAAAGTCTGTTCTTTCACAAAGTGAAACAACCATTGCAACATAAGTATGCTACAGTACTCATACTCTGAGTATGACACAGTTGACTGAGCTGGCTTCCTGAACTTGATTTGGATGCTGAGGGATGCAATCAGATGCTCTGTGAAAAGCATAATGATATTTCTCCATAGCAAACTAGACAGCCAACATTAACTTGCTTTCATTTCATCCAGCATGACTAAGAATTGCATTTTTTTCTCCCATGGGTGTGTGTGCGTGGGGGGGGGGGGGGTATCCTTCTCAAAGTGTGCCACCCCTCCCCTCTTTGTAAGACCATCATGCTGTAGTTTAATGTTAATTCTAGGAGTATTTTTTTTCTTTCTTTAACTAATCACCCAATGAGAGTGGCATGCACCTTACAGACATGTTGTGATTCCTGTGGAGAATCACAATCCCCAACAGTATACTGCCTTCGTTCCCCAACCAGCTTTTACCCCTGCAAACACAGAAGCTCCCTGGGATTTCTGCTGAGCAGAGACCTTCAAGCACCTCACAGCAGCCTCAGACAGCCTCAGGGCTTATTTTTATGGCATAAACACAGTTCTCTAATGTAAGCACAATAGTCAAGGGCAGGCTGACAGAGGTAGGGCCAGCAAAAAAACATAGAATTTTCACAATGCACAAATATAGCTTTCCAAGCAGTGTAAGGGATAGTTGGGCTGGGAAAAATGTTATCTGGGGATGGTGTGACGATGTACTTACCATGATGGTGTTTGGATGTCGCCTTTTAAAGTATTTTTGCCCTAGTACCTTGCTGCAACAGTATTTTAACTTTAATATGAGGACGAGATGGTGCCAACATACGGCAACTCAGCGTTGTTGTGTCCATTTGTTTCTTTGCTGTTACCTGTCGGTCTCATTAACTGTAAAACGAACACAGGTCCATTCAACAGAACTGATCTTCTGCACATGCAGAATAAAATGCCAGAAGGACACACCTCACCATTTTGGTCAACTGTGGCAGAGGTTTGGCAGAATAATCTGGAGCCATCATTGGAAAACACTGCTCACAAGAGGTCTGGTTGTATGAGGAGGAGACTTAAAGGATACAGAGCTCTGCTACGCTTCAGGTGGTGTGGTTTACCTCCTTCTGTTACAAGGAGCAAGGTGAATTCAAACACAGAGATGACTCAGGACACAAAGGATGCTTCAAAGAAAACAAAGTTTTCTTTACTGAAGCCTCCAGAAGCAAAAGCAGGTTTTGGTACAGGAGTGCATACCCAAAGCATAGCAACTCAAGACTGAGCAATGAGGAAGGAAAACGGCAGGGCTTAAATAGCAGACAACACAGGTAATAACAGTAACTGATCAACACAGATGATAAATTAACCGCATGAGACAGGGAACAGACAAGAAGTGAGGCCATCCGGTGTTTACCCCAGGAAACAGCAGCCGGAAACCCTAACAGGAAGTTATCAGGCTGCCTGTTGGTCATTCTGGGAAGCATCAGCAGCCGAAACCCTCACACCCTTTCATGTCATTATGTGTCTAATGTTCGATTCTTAAGCAACAAGATGGAGCAGCTACAACTTCTAACTTCTAACAAGCGCTAAAACGGATTAATCAATAATTTCAGTCTTCTTCTTTACAGAAGCATGGTTAAGTAATCCCTGACAAGGTGGTGGAACTACCTCGTTACCCTCCCTACAGAGCCGACTGGATGTCGGAACTTAGCATGAAATTCAGAGGAGATGGAGTATGTATTTATAGAAATCAGGGCTGGTGCAACAATGTCATGGTTCTGTCTAAATCCTGTTCTCCTAATTTACAGACTCTAATTATCAACTGCAAGCCCTTTTATCTACCTTGGGAGTTTGCTTCTGTCATATTAGCTGGAGTGTGCATTCCACCTCAGGCTAACACTGGCTACTGATCTAAACTGCTGTCAGACCAGATTTTAACTGTGGAAAACAATCATCTGAAGTCCTCAATCATTATTTCAGGTTACTTCAATCATGCACATCTACAAAATGAACTTCCTGCATACAAAAAATGATTAAATGTCCCACTAGAGATGGCAAAACACAAGACCACTGCTACAGTACTATCAAAGATTCTTGTGATGCTCTCTCCCTCACCCCTCTGGACAACCATGACTATGCTATGGTTCACCTGGTTCACTCATATCATCAAAAATTTAAAAGCAGCCAAGACAGCCAAAACGCTGGTGTGCAAATGGACTAACAATTGAAAACTCTCCAAGGTTGTCTAGACTTGACTAATCATGTATAAAGAAATGTGATACTGCAGATGAGCTGACAGTTACATCTTGCGTCAGTTTCTGTGAGAATATCTGTATTATGACTAAAACAATAGTAAAATATAACAATTATTAGCCATGGTTCAGTAAAGATCTAAGGCATTCAGAAATGGTGACATTGATGACAACAACAATATCCAAATACCAGTTGGACAAGGCATTCAAGGCTGTGAAAATAAAATGGACTAGGACAAGCCTCAGAAACCCCTGCAAACTACCACAGACATTTCACTGCTGGCTAGACCGAATGTATTCTAACGCCAATTTGACACTCAGTGCCTATTACATCCAGTGCCCTAAGTCCAGTTTCCCATGACTTCACCTCCTCCCTGCTCCTAATTATATAACATGATGTGTGGCAGCTGTTTCAGAAGCAAAGCTGCAGAAAAGCACCTGGTCTGGATTCCCCATACACCTTAAGACACTGCATCGACCACTTAGGTCCTGTGTTCACAAATTGCCCCTGCTTGTTTGAAGGCATACACAATAATGCTGGATCCTGGGTAATTGAAAAAATCACACTTGAACGATTATGGCTGACTGTCTTCATCTCTTTCTTCTTTTGTCTATATGTGTTCATGTGGTGTATTGCTGTCGATTGCTGCATCCTGTTTTTATCAGTTGAAGTAGTCCTTAGAAAAATCCCTAGCACTTCCTGCCCATGGCAATAGTTTTTTTTTTTCTAAACACAGCCTCAAAATTATGAGGTAAAATCAGGTCAGGTGAGTTATTCTCATCAATTATCTAAACATATCTGTCTACTGCATCTGTCAGCAACTGAGGGACAGGACAGCAGGGAGTGAGTGCAGGTAGGCAAGGCTTAATTCACAGCACCTTTTGCTGGTTAAGAAGTAGGGCAGAACCCGGGTTAACTCCCTTTATTTAGGAAGAACTGAAATTAAGAATTAAATTATTGTCGTTTAGTAGATGCACTTATCCAGAGGTTACAATTTTTACATGTTATCCATTTACATGGCTGGATATTTACTGAGGTAATTCTAAGTTAAGCACCTTGCCCAAGGGTATAGCAGCAGTGGCCCAGCGGGGAAGTGAACCACCAACCTTTGGGTTATGAGCACTGCTCCTTACCACTATGCTACACTGACTTCCATATGGAAGACCGGTGACCAGCGCATGGGATCCCTGGTAACATACCCAATCTTATGGAGTGGCAACTGAGGCTAGACAGGGAGAATAGTAAAACCAGGCACTTCAGACACCTGCTCATTTGAGAAGCATGGGCAATCCTGTACATGTTGGTGTGGGCGTGATGACCAGGATACTGGTGCGGTGTTCAGTGTACTCACCTTTCAACAAGAAGAGCCCACCCTCCCTCCAGTTTTGTGTTGCTTATTGTCTGAGCCTGTGTGTCTGGAGCTCTGCTGTCTTGGACTAGTGGCAAAATAGAGGGGGGTTTCCCTGTGGGGTGCCCCAATACACCTCAGGGTGCACCTAAATATAATGTGTGTGCGCTGCAACTTACCGTATGGTGTGAGGAAAAAATGGGCTGCTGTGTGCTGCACTGCGGTGGTGGGAAATAGCCATTAACTTAAAGTGCATGTGGAGACTTGATGTGGAATTATGCTTTACCTGTAGATGTCAGGTCCCAGGGAGGGATGAGGCTGGAGAGGTGGGAAAATAACAGCTGTGAGCTCCAGTGCAGTCTTTTACAACCTGTCATTTGCAATTTATGAATTTGGTATTAATAAAGACTGTTACATTGCTACTTACCTCTGTGTGCGTGATCCGCTTGGCGGGGCTGGGTGGTGGATTCCAGTGGGGATTGTCAGGGTAGTCAGTGGGGCGTCCTACAGCTCCTGACATATCTATCTATAATGGGATGTGAGTTACAGTTTATGGATGAGGTAGAATGAAATTATGCATCATTACACATCCAAACCGAAGATTTATTGAGCTTCTTCAGGGCGTGTAATTTATACAACCATTTATTGTGCCCAAAAAACAAATGTTAATGCCTACTATTTGAAGGTCATAAATTCCTTTGCATATATATCAGGCTTACACATAATATTGAATTCAGCACAATTTTTGATGAATCAAATTCCCTAAATTCTGCCCCAGTTTTAGTGCATTTATCCCAGTTATAAAGAACTGCGTATAAAGAACTGCATACATAATCAAGGATAAGGCACACAAATTGTCTTTCCCCATGAAACAGCTAACATTTTACTCATTATCAGCTGCCATTAAATCCATTGCATGTTTCTGGAGTCCCCCTGGCAAAGGTTAATCTAGATCTCAATCTCTGTAGTCCTAGTAAAAGGAAACACTGTGGGGATTTGATTCAAATTCTCATATTTTTAAAGGGGATTAATAAAGTAGACTGTAGAAGCTATTTCAAGGTGAGTTCTGTCAGCAGAACAAGTGGAAATAGGTGGAAATGAGAAGGTAAATTTCACTCTGACACCAAGTTTTTTTTTTTCCCCCACACAGACAGTTATTAATGTATGGAATAGCTTTCCATGATTTGCACTGGAGGAAGAAACCCTAAGACCCTTCAAGACCAAGCTTGACATTCTGCTAGATTCTACACAATGCAGTAGGCGAAGGACAAGCCAAAATTGGCTGATGATAATGTTATAATTTTGATAATGTTATTTTACCTTGCAATACAATACCTCTCCGCATCTACAGTATTTATGGTCAATGGCCACCTTGAAGGTGATGAATATTCATTTCTGAGTTTCTGTTGATTATGATCTACTGACAGGTGAGCCTTTTTCCCCACAATCAAGTATATCACAAATAATTTTAACTGGTCCAGTTTTTCACATTGGCTGCACAGCACTCAATACCTACAGTTCAGTGCTGTACAAGATGGACAAGTGATCTTATGAGAGATTAAACATGAAATCTCAACAAATGATGAATTTTATTTGAGTGAAAATTGAAAATTCAAATGATGTCTGGGTGATATTCAGATTCATTAAATCATAGTATATTCACCCATTATACTGATACTACAGTGCTATGGAAATGCAGCACAATCCTCCTAACATGTACAAGTAATAGTAAATACAAAGTTCATAGTACCTATATAATTAATGTGTTATTAATGTCTTATCTGACACATCTCATGATCACTGGTGTTCCGGTCACCCTCAAATCAAAGAATCAATTCAAAAGCAAAACTGAAACAAAACACAGAAGTAGCCCACACACTTGTGTGTCACTGTAAAGGCTGCATCTTATTAAGGAATAGTGAAAATCCAGAGAACAACATTTTGACGTGGTCACTGACCAAATAGATTGAAACACTGTGTATGTTTGCTTGATCTTCAAGATGCATCGATCATGGGGGTGCAGGTTATTTCTTTTTTCCATTTCAGTTTTCCATTTTACCCTTCAGCTCAGAATTAATGGATGTTCGTGTGCACTTATAACATTCAGACAAATCCCCAAGCTCTATGCAAATTGTCGGCGCATGTGTCCCGCATTCATCTTGGTTTTTCGTCCCAGAGCCTCACACTCAAACAGAATGCCAACAGTCATCTCGTTCTCTTGTGATCAGCAAATCACACTCCGCGTATTGGAATGCAGAGAGGGTGGCAGCAGGTTTCTGCCTCTTTCATTTGTCTCCTTATTTTGATAATACCAGTTATTTATTTTTTTAAGTCTCAGTAAAGACGGTTGCACTGAAACACCTCACAGAAGCCTGTGCAGCATCAAAATTCCGGAACCTCTCAGAAACATGCTAAAAGCATGGACGTGGTAATGTGGACAGTGTGACACCTATTCTGAAAGGTTATTATACATTTTTATCTCCAAAGAAAGTCATGGCTAAAAAGACAGCTGGAAGAAGGTGTTGAATCAGAGCGGTGATTATATTTTTCCCCATTCTCATCAATGCCGCATGAAAAAGGTAGGATCACCCTGGGATAGATGAAGGCTGCAAGGTTTATTGGAAGAAAAATGGGTTTATTTGAAAAATGTAATGTGTTAACCTCATAGATCACTGTGTTAGCTCTGTGTTAGTCATCTTTCCCTAAAATGCTATTATCAGGCTGCAATTTGAATGTTTTTGTGAAAGAATGTCATATATTTTATCTGTCCACGTATTTGAACAATCTTGAAAGCTAAGGACAGTAGTAAAATAAAGACACTTATTCGCATTCCAGGCCATACTGTTCATGAAATAAAATGATTTGTATGAATAAATGCCACACTTGCAATGTAGATTTTCACTTGAAGCATGTGTGTGGGCCACAAATGCACACCTTTGATTTCAGGAGAACAACGTGCTTCTCACATGGAGAATTATCATTAACCGATCATTTGGATGATCAATGAATTACAATAAAATTAATTGTAGACATTAATCATCAAACACCAAGGTTTAAGTTTTAGTATTTCAAGAATAAAGCCATCTCTGAAAGTGTGAAATTGTAAACATACAGATGATAGTTGATGACCAAATGGCAACAGATAAACTGTATTCAGCATATGTTTTAATGGTGCACCAGATAGCACTGCAATAAAAAAATACATTTAAAAAATATTTATAGTCTTATGGTTATCTTCCATGAAAACACAACATATTACAACACTGATTGCTACAATATATACCCAGTTTATGTGTAACATGGACAAAGTATGTCGTTTAAACGCAGTAAATAAGTAATGAGTAAATTGTGTTCAGTCAATTCCAAACTGTGCTTTCCATCACTGCCATAATTGAGGGTTCAGTGCTGCTGGCATTAGACCGTGTTAAACGTGAAGCATTTCACTCGCAAGGGAAATGCCACTGCCTGGAACAGCAACAGATGCATTAATAATATAACGAAACCTTCGTGGTGGAACAAAGCACGAGCAAGTTCAATTGATTTCATTCCATGTGTGAAGTCATGTCTGTCTTGTACTTATTACTTTCATTGTTTTCCACACCAGAGGAGGAAATACAAACCTATACAATCTATTGTCAGAGAGTGTGACAGAAAAAAAATACAGACTGTAGCAAAAACGTAAATTCAAATCATAGCAGTTTTATTCAGGAGAGAAAAACAGAAGTGTATAACGCAGTCTGCTGATGCTCTGATATTCGTCTCCAATGCTTAGCTGTATACAGTTTATACAGTACCTCTACCTAGTGTTAGTGAATACCTGACACAACAGAACAGGATCCCTGCTGTGCTGCAAGGCCTTGGATCTCTCTGCACTGCCACATACCTGTGAAAAATCCCTTTAGATGTTTAAATCTCACTCAGTGGGCATCAATGTCCTGCCAGAGGGGGAAAAAGAGAGAGAGGGACAGATCAGCATTCCAAGGGGTGAAGGAGACAGGTGGTTGACAGCACGTGCAAGAGAAGCGATTAGCGAGTATCTCTCAACTAATGAGATCCTTCACTGTTATCCATTGGCCTCTTCCAACAACAGACCCCTGTTTGTAGGATTGCGGAATGCAATGAACCATTAGCACACAATCATAAAATATCCCTCAATATTTACTGCATAGACTATAGTCACATCAACTTCTTACTATTCACCAAACTATATTTTGATGTAATACCAGCATGTATTCCGCAGTTAATGTTTATTCTTTTCCCTTTTCTATGTCTCTACGGCCATGAAAGAATTCTGATTTTGTACATTACTTTTTATATTTGTTAAAAGTACTTACCAGATACCATGCATTGTTACATTAAGCAAATGGGTTTACAATTTTATCAACAGCATTTTTTGAAAAAGTAATATCCTGCTCTTCATCAAAAATATAATGTAATCTAAAATCTAAAGATGAATCTGTTCAGCCAAGAATTGAATGAGAGCAAATACAATTGTGGAACCCTGTCAAACAACGCTACTTCTGGAGATCTGATTTTCGGCTCCTAACAGTTATATTTACTCAGCCTTCTCTTGAATAAATCAAGAATCAAGCTTTCTGCAAATAGCAGTTTTTCCATTCTCATTAGGAACTGGGGAAAAAGACATGGCTTTGCAAAAGCACCATAACCTTTGGCAAAGCTGTTCTCTTAATAGCATCCAGCAGTGAAGTCCTTCCCTGGCACGGCCCCCTCTAACCAGACACAAACCACTATCAAAAACCTGCAGCCCCCGCTAATTCCTCTCACTGCTGGCCGGAAAAAATTATTGGACCGCCGGAGGGTCTGCATACGAATTTAACCATGAGAGCAATTAGAAGACTGCAAAATGTAGCACAAGCAGAAGGTTGAGGATGCTGGAACATGTTCGTGTCAGGATGGGTCCACCCCGTGCCGTGCTGCGCCTTGTGTGAGCTCCGCAGACACATGGGACATAAAAGGCCAGGCATTGTTGGAAAGGTCATTTGTCGATTAGCTGGAGATTTTCGAAAAACCCCTCCGACCAGACTGCATCCTAAATTGGAGAACAAAAAAATATCGAGCAGGATATTTAAATGGTGGAACATATGTCAAAAAGCTTCCATTAATGCCAGTGTTATACTATTATATTGCTAAGTATTTTTTTAGCTCAACAACAAATTTTATACACCATGGTGAATTGCCTTATTGTAATTGAAAAAACACCCACAATGCTAGAAAGCAAGATAATACCTACAGGAATATCAGCACTAGCATAATTTTTTTTCTATGAATGTAAGTTTCATGAATTTCAGCTCCACCCATTTCGCAGATAAGTGCTCCATCCCATGGCCAGTGTCTAGGAGATGAATTATGACTCATTATACTACATCACCAGACACCAGGGAGCATGTCAATTTAAGTTTGGCCTCGCTCTGAAGCACAGGGATCTTTACATCACACTCTATGGGGTCGACTCATGGCAGCTCCTCTCCTGCCTCACGGTACCACAGCATTACTCACACTGGACATTTCTCATTTATGAAACAAGCTCAGGAACACCAGGACAGCTGGGAACTGCAGCAGAGGTGACAAGCTGCAGCGTGTAAAATCAGAGTGTCAGTGATGACATTGGACATGATTGACATCAACCTCACATACATCTGAAAATTCTCAGACGAAAGCATACAACGCTGTAAGCTTGAAGTGCCAGTAATTGTATTTGATACATGGTTAGTAATGGTTTTGGAATCAGTCTGAAACAAAGGGGAAAAGGCATTTTAAATGATATAGCTTATACTTAGTCTTACTATAGTATATGATTTAATGATACCAGACCTGTGGCATATGAGAGAAGAGAGGAAAGACAATGCTAACATTTCACAGCGCGGAATCTAAATGAAATGGTGTCATGGTGGTAGGACTGAAAAGGTCAGAACCCTCAGCAAAGGAAAAGACTAAAGGGGTTTTATAAACCTGTATGCATTGTTCAGATAACATGGCCATTGTCAAATGCTCTGCACAGCTGTAGGGAATTGTTCTGAGCAGCCAGAGTTCAGAAGAGATGGGGGTGGTGAGTAGAAGCCATTTATCAAATGGATGAAAAGAAGATGAATAAATTTTAATGCAATTTATCAAAAGTGTGCAGTAATCACACAGAAGTGAATAGAATGTGTCACAGTCCTTGAGCCTACTTTTTACTGTAAGAAAACACACAATACTTGTATTACTACTAATTACCTAAGCATGGTCTTTTGGTCATTTGGACAGTGTACCACTCCATTCAGGAAGTGAATGCACGTTAATTCAATGTTAAAACCTCACAGAAGTTAAAAGGTTCCTCCTTCTGAAGTGAAGATGTATAACCTATTTATTACCTTTGTACCTTCTGTTTCATAACTACTTTAAATCAAAGCCATAATTAAAATGTAGCAATGTTTAAATATAGTTTGACCCAAGCCTTTATACTTTGCCATTATTTTCCCATTTCATAATTAGTAACTAAATAATAACCTAGAAACTGCCCAACAATAATTTGTTGTGACATGCTTTTACAACTTAATATACTGCATTATGGTGGCTTTTCTAAGAGTTACTTATCAGATATTTATATTTGCACATATCACTTCTGACACAAATTAATTTCACTATAATCGTCGCTAATCTTATTGTTGCTGGTTACACAAATGGTGAAATTCAACATCAAATAGCTCAGTCATTTCACCAAAATTTCTGGTTTGATTTAGACACCACCTCTGCCCACAACAAGCAATAAATTGCAACCATGGTTGCAAAAATCCATGCGGCAGTTATTATACACATGATAACACAAATGTTAGCATGTTCATCCATGCAAACTTTTCTCTCAAATACTGAACAGTGAAAAACAATTCCATTGCTGCATCATCCTGGTGCCCAGCAGAATCAAAATATTGATTTACCTTTTGTTGAACACTATGAGCAAGCACAATGACAGACAAACTCCCACACTTGGTTGCACATTCTGTAGTATCTATACATTTGTTTTACATTTGTTAGATTTCATTTCCAAGAGTTGCATTTAACCCCTTAAAATTTGTAGCACTTGCTTAAAATTGTTAGAGCACATTGTAGCTGAATGTGGAAAACAGTAATGGACGTCTTAAGAGTAGAGGTTTTTTATATAATGGCATGAGTAGGAATGCACCCTACAGCCATAAGTTTACAGCAAATACATTTGTTGACTGATAACTTCAGTTATAACACAACATTTTTCATGGATTCAGTTCTTTGTGAACATATACATAAATGTTATTATACACACAAATACACAAAGATGTACAAATAGAGTGTTCTGATAGTCCATAATGTAAAAGTAATATGGATAGGTTTTTTTTTTATGGAAAGAATTCACTTCTGGAAACAATTTTATCCCACTGTTCATCTGTGTATAACAATAAACCTTTACTCTCCGTTTCATTATCACATACAGAGATGATTTACAATTGAAGATGTTTTGGACTTGATTTTTGTCTTTGTATTATTGCTCTGTTTCCTCTAGCCATCTTCTTAACAGCCAGGTATATTAAGAATGGCTGCTAGCAGTTAGCACGTTTAAAGAAGTTTGATGTTTTTTTTTCTTGTTTTCAATGTGTTGAGTTAGATTAGTAAAATTTAAAAATCATTTTTCAAATCATCATTTCTATTGTAGTCTTGTCTCTGTCTCCTGGTTTTACATGCCTTCTGGTATTTTTAGATATGAGTCAGCCCTGGCAAAACATAAACATGGAGAACAA
Source organism: Megalops cyprinoides (assembly GCF_013368585.1). NCBI lineage: Eukaryota > Metazoa > Chordata > Actinopteri > Elopiformes > Megalopidae > Megalops > Megalops cyprinoides. Next base: position 8,545,292 of record NC_050597.1, read on the forward strand.
CACAGCCAAGAGTATATAACTGAGACCATAAATCATAACAATAATGGAAGCACTACTGAAACAACTCATTGAGTTTAATCTTGCCCAGCAGGAGATGAACTACAAGCTCTTGGAAGAGTGGAGACAGAATAACAAACTCAAGTGGAGTAAGTGCCAGAAACCGAGGGTTTTCACAAAAGCTTCCCCACAAAACATTGAATTCAAGGCCAGGTACCAGGAAGTGGCCCCAAGAGATTAAGACAAGACTGATTGCTCCATCCATGGTGGTACCACAGCATCCAGTCTACATCAACATGGACATACACCTTCTGCCAGGGCACAGCTGCAGCCGGAGAAGCAGATTCTCAGTATGTTGCATGATCCATGGACATACACCTTCTGCCAGGGCACAGCTGCAGCCGGAGAAGCAGATTCTCAGTATGTTGCATGATCCTGATATGTTCTCAGAGTTCAGACACAGCAACATCATGACTCACCTTTAACACTGGAGCAGCCTACATGAGCCCAGATGTATGAACTGAAGCAGTGAGCCTCCAGGTGGTTGCAGCCAGAGCGGATCAGAGTGTAACCTGTCCAAAAAAAAAAAACATATATGAATGACAAACATGTAGTGAAATCTGTTTTTTTTTTTTTTTTTTTACAAAAAGTCACCTAGATGGCATAATTTTCCTCTACAGCTGCACGAAGATACTGCAGAAAACAACATGGCAGAAGATAAAATAAAGTAATAAAAAGGACAATACCAGAGTCTGAGCTTCTGAGATTTGAATTTATCCCACCCCCCACTGAAGTGCCTTCCAGTTACAGCTCAGCTGAGACATCCCGGCCACCTCAATGCATTGAGCACAGAAAAAGTAGTAGTGTTCAGGTATGACACATCCAGAGTGGGTGTCGACAAGGATGTATGAACTAATCAAGGAATCTCATTTATGTTCAGCATTATTAAAGGGTATATTTCCTCCCGTAGGTCTAGAAGCTTCTAGTAACAGTGTAATGCCCTTAGCCTCATCAAGGGGTCCAATGAAATGTTGAAGGGGATTACTATTTATAGGGTAATAAATAAAGATGGGCAGAACTGGGAGTAGTTGTTGCTTAGAGTAGGTTTTGCCAGCCATACATCAGATTTGGCATTTTCAAGCTGTTCTGTGCCCACCATCCTAGAGACTTGCTGGGCATCGCAAGGAAAACCAGGGAGAAGCAACTCTGTTCCCACTGGTGTGTAAGTGAGCCTGAGAACCATAAATGGGTCAGTTGTGTGTGAACATATGGTACAAGCTCAAAGAGAAAAGAAGGCTGTGTATAACTGGACCACGTAACCTCATGACTTCAAACTTCAGACTGGCTGTATATTAACCCTCATCAACTCCCTTAATAGCAAATTTCTGGCTACCTGACAAAGGCCTTTACAGAGTCCTCATAAAGGTAGGATTTGTTGATTATGATGTAAAGCTGCCAGGGAGATGGACAGCTACTTTGATAAATAAGAACTATTAAAAATATTTAATGAAAAAGAGGCTTCATGAAGTGCTGTCAATTTCAAAGGGCTGCTGGAATCCACTGTAACAGCTAAGCACAACTGGATCTCAGCAGGTAAAATGGCAGAATTAGGACCTGAAGGAAACATTGGCAGGCACAGCTACAGTACCAGTCAGTTTGGACACACCTGATGGAGATAATGGGAAACATGCATTCAAAGACATTTACGCCTAAATGCTTGAAATTTTTTTCTTAGACAAATATAAATAGAGAAGAGGATGCCTATGTATGAATTTCTTTCCAAAAAAAGACATTTAGAAAATATTTTTTGCTCCTTTGAAGAATCTAAAATATGATATAGTTTTGATTTGTTTAACACTGTCACCGCCTAAGTCTGTGTTATTTCACAGTTTTCATGTCTTTACTATTTTTCTAAAATGTGCAAAATAGTAAAAATAAAGAAAAAAACCCCTTCCAAGTACATCCAAATTTTTTGACTGGTACTGTAAGTCTACCAGAACACTAGGCCAAACATAACATCCATGCTGTGCTAGCAGGGAGAATTAGGTTGAGATGATGATAAAGACAGAAAAACATCAAGGGCTCACATAATGAGTGGTCTTGCATGATTGTCCTTGTCCCCAGACATGAGGGGTTTGGTAATGACCTGAATTAAAGGAAATGTACCCTATACTGTAACATCACAGGGTTCTTCCATTCGGGTCTCTGGGAAAATCAACTGCATTTAAAAGAACCATGCATAAAGTGCTTCAAGTACTACAGGGATATAGTTGCTTAATGCTTACAGTTGTGACCTGCTGTCCATCTATCCTAATGCAGAGCCCTGTTGTGAGCTCTGATGGAGGCAGAACTGTCCATGATTGCTAATGGGGCTTAATGACAAAGCGTACCTGGGGTTGATCACTGGGCATAAAACCACAGGAGAAGAAGTGGGTGGTGATTCTGTACTGGCCCCATTCTGTGAACAAGAGACAGGTGGGACCATTCCTGAGTGTGTCTGGGTAATGTACAAGCACACTCCTGCAAATCTTGTGTGAGAGATATATTATTATAGAGAAATATACATTTGGGGAGTGGATGCACTGGACGCATTGGATATACATTGGATATACTGGGGAAGGACTGACAGATACATCAAAAGGTTATGTGCAGTTGAATATGTCTGGTTAGTCAATGACACTTACAACTGTAATATCAATGATATCATCAAGAATAATAGTGTTCTGACCCCTGATTTTGAAGCCTAATTAATGAACACTCATCAAATGCTTCTTGTTCCTGGCTTTGGAACAAGGCATCTGAACCCAATTGGCATATATATTCAAATTATTGTATAGAGAAAATATGCTGCTGTTGTAATCCAAAGTGTGCTGAATCCAAAGCGTGCTGGCTTTCATTCTACTGGTCCATTTACTGGTAACTGGTGACATTCTCCTATTGCTAAATTAATTCAATTATCATTTGCACAAGACTATAGTGGATTATTGCAAATATTAATATTGAGAGTATTATTTATGGCATTTCTTGAAATCTGTATCAGCTACATGAGGATTAGCCACAGTTAGTTATGATCAGCGTGTTCTGAGGTCGAAGGAATAAGACTGTTTCAGGCTATCTGTTAGCACCCTGCTGTGTCCTAAAATGTTTGACATATTGAGGATGAAAGGAGCTCAGAATCTGCACAGATTCATTACAAACCTAATTTCATAAATGCATATATTGAATCCTATCCCATGAGCCCACACAAGTTAAAACTTTATGATTCTGTGTGTGTATGAAAAGCATATTTAATGTTTGTTGCATGTTTCAGTTCAAAATCACACACATATTTTAAATAAATAAACACCTCATATGTAATTCTTGATATGAGCTGCAAGGTTTTCCCCTCTGGGCATTCAGAAATTCCAAGAAATATGTCTGGCAGTGTTTCCCTGTGATTAATGTTTTATTCGGTATAGATGAATTGTAATACAAGTAGTTTGCATCCATGTGACTTTTGGAACTTTGATGTTCTACACAACTCTAGAAACACATACAGAATGTATCACTTTTGGTAAGTTGGAGGACTTTTTCTGTCAGGTGGCAGAATAGACACTTAAGTGTAAACACTGTCACCAGCTCTTTATGCAGGACAGTTTCTGGAATGATGTAACTGCAACAACTGCATACATATGGAGGAAGACTTCCACAGGGTGACCTTCAGTTGTCACCAACTTTATGTGACATAAAAAAATGTTATTCTTCAGGAAAAGTACAAAAAAACAGGTTTTTTTCACATTTCATGGCAGGCAAAGTCCGCTTTGAAAATGTTGAGGCAGTTACGCATTAAAAATTCATCTGCCAGTGAGCAAGATTTTGATCATAAATACAATTTTATAACTGAAATCCATCTTAATTACAAAGGAGCATGGTGGATGTCTTATCCAGCCTGTCTGTAATTCTGTATTTTGTGTCTGTGATATGTGATTGAAAAGCAGTTCTCTTCTGATGAACTGCTGGTCAGACAGGCATTACACAGTACGGGTTATTATTTTTAACATAATTAGACACTGCTGTCTTGCAAAACATTTTTGAAGTGCCACTGAAGAGCTTTCAAATGGTGCAAGAATTCAAATAAATGGAGACAAACATTTACTGTCCTGTTTCTACTGGGGAAAGGATGGAAACGTAGGGTGTAGTTACAGTACCCAATGCCCTACACATCAATCCTGTCCTCGCCACATGAAAGCGCCTTCAACTCAGAAGGCAGCGTATTTAATGAACCAATTAAAAAGTCGTCCATCGTGTGAAATTACACCGGTCTTCAAATGCTACTCCGCCACTCTGCGCAGAGGGTCCCCCTGCTATCGCCTGCCTGCCGCGTTCTCTGATTAATGGCGGTGGGCTCCGGAGACCCTGCACAATGAGGGAGAATTTTAGCCACTAAAGCTTGCTCAGCTGTTTACGGGAGGCTTCTGGGAGGCAGGAATGCTGATCATCCGAGCAGCAAAAAATGATAAATAACAACAGGGGAGAGGATCACACTGCAGGGACGTCCTGACAAGCGAAGGAGCTGCCGCTGGCGTCCCCTCGGCTCACGCAGGCCACACGTCTGCAGAATTATTAATGTCACCTGCAGGGAGAACAGCGCAGGGCCGGAGAAGCAAAGCAGCTCAGAAAGAAGAACAGGCACGTATGATTGCTCATGTGCCGTGGTCAAAGGTTCGGCTAGATGACTATATAAAACAGTGAGGTTAACAGCCTTGCAAGCCGCTTCGGACAGTACATGTTCATAGTGCTGTGTGTATTTTGTACTATGCTGTATGTTAGGATTTGTCAGTGATGAATGTGATACTGCCAAAGTGAGGAAGCTTTCTGAAGGGTGAAAACAAGCAGCATAACTGCAACAGCCAGCAAGCTGACCACAACATTATTAGCTGTCGGAACATTAATTAAATGAGGGAGGTGTTCTTTGGAACTGACTTCTTTGCCCAGTGCCTCCGAGTAATTGGCCAATACCAGAAACAAATGAAAGATTAGATGCATTAAAACACAGAGTAAGAAATAAATTAAGTAACCCATCTTTACCTTTGCTACGAAAAGGTAATGCCAACTGAAGCAGGGGCGAACTGCATTTGTGCGGCGTCCGTTTCTTGTGTTTTTGATCATCGCTAATGCTTACATTTAAGATGAAACTGCCTTCCTGTCATGGTGCTATTGTTTGATTGCGCCATCAGGCGCTCACACACCTGGGGTCCCGTGGCTTAACTCTAATCGTTCCAAGTTCCTTTTTTAAGATTAGCAATCTTGAGCATTGCACAGCGGCAGATAACACGTCTTCAGATCTTCACTTAAGCTTATGAAGGGGAATCACATGCTATCAAAGTAATCTGCATGCTAATATAAGCATGAATATAATCTTGATGGAAATTTCAATCTTAAAGATTCAGTTCGGTTCATATTCAAAATTCATATAAAATAAGACTGGGACAGTAAGCTCTTTTGTGCCACTAATATGTCTACTGTTATAGATAAAATATTGATATTTGATATTGATATTCAGTAAGTACATGGTCAAGTATATGATCAAACCTAAAAAAAAGCAAAGAACTAAATCTGTTGGCTTACAAATTGTGATATTTCAAAAAAAAAACAAAACAAAAGCCCATAATTAACAAAATATTAATGCAAATAAATTGCAAGCTTACTCTGTGTTCATGTGAAAAAATATGGTGGCTAAAATGAGTCATAAACACACAAGACTAATTAACAGTTTCCAATGGTAACCTCAAAGGCAAGTTTACACATTGCTATTTTTGTTCAGGAATGAAAGCACATCCACATTCTTTGCTTCTAGATCACAACCTTTTTGACTGTCTATCCTGCCTAATTCAACACCCTTTTAGTCGAATAATGTTGCTGCCTTCTTACCTTCATTTTATGTGTGTGTATTCTTTTTGGTTCTAAAGTCTCAAGAAATAATTGGCACTTTAAAGACTCATCTGAACCGCATTACCTGTTCGTGTTGTATATATTACTCTACAGTTAAAATGTATATGTGATGATGATGGTAATCCAGTAAACAGACTCCTTAACTGTGTTATTGTGAGCAAAGGTTATATATCAAGTGCTGCTAATCAACCCAGTTACAGTTATAGTTTATGAAACAGTTTATTATATTGCAGTAGAACACTTGTATTATTAATGTGTGCATCCTGTAAGTACTGTTTATATTGATATGGCCGACAAAACAAAAGCTGGCCTGATCAATGCGATTAGGCGGCTAAATGCCTTAGTGGCACACAATAATGGTTGATGGTTTAATGATTTAATGATGACTTAATGGTGATATAAAAAGTACAGATGTAAATGGTTAAAGACACAGTATGAGCTGAAATATTGCTGCTTTGTTATATGTGATATTTCACCATTTACATTTGTGTTATTATTATTTGTTGTTGTATTGGTACAATATCCAGTGGTATCCAGTGAAAGACGTAAATGCCTCAATATATTCTTCCAATGAATTATGCACATTTCAGGCCACCTTTTACTTATGGAGTCCACAGCTAAGGCTCTCAGGTCAGGGCCGTTTTTTCCCGCTGCTGAATATAGACATAGGGATGCAATATTAATAGCATTAAAAGATGCCTCAGACTGGGGAAGGGAATGTCAGGGGGAAAAAATTCTCAGCCCAGAATAAAAACAGAAGGATGCATCGATAGCCGTACTGACTGTATCTCTTTCATTCAAATAGTTCTTTCTGCAGGGCAACTATACCTGAATTGAATTTTATTATTTCATCTTGCCTTTGTGTTGAACCCCTCATCTCGGCTTACACTAGAACATGGATGCATGCCCTCAGGTGTGAATATACCAGCTCTGTAGCACAGGAATAACTGTAACAACAAGGAGAGATGGGTTCTGGACCCACTTCCCAGGACCACCATCAAAGCAGCTGAATGGACATATGAAAGAATGAAATAAATGACTCAATGTTGGCCCAACCCAGCTGATCGACGTTGTCTATAATCAAACTTTGTATCCATAGAATACAATCTTAAGTACTGCTGTTCAGACAGGCTGATTAAACTCAATTGACATACTTTGCATTGTCTAATTGCGGCATTGTTAAATCAATAAAAGCAACTTTGTAGCACAGCTGAGCCCCATATTTTTGTGTTTATTCTGAATCATGTGCTCATCTTGAACAATAAAACAGGCTGGTAATTTGGAATTCTTCAGAATTGTGCTGATGGGTCAAAGGTATAAGTACCTCTTACAAAAGAATTTTTAAAAAAGCATCCTGATTGCAAAGCAAAGTTATCTTAAAAGGAAGCCTTGGTTAAGATCAAAAACACAAATGGAGATTAATTGCAGCAGATTGACCATGAAGATCTGACAGCAAAGCCAATATCTGAACATCAATAGATGTTACATTTTTTTTCCTTTTGCAAAATCACAAATGAAACATAGCATTAAGTAAAACACTGACACATTATTTGTGAATGTATGTGACATGCCATAAAGTATAATAACTAGGCCTATATAACTGCTAGAATTTGCATCTTGGCAATTACAGATAAATTTGGAATTGGCAACAAGGTAGCAGTGTATGTAAAAAAATGAATAAATACAAGAGCATATGTTTGTTGTTGGAAGCCTGTTATTTAACTGTATGGCTGGCTTGCTAATCACTAGTCAGTAAATCTATTAAGGTTGACATGCAAGTTGCCAATTATTAAATTACTAAAAATAGTAGCTCAGTAGATAAGGCGCTCACTTTCAGCGCATGCCGACCCGGCAGCTTCGATCACAGCTGTGTTGTCAACTGCAGCCCACAGCAGTGGAACAAATTGGCTTTGTTACGGCAGAGCTAGAGGGCTCACCATCGCACTGCGACTCTTCAGGTAATTGCAGGATATGTGAATGACGTCAGTGAGGCCACAGCCCAGGCAACTTGTAATGTAAAGAATAGCTGCTGATGGCATATGGCTGTGCTGTAGTTGCGTTCGTACCCTCCAGCACTCCAGCATGAGTACAATAGATGCCGTGGGCAGATAAACATATTTAACTGGCAATTCCAAGATAGGGCCTGTATAACGGTGGGAAGCAAGACAAAAGAAACACAAAGCAGCTGTGTTCTGTACTCAGCACATGCAGTTAGCAAAAACGATGACTGTGGGGACTGTAATTCTTGTCCCAACAGCATTTTGCCCAGGATAAAAGGGTGATGAATGGTAAAAGAATGTAGGGTGTGAATATTTCCAGTATTTTGGGAACAGCACAATAGGCATGACTGCCCTATCATTAAGGCTGCCTAAGATCTTGCAAAAAAGCCCCACCATGATATCTTGCCCAAACATTTGAAATGGGGCAGTTAAGTAAATGGTAAAATAAAAGTACTTACAAAGTGCATTTGCTGATGAACACCAGCATTTTCTTAATATTAATGTTAGTAATCAACATGAAAGCGTTTCCTGCAGAAAAAAAATTTGTAGTAAAAGATACAGACCTGTATTTGACCAGATTACATACATTATGAATTATTTGTGAATGGAATTTGCTATTGGAGTGTTTTTGTTAATGCAAAGGAAATTGTTTGTGCAACTTATTTCTTTTATATGCATTCTTTTATCTCTTTTTAAATGCAAATCCAGTGCAGCTGACTCAATTAAGCTTAATTAGTTCAATTATTTGTTCTCAGCCCTGTTGAAAATCTAAATACGCTTGATCGATTCAGCTGAATATCCTTGTTCTGTTTATTCAGCCGTATACCTTCAATTGAACAGCTTTGCATTATTAATCACGCTTGTATCCTTCTGACACAACTTGTGTGTCATAACTGGCAACTGAATTCACATGTGTTAAATTGACAGCTCAATCAAACTGCATGAGTTCTGCTGAAAAGAACATCAGCAGGATGGGTCCCCGTGATCAATCTGACAAAAACTCAGCCAAACAACGAGTTCCAGTGACATTAACTATAACACATGCAACATGTTATCTATTGCGCAGATGTTCATGTTCACAATACATGAACCAGCAAAATAAACACATTATAAGGCCTATATAATGGCCTGATCTTGTATCTTGATAATTACAGATAAATTTGGAATTTACAACAAGCTACAGCCAAACAGCAATGAGTTCCAGTGAGGGTAACCACAAATCATGTGACTGACACATGAAGGCAGATGATTCACCCATGCCTCACGTGTCGCCCAGCACCTGAGAGCATGCCAGTCGCATGTGATGCAGGAGATGCAAACCCCTTACTGATGACATAAAAGGCCCATAAGATGAATTATTAACACGGCATTAGAAATATGATGACAGTCAAAAGAGGGAAGAGATTGCAGCAAAGTGAATTGGGTCATCAAGATATGGCTAAAAGCTGTGTGCTTAGTTCTTGAATATCATTTACATATTTAGCTTTAAATTATACTACAGGGGAACAATGGCATGTAATATGAATATGTGTGCATAACATCTTCTGCCTCGATTGATTGAAAGTCTGATAATGTTTCAGAACAAGGGGGCCGACTCAGGCTTGAGATACATTATATCATGGCTATACCTAGCTACTGCATCTGAATGAAAGTGGTGGGACAAGACAAGGAACAACAGCAAGCCGGTTTGCAACACACTGACCCCTCCTATTTTCACTCTTTAATCAAATTATCTATTATTTACACGTAAATGGTAGTATTTGGTAAACACCTCATTTTGCAGAGATGTGTAAAATGTAGAAAAAGAAAACTTTACACAGGTAACATGTTGCTTCAAAAAAGGGATCTATATTTATATAGCTTGCTAGATGCCTTAACTTTCATTGTCTGCAGTCTGGCTAAAAGAATTTTGCCCACTGACATAAATTGGACCACATTGCAATACCTTTTATATTGAGCAGCTGATGCATTCTTCTTCTCTTGTCAGTGTACTGACTGCTTTAGAAAGACTTTAAAGGTACATTATGTTAATGTACCACAATGTAGTGACAGTATATTGATGAAATTGCTGTGAATTAATAAATCTCTCATTGCACAGAACTGAATCATGTAACAGCAATGCCAAAATCGAATTGAATCTGTTATCCTTCTGTCAAAGGACTCATTTCCCTGCAGCTGCACGTGCAACTCGCTACCCATTTTTCCAAGATAAACAATATCAATAATCAATCATTGACTCATGGGATGCATTTATTTTTGCTTATTTTTCCCAGTCTATTTTAAATAAATACAAGGAAACACTTCTTCCAAAAGTGCAGTGCAGATTATTTTCATCCACAGGAAACCAAATACTCTCACTATTGATTGTTGTAAAATCAATCAGAATCTGCAGACATTGGAAATACATAAAAATCAAATGAAATCACAAGATTTCCACAAACTAGGAAAATTACTGCCCAAGGAGGAGGGACAGACCACACAACTCTTCCCACAAAAACTACCTGAAGCTCTCTTAGGATCTGGGAAAAAGACAATTTGACAGCAACAGAAGTTTGGGAGCAACCCCCCCCACTCCCCCCCCCACACACATACACACTCACACACACACACCATGACAGCAAGCCACATTGAAAGAACATAACTGTCTTTTAAAAAAGAATTGCATTTGTTGCAGTATCCACTAGAACTTTGATATCAGGCATTTGGGACAGTACACTTGTTTGTAGCTGATAATTGGAGGACCCTTGAATGCTGTGTGATGGTTTTAATTCTACATTATGGGGGAGAAAACAGGTGACGTGGATGTCTTCAGCAGTCGCTTGCGATCTGTTAATTAATTTTATACAATACAGGTGAATACAAGCAAGTGAAAGGCTAAAACACTAAATATATGCATGTATGAATATATCTGTGATTGCAAAAACATTCACGAAATGTTAAAAATAAAGTATTTTCACTGTGAAAATCATTTATACCTAGTTCCACCCTAACAAAGCACTTACCAAAATAATAGGTAGTGCGCCAAGGGAGTCATGTTTCTGAATTATCACACTTCCTCCAAGGTGCATCATGATCAAGTGATGGATTTCTGCACGTGCATGTGTGTGCACGTCTGTACATACATACCGCTTTCTTGACAGCTTGAAGGTGTCTAATGAGTACAAGTCTCTGAGCTGTTTTGTTTCCTGTCCAATAAAAATGGTATACAATGGACAAAAAAAATAAACCAAGTGATGAAAATTCCATAACCAGCTTTTTAATGTAATCCCACAGTGAATTTCTCTTCAAGCAGTAAAATGCAATGTCGACACTCACGAATGGCAGACAGCTCCTACATAAAGAATTCTGGAATTGCCACATTGTAGGGTTAAAAGGGGTGAATGGAAACACTGCCACTGTTATAATGAAATGTGTGTCTCCAACAGTGCACCTGTGATGAAAGATTTTTTGATTGGAGCAGCCTGTTTTCTTTATGTTGTAGTGACCCATTGATCTACGGTTAGCATGACCGATGAACCAAATGATTAGAAGGTCTTATTGACTGCTGACTGCTGTTCAACAACACAATGATGCAAAATGCTTGACTGCAAAAAGAGCTTTTTGTGAAGAGCTATTTTTTTGGTAGGGGGGGCTTCAGAATTCATTCTGAAGTGCAGCTTCAGGTGATTTCTGCCAATCCACTGGCAGAGCTTTCAGAAGAGCATTCACTTACAAAAAAAATAGCATCTGTCAAAACTGGCATCTCACCACAGACAAGTGCCACAGACACAAAGTTTCAATAACCTTTTAGCTGTGATTCATATAAAATTATCCTGTAGGTGTATACCTGCTGTTGCAAAAGTGCCCTCTAAACTTATAGGTGTGAATTATACATAAAGAGAAAAATATAAATTACAGGTGCTCCAACTGGGAAAGTTTTCAGCATTTTGGGGATCTCATTATACTAATCAAACAGCTTTACATTCCATTGGCATGTTTTTATGTGAAACCAAGTGTACAACAACAAATTGGTAACAACAAATTGGCATGTTTCCTGCACTATGCCTGCTTGTATTCCTGAGAGAATGGCAAAAGTGGTATAGAAGAGGCCCAGCTTGCAGAGAGAGAAGGCCCCTGTGAATCCAGGGCTTGTTATGGGGTTAACAGGCAAAGAGTGTGTCCAGTGCTTTCAGCTGGACAAAGTGGAAATTTATGATTCATGCCGGCTTTTGTCCAAAGACCTGGAAATCAACTCTCCGCAATCCCGGTTCTGCTCAGAATATCCTACGTGCTCTCAGAGTCGGGGAGCACTGTTCACATCACACAGGAATCTATCCTGGTGCCTTAACCTCCTTCTTGTCTGAAGTGCTCTGGCCCACAGATGCATTTATAAAATTCCCAGGTACTCCTGAGAACAGACGGTGCTTAAAAGCGAGGTTTCCTAGAAGAGCTGGATTCCCTGGTGTGCTCAGTGCCATTGCTGGCATGCAGGTCAAAGTTCAATTCACTTTGTCCGGTTATCCATGCACACGTCTATCCAAGGGTACATTTACTTTTTTGTTTTTTTTTTACTGTTTTTTTTACTGTACAAGCAGCACAGACTGTACCTGTGCTGCTTGATGTGTATCCACTCCGTCCACTTCTCCATGAATATCCATAAAGGCGAGAGCAACTGCCACCTGTTCCTTTAAAGCCGTAAGCTGAAGTGGAGATCTTGGCCCTCTGCCAGTCGCCTCAGAAGACCTCCTGCTCCTAGCCAGTTTGTTTTTAACAGAGGTGCGCAAGTCCCTCCATTTGCATTGAAGGTCTTCCACACTCCACTGGCACCATGGCACTGCACTTACTTACTTTGGAAATGTTCTCCCAGAGGAGCTGCTTATGTGCAGGGTCACCCCTGAGCAATCCTGGCCTGGAGAAACTGTTGTAGCTCCTCGTAATATATTGCTGACCAGGATCTCCAGCTCTTACTTGAGTAATTTGGTTTATGTGTCATCACAGACTCCATGATTGTTATACAGATTGGTATAAAAACTGGCTTTTATAATACTCCTAATTGCAATAAAGGCAGGTGTTACAATTAAATGTAAAACATGGTCAGTGTCAGTTAAGCTACAGTGAACGCTCCGTAAAAGAGTGTAGAAAGTCTGTGAAATAAATAACCATTCAAAGTGGTGACATTCTTCCCATCACCACAAAAAGCTTGAAAGTTCAATTATTAAATGCATAATGTGATACATAATCATTCTGTTAACCAGTTTGACTATGCACTTTGGACAATATGGGCTATGGGAAAACACTTTCCAAGACGGAATTGCTGATAAAACAACACAGGTGGCAGAAGATTCAAATCTACACTGATCATTATCCTCTCATTTTACATGATTACTCTGTTCAGAATACCTGTAAATTGTTGAGTGCTTCTGTACCCGCAAGCATGTTTTACAAAAAACAGCAAGTGACTGACAAAGCGAGGTTTGGGAACTGAAGTGAAGTCTGGCAGGAGTGTTTCATGCGTTTCATCATCGTTGCTTCACCCTCATCGCCTTGGTCGTTTCCGCAGATTAATGACTGCCAGGCCTATTGTCTGCAGTCAGTCCAGAAGGTACACCTCAACTTGTGCCCTGTTTCCTGTCTCCTGGGTCCGAGGTAAATTGTTCTAGAATATGTACAGATGGTGGAACGCTGCTTGTACTTCACAGTTAAAGAGAGGGACAAACCCAGTATCAACACAAAATATAAGGCACAAGCTGCCTTTACTCCTGTAATAACACATCCACGGGCCTTCTTATTACCTGAAAAAATCTACCTGATCAACCTGAAGAAAAGGATTTACACAGAGTTCTCTGTGATTAGTATACACTGCAGCTGTGGCCAGGACGAACACTCACTTCAATTTCAGAATGCAGCAAATGATAATGATCTCCATCTCTCCAGACTGATTCTGCTTGTCAGGAACCCACTGGCACTAACTCTAGAGGAGATGAATGTCTATGGCTTCAAACACAGAAATGAAATCTATACTATTTCCTGTAGCTGTGGAATCATTAGATGTGGACTCCATAATGGCCATAATGTCTGTGAGGTGGTCTGGACTAGATTACATTTTTACTTGCATGTCAGCAAATTAGGCTGGATCACATTCCATTTGTAGATGGCTAAATTAGTGGGATAAATTAGATTCAGTTGTTACCTGTATTTTAATGATGTGTTCTGATTTACACATCATTAATAGATGTAGCGCCACAGATCAAACACTGCTCAACTGTACATAAATTCTCCAAATATTTAGAATCTTACAATGAAAGCTTCCTAAAACAGTTAGAGTCTGTTAAAGAAATGACCAGTCAAAGTGACATTCTTCCAATCACCACAAAAAGATTGAAAGTTCAGTTATTAAATGCATAATCTGATACATAATCATACAAGATCAGTGTACATAATACACCAAAACTCTTAAATCCACTCAAAACATCCACATTCATCATCATTGATGGTATATTCTCATTCCCCACCCACGCACAAACGCATCTCTTCATTCACTAGTGCATACTGCCAAACTCATCTCCTCTTCTCTTTCTCTGTCTCGTGTGCATCATTTCCTGTTTTTCACTCTTTTCATTTTATTATACTTGGCACCTTGTAGTATTTTTTTCCCCACATTACTTTGTGATTTGTTTTGTTCATTATTTGTACATCTGTTTAAAGTTAAAGTTCACAGCTAAAGTTGTGGAAAATTAAAGACTTGAGTATAGCTCAGCAGAATGGTTTGGATACATCTCTATGAGGTTTGTACAAGCATTCTTTATTTGCATGCACAGGGTAAACACCACTTGTGGTGTGGTGCGGAATAGAGAACACTCAAGCTTTGTTTTCAGGAGTTCATAAATACGGAATTTTTATCCCATATGGAATGTTCTGTTGCATATGCCCTTTGATGAGTCACAGCACTTTTATAGTATCTGTAGATTGTGAAATGAAGGAAAGAAAACATCTCAAAATCCCCCCTTCTTTGGAGGCTGAATACAAAGGAATGAGTGTTTTTGTATTCCATGACGGTTCATCCTCTCAAGATGGGAGTAGGCAGAGAATAAGCTATATGGAGATCTTTGGAGTGAAATTTCACCCTCATATTTTCCATTATTTATTGAGGTATAAATTATTCAGGCTGGTTGGGAATGAAGCTCAATAAGTGTTGGTTTAGTGGTAAGAAGAGGCATTTGACCCTGGTGATTTTGGAAATGAATAAGAGTTCCCCTCCCCATGGCGTAATAACATAGACTGTGTCAGGAAAGAGAAACTGGCCTGAACACTACATTTCTATTGAACAACCACCAACAGGCCTTTTACTACTCCCTGCATATAGAAATGCATACAGAATCTTTCATGAAAAAAACCTTTTACTGAACTGTTAATTTGAAGCCTATACTAAGATTACTGTACTGTGGGCAATTTGGAGGCATACCTTAAATGGGTTACGAGGTGCAGTAATTAGTTTGCTGTTAGGGACAAATTGCAGGTTATACACAGGAGTTGTTCCTCAAATCAAAACACTCATTTTCAAGACGGTGTCTATTTTGATTAATTTTTTGGGTCATTAAATGTGAAAATGCATTTTAGGCACATTAATCTGTTCAATTAGAATTAAACTGCTATTATTTCATCCAAACTCTCATCCTGAGAGTTTCAGATTGCAGCATTTGCTCGTTTTGGAAGACAGGCATGCAAAATCTAAAAGGTTTGCTCATGAGAGGGACAACCTGTGTTCAAGGCCCAGAAAGATCACTCTTGTTGCACCTCCCCTTGTTATACTAAAGAAAGGAAATGAACTCCTTTCAAACTGTTCCATGGGTTTCATTTGGGTTTAAGTCATCAGGAGATTATTACAAAGCTATTACATTTCTTGTTAAAACAATGCTCCCATTCCCGAAACTCTGAATGCAAAATATTGAATGAATGAATTCCAAAAGAAAACAACCAAAGCTGAGGTGACTTAAATTTTTTATTCAGGTGACTTCAGCTGTAGCTTCCAGTGCAGTTTATTTAGAGAATAAAAATGAGAGACAAGCAATTTCATGGTCTCTGAATGCTAAGAACAATTATGACAGAGAAACCAAAAATACTTGCTTTTCCTGTGTGTTATTCAGCAGTCTGTACCTTACAAGCAATATCATTTAATATGAATGATGTTTTATTGGAATAAATACCTCCAAACTATAAAACGGAGTACTGCGAGGATGTTTAATCTCAGGTGAAAATTCATTATAGTGTCACAGAGTCTAACAGCCTCAATGTCTTCTGACACAATGAATTCTGACTTTCTTCAGTACACCTTACACCCTATACACATTGCAGATAATAAAAATTCATATTGTTGTGTAATATATATATATATATATATATATATATATATATATATATATATATATATATACTGCCTATTACAATACATACTTATTGTATTGTATTTGAAATGAATCTAAAGACTTAGTAGGTGTCATTAAGGACACATTTTTTCTCCCCTGGAGTTTATCAGCAACCCCTCTGAGCTCACCCTTCCCACTGTTTATGTAAAATCAAGATGATTTACACCCAGGAACGACCATAAATGGTTTCATGGACCAAATGGAAGCTTTCCAATGATTTAGAGCTCTCCTCAAGCATGTAAAATGCAACATTAATTATAGAATGACTTCCCTGGGAGAGGTTAATTCCAATGCTGTACGCGCAGGAGTCTCAAGGTCTCCAAAGTACTAGAATTAATGTTCTTCAACCTGTTGTTTCTGAAGAGGGACTGCATTTGCATCTGAGTTACACAATTGCACATCTCTCATAGGCTGATGCCCTGACCCAAGCAAAAAACCTGCCAGGTGCCAAGGAAACTGTGTCTTTACTCACCGCTGAAGTAAAATTTACCAGAGAAAACATTTGTCAAAAGGATTGCCTTTGTCATTTTACCCTGGCGTAGTGACTCAATATAATAGGTGAATGACTCAATATCACACTGCATAGACTTTTCAAGGCTTCACTGGCATTAATGTTGTTTTGATTCTGAGAACACATTGTTCAATATAAAGGTCTTAATAAACAAAAAAAACTGTAAATGTGGAAGGAACACAATGAAGTATTTCAGAAAAATTTAGACACCTCAAAAACACGTCCTAATAGCAAGAAATTTATGTAACACTCAAGAACAGAACTTGTGCTTTGTAACTACATTCAATGTGCTGGAAACATTTCTCCTTCAATAAAGAATGAATTCCTTGAGTGGGGCTCACAATGGATTCCCCGGATCGTTGAGATTCAACTTATTTTAAAAGGTGTTTGGTGTATGAAATTACTGAAATCACTGAGGTGTATGAAATCACTCATTCAAATATTTAATACTTTTAGTAGTAGCTTACTCTGTGTTTGGTTTTCAATCTCATCTCATGGATGATCTTGAATACATTTTGGCATCATCAAAAAGCTTTACATCAGCTGTGTTGCACTGAAATGCACAAAACTGATTTTATACATTCTGAAAATGAACACAACAGCTCTGTGAAATATACTTGTTTAACACTGGTGTAGAACTCAGTTACGAAAAGCACGACATAAAAACTCTCATGTACCTCCCAACCAGAAGCATGAAAACGCAAGCAGCTCAGCTCAGCTGTTATTGGACTGTGCATGATTTTTCATTTTGTGTGAGCTGTGTGAGTGTAATGTTTTTCCCTGGGATTTTTTGGGGTTTTTTTTTTGGCCAGGTGGGGCAACATCTTGAACTGAAATTTATTTCTAAAGTTTCTAAATTTCTAAAGCATGATATGTTATTCAAATTGACAGCAAGTTGCATAATTTAATGTGTGTCTGTGTGTGTGTGTGTGTGTGAGAATAAGTGTAGATGAGCTTTAAAAACATGAAGTCCTAAGCAGGGGTGCTGTGGAGAAAGCATTTTAATAAAGCATCTGCACGGAAGACCAGTGGGAGGCTCTACTGCAGAGTCCCTGCCTCCAATGAGGAGCAGAATCAGCAGTCCCTGTGCAAGGAGCAGGTGACAGGGCTGGAGGGCACTGACACTGCTAGTGTGGAGGCAAGGGAACCTAATGCTGGAGTGTTAATGATATCCCACTGCAGCAGAACAAAGCACTATATTGCATTCGCCCTGATGCACTGTTGGCTTTGGGAAAGGCAACTACTGTTGGTGCCATGGCCAGCAAACATTTCCAATCCAATTAGACTGTGAGGAGGACACCACAGAGGGCTGCCGGTACCACTGACAAAGCCTCGTCCTCCTCTGGCAGCCCTGCGTAGGGCCAGTGACAGCAATCGGACAAGCTTATCCCAAGGTGGGAAATATCCTGCCCATTCAAACTCATCCCATGATACCCTGTTACACTGACAGTACCTCTTTGATCCTTGTAATTCTCACACCTTCACCACAAAGTGTAGTATTGTGATGTGTTTTGGATTCTGTGTTCTAGGGACTGTGGTATCGTAGTACACTCAGTTTCTGTCAGATTGCACAAGTTAACTTGTAGTCAGGCTGAAATAGTGTTATGCTCACACTCACTGGTCTGGGAGTGCTGTTAGCCTGGTCTGCAGCTGTTGAATGGATACACTTACGTTCTATTGTGCTGGTGACTCTGTATAAGTTGCTCTGGATAAGTCCATCCATTAAATGCATGTAATGTAATATGATGTAAGCTAACAGCTAGTTTTTGGACCTTTAAAAATGACACAATGACATGCAATGACACCGCCCCCACCTGCACTAATGGCCTAGTTTCATAAATCTGATAATGGTGTATATTCACAATTCATTCATATAAACCCTTCCCAGACTGCCATCACATTACACTGCCTGGGTTGCACTCAATCAGTTGGAATGCCTGCTTCTCTTGTGGACAAAGGCCATTGCAGTGTTAAATATCCTTAAATTGTTGCTTAGGGTTTTTTTGCAATGCAGTGATGTTTGGCAGCAGTGTAGCATAGTTGTAAGGAGCACTCATAACCGACAGGTTGCCTGTTTGATTCTCTGCTGGGGCACTGCTGTTGTACCCTTGGGCAAGGTACTTAACACAGAATTGCTTCAGTAAATATCCAGCTGTAAAAATCAGTAGCATGTAAGAAATTGTAACCTATGTAAATCGCTCTGGATTAGAGAATCTGCTAATCTGTCTTCAATATGTAATGGGTCTCTTCCATTATTTCAGCCAGCTGAAGAACAATTTCCTGGCAATGTTCATTTCTGGCATCCTAAATCCACCTTACATTTTGCTGAAGTAGTTGAAATGGAAAGACATGTGACAGTGCCTATATCCTGATTGTGCACAGCCCAGAGGGTGAGGAACAGTTCTTCCACCTCCAAAGCAAGCTTGCATATTCAAGGCGTCTTTGTGCTTTCCTACACTTTGCTAATGAGGACTTGGAGGTACTGCTTTAAAAATACTCCTTCCCATAGTGTCTGTTGGTGCTTTTCTTTTTGTTTTGTTTACCACTCCGTATTTTCTTGAAGGCTGAAATTGGGCCAACACTGTTCAATGTGCATTTTAAGGATAATTTTAGTCTTAAACAAAGCTTTAAACAATATTATTTAAGTTTGAAGAAAAAGACATTTAATCAATTTTAATAGAAAAAAAATCCAGTTTGCTTCCAAAAACATAGGCTCATTTTAGTGGATCAAGATTTCTCTGTTTCTATTTCACACATTTGTAATGGGCAGATCCCTTAAGATTTCATAATGATGGTACAATGTTCATGTCCTTTTGCCATGAGACTGGCAAACTCTTTAGAAAGGAGTTCACTGAAGCTCCTCAACTTCTGAGGAATCCTCATACCTCTCAGTCACATTTGGGATATTTAAGATATGAACAACGTCGTGTTTTCATTTTTGAAATCCCTATTGATATTAAAGTCTCAGAAACCTGAGTATGAGTATGAGACAGAGATAACAGACTGATATTAATGTATTGGATTTTCATGTTTACTCTGGGAAAATATAATATTTACATCAGAGGGAATGTACTTGACTTTGGCCTTCATATGTTTAAAACAGTGGTCATGCAATTGGCGGAATATTATTCAGGAAGAAGTATTTTAGGTTACACAGTTAGAAAAAAAATATCATGTAGTTTCTTTGATATTCGGTGCCTTCATGGCACAACTTTTAATTAGTGTGTCATCTGGAGGACATGTTGTATTAATAAGAGCATATTCATTTGGCCCTTGCTCATTTCATTTTACTCTGAAGTCAGGATTAAACACTCACTCTCCAAAAAAGAAATCTAAATAATATCATAGGAAAATATTCCATAAGTACAACCACATATAAATAAACTGCCATAAATTATTAATGCAATCATGCAATTTCAAACCTTTTCAAAATGATATTCTAGCATTAGCTGCAAACCAAAGCAATGTGAACACTGAAACCTCACCTTGACCTGCAGAACTGGTGGCTTTTATATGTTCAGTTTCATTGAAGGTCCCGATACTTTCATGGATATATAAAACACTTAGAAAACACAGAAATGATATTTACTCTAAAATACTGGGCAATAGCAAAGGAAAACTACAAGCTCACTTCAGATTAATTGACCATAAAATCATAACCCAGTTACACATTGGAATGTAGTTTAATATCTGTCCAGCTCCTCTTCGCTTGGAGTGCTAGTATGATAAACAATTAATTTGAAGCACAAAACTTCAAATAAATAAAATCTGCAATTTTTAAATTCACAGAACTTTTTAGTTATCTTATTTTGGTAGTTTAAAATGTGCACGGGACATATCCCAAATGTCAAATAGCAGTAAACTCAGGTATTACCAACAAAACTACACATGCATTCACCTTTAAACAGGCATCAGTCATTCTGAGTCAGTCCCAAGAGAGTATCAACCATCGGATGGGTTCAACAACTACAAGCAAAAATGTTGGCAAAAGCAAGTAAACTAAAAAACTGCATTTCAGAATCAAAAACTGCAGGACTGATTTAGCTAGCCTGACATTTTTGAAACTGTTCTGAAGTGTTCTCAATGTGGACTACAAACTGTAAGCAACTAAATACTTATCAGTGTGAGCGAAAAGCTCAGAGATTGCATACCTACTACAATAAGGGAGATGAAAATTACTGAACTGTCTCTCCAAATCCAAAACCTGCCATTTGGATAACATATTCATGTGGCACAACCTGGGGTGTGGGAGTCTGTGCCTGGGAAGTGTGGAGGAAGAGATCATCAGGACTCTTGTACAAGAATGGCTTCCTCTAGTCACATAAACTTTTTAGCAAAAATGATCATCTGCACCCATGGCTCTACAGAAAACAAATCAATGAATCAATATTAATAAGGATTTCAAGTATGATTTCAAAATGCCAAATACCATTTGGCTTCTTTGACACAATTATGGCCATTCCTGCTCGGGAGCAAATCCATTTTGCTGTTGTAAATCTAAATGTAGGTTTATTAAGTTTTTTTTTTGGAAAAAATGCCAGATGGCTGTTGAATCTACAATGCAGTGCAAAAATAGTGACAATTTCGTCAGTTTGGCTGAAAAAAGCAAAGCTGGCTGCCCTGATAATGATAGTAATTCCAAGATGACCAGAAGTTCCTTAGACAGAGAAAAGAGGGGAAAAGGAAGGAAGAGAGTAGAAATGAAAACCCTTCATCGACTGGGTGTACACCAGCTCCTAGTGAACTAAATAAAAATGGACTAGCAGAGACCTTAATACCACTCTAATGAGCATCCTTGTAGGTCATTTCAGAGAGGCTCTCCATGGTGCTCCAGGCAAGGGAAGGACATGACTAAGGAATCCATCCTAACACTGCGTCACAAGCCAGCTCTTGGCGTATTTCACAGGGTTTTTTTAGGTGCATGAATACATCGTCTGTCTTTTAAAACTAAAATAACACTTAAGCAAGTACACAAAGAGTTTTCTTACTTTTTCCTTACGATGTTGCCAACATTCATACTCCTGTCTTTTTTTTTGGCTGTTGTGAGGTACACAAAGCCGTTTTCATAATGAAATTGAAATCCTTCCAGTTTGAGCACCGTCATTTTGGCTAAAGGAAAACAATTACATTGCTGTCACATTGCATCTTAGCATTTGTGACAGTGCTTTCTTTGTAAACAGATTAATAATCTGTTTAATAAAATAATAAAATAATCTATCTGGATATGTTTGCTTTATGTTATCATAAGTAATATCTTGTTTTTGCTAACTCTATCTGAGACACTTTGTAATTAGTAATTGCAATTTATATCTTGCTCTGTTCTTGAGACCTCGAATGCTCTGTAAGTCATTTTTGTAAATATGTAAGTCTGTGCATAGTACTTAAATAGGGAAATAAATAAAGGCATGCTTTTACCTGCACATATACAGCATGGAAAGAGTGATTTAAGAGGTTGTGCTAAATTTACCCTAATTTAATCCTGTACCATACAGCTATTTCCAGTGTGCATCTCAAGAGGGTTTGCTTCTAATGAAACCCTCCATTTGACAAAATAGAGTACAAGTTTTGAGGTTAAATATTTAGTTTACAGTAATGCCTCTGTTATTGCTCATTAATTCAACACTGGAGGGTAAAATATTTGTTTCTCTCATTTGCAGAAAAATAAAAAAGATATGTTCAGGGCAGTTCAGTTAAATACATTTCAAATATAAATGTATTCACATTCTCTTTCATATTTAAATATTTTATTTAAACATGATGTTGGTTAATATGTTGGAAAGTCACTGACTCAGCAAAGATCTGACACTAAAGTGGACTCTTTCTACTGTAATGCCCAAGGGGCTAATAAAACATGACCTAATTTTATCAGACTTTCCTTTCCTAACTGAGGCAAACTAAAAGAAGAACTCCATCATTAATCTCTCTGTTGACATATTGTACATTACATGCCAGACACTTGCCATTCATAATTGAAAGATGATTCAAATACATAGGAAACTCAGTATTGAGCCAAGCTTAGATACTGACAACCATGCCGACGCTACTTTAAAAAACATAGGTAACGTATCACAAACTCCATTTAAGCAGTTGAAAGAAACTGCCCGGCATCCAGCATAAGAAATCTGAGCAACTCAGGGGAACACGAGAGCATTTCCATTTCCTTCTATCATTGATCTTACCATCATAGTAATTCAGTAATTTAGTATACTAGACCTGTGTTGTCCAGAAGTTTTTGTTCTTAAGACAATTTGTATTTTCTAAACTTTACACAGGCAGTATCCATCTGCTTAACAATTCACACTGATTTTCACTACTGAATATTATTATAATCATGGACTTAATAATTAATATGTTATGCATCAGCATCCCATTACAATTCTAATTCCAATAAGGCATAAGGCATAAGTGACAGTTTTTAGAAGGTTGACAACAGCAAGGTCTTTGCCTTGTAACCACTGGCATATTGTGATATGAAACCACGATATCACACCACTACACCAGTGCTTGAAATGATAGATGAATTTGCTTCATTCTCATGCTTCCAAACATGTCAACTGGATATGGAAGACATTTTTCTCTTTCTCTCAATTCCTTCCCCTTTTCACCTCAGTTAATAATTTCCATGGCAATAAAACTAGGACTCTGACACAAGGAAACTAATGGGCTAACAGATGAACAGTATATGAAAAGACATAATTGTAATGTCTGTGCTGGGGTCCCTACCTCCTGCTGATCTGCCTATCTGACAGGTGGGAGCTTCACTGCAGTCTGCTGCTGACCGCTATCACCTGTGCAGCAGTTTTTAAGGAGTGGTTGGTTGCAGAAGGACCTCTCTCTTTTGCGGTGTGACTCACTGAATTTAAGCTCTGCAAAATCTGAAAAATCAGAGGACACACAAAGCTTTTTTTCACCAACTTATGTGGAATCAACCACCTGATGCTGAAATACCATCTTTGAGCAAAATATTGCATTTTAATTAATACAATTTCAAAAGACAAGTGTGTGTTTCTGTTTTTATTACTATCTATAATATTTTGTAATACCATGTATATCATATCCCCTTACCATTTTAGATATTTTTAAGACATTTTGCTCTAAATCTGAGAGTACAGAGCGCAGTAGAGCTGCAAAAAGGTTAGTTCAAAGTGCTCATTTATTATCAACTTTATCATCAAATTCTTTGAAGCTAACTTAACTTATATTCAAGTCTGTCAGTTTCAGAAACATTCCTCTAATGGAAGCAAAATAATATTCATTATTTGAGGCCAATAATACAAAAATGATAATTGGCTATTGATGACCTTTGCAACAAAATAATGCTCGGCCTGTAACCTGACAACCCAACTGCATAAAACAAATACTTCAGACAAAGCCTGACAGTTCCAAAATATATGAAAGAAGATAAACAAACTAGCATCAAATTTATCCAGAGAATACAACTGACATTGAAGACCTTTAATGTCCTTTTAAGGTGACATTCAATCCAATAATTTTTGCTCTGGGGACTGAATAAGAAATGACTTGCTGAATGCATGACTGACAGTAATGAACTGGATTACTTTGGCCCCGAAACCCCTGAATGGAATAAGGGGCACAGCTCATGACAGGATGTGATGGATCCAGTGTGATAGTCACATGTCATGCTTCCACCACACTATCTCAGAACCACCTTGCAATAAAACATTAGCAGTTTTTTTCTGTACTTTTTTATACAGTTTAAGACTGGATGACTGATTTTGCAAGTGTAACATGGTTCAAGTGGTGTTTGAATAATGTGTTCACCACTAATGAAGAATTTTGGTAGACACTAAATAGTAATAAATAGGTACAGTGTACCTGCATAGTCTTTTTGAAAGTCTTCCACTATGACAATAGTAGAACTGTGCCAATGATTCTGCCAAAATTTGTAGGTTCATGTTGTCGTTAGCACAGAAACTGCTGGCCATGCATCACAGGCTCTGTTTTGTCTTGTGTTTGTTCAACAATCAGGTAAAATGCCCACAAAATCAGGCAGATGGCTGGAAAACAAAAACCGAAACACAGTAATCGTCTCTGCAAAGTTTCACAGCTTCCCACACAACATGCATAACCTTTTATCTCTTTGACGTCTGGTCATGTATTCAGTAGGTAGGAACAGGTTCCATTTGGCAAGGTATCCACACAGCCAAGAACAGAGCGCTCCAGCAGAAATAATAGGAGTCAAGTGGGACACACTGTAAAGTCTGGCATTTGGCAGTAGCACAAGCATTATAACGAAGATCTCCAAGGCAACTAATCGTGTTTTTCACAGCTGTACCACCAAACAAGGCAGACAAACTAAAAATGTAGAAGAAAGATCAGCTGAATAATTGCATTGTTTTAATAAAAGCTTAAGACAAGACAGGTTCCAACCAAGAAGATTTATTGTCATTTAAATGAACAAATATTTCCTGGCACTTCTGGTGTTTTGATTTGAACATTAATATGTAGTCATAATATGTTGCAATTACATAAATTTGTACAAGTTTATTAAATGACTGTTGTAACTTTGTACATTTTTTAATACTTTTTATAGACATACAGCAAGATATGAATATAGATATACCTACCAATGAAACTTTGTAAGTCTTAGGTTAGTGTGTTGCCCAAGTATCTGATTTTACATAATGTTAATGTCCAATATAATCATTTAGTAATCAATATGATGCAATGATATGGCAAATTCAGAGCTAGTTGTTAAGCATGCATGGCATTTAGGCATTTGGCAGAAACTCTTATCAGTAGTGACTTACAAACCAAAGACTTAAAAAGCTACTATAGATAGTTACACATCTAATACACATGCTAATCTAGTAGCATGGACCAATGTTACACTGTATAAAGGTTTTGAAGAGACAGCAGTTGAGAGTTAACTGAGACAGTATTTCTGTAATATGCACATCTAGCAGTCACAATTTTTATCCTATTTCTGTAGGTTAATCCACCATAGCGGTGTGATATCACAGACAGTGTGAACAGCATAAGCTTACACAGACTCTGTGGTGTCAATTGTTTTCTCGCTGCACTTGCACGAGACTAGATATTGCCAGATGACCAATTTTAATGGCAATACTAATGCTCTGGCTTCTAATGCATGTTTTTAACAACATGCAAAACAGGAAAAAGGGTATCTTGGTGTTTGCTATCTGCCAAAGTGGGAGGAAAACCTTTGTGCATACATATTTTCACATTGATATTGTAACGCAGTGTTTCTCAACCCTCTCCTGGGGGGCCCCCTGCCCTGCATGTTTTAGATCTCTCCCCGCTCCAACACAGCTGATTTAAATGATCAGTTTGTTATTAAGCAGCTTCAGGAGTTCATAATGAGTTGATCATTTGAATCAGCTGTGTTGGAGCAGGGAGAGATCTAAAACATGCAGGGCAGGGGGCCCTCCAGGAGAGGGTTCAGAAACACTGTTGTAACGGGACCAGGGGAGTGGTGGTGGCAGGACATTATGTGCCTGCATATTGGCTCCATTCCCTGGCAGACTGGAGCCAGGCCATATCTTCCAGCCAGCCCACAGCCACGCACTTGTTGCCAATGAACTCTCCCCTGGCTTATTTAAACGGCTACGCAATCACTCTATAGATGTGAAGTACCATTGTGGGGGGGGAGAGAAAAGCATGGAGAGAGTTAGTAGTGTTTGGAACTGTGCTGGCAATTGAATCTCTGTACTGACTCATTTTGTATGAGAAACTGCATTGGTATTTGATCCTGGATAGTGTTTGACTATGTTCTTGCCTGCTAACTTGGATTTGTTTGTTGCACTGGGAACCATCTTAGCTGGCCAGTCATAGAGAGGTGCTGAGGGATGTGCAGGTAGGCCCCAAACAGATTTAGGATTTGTTTTTTTTTTTTTTTTTTTTTTTTTTGCTTTCTTTTGTTTCGTGCTGTTGCTGTGGGCAGTATATACCTGTAGCAATAAAGGTCCTATGGTCCGTTTCGTATTACACTGTGCTTGGTCCATCATTTTATAGCACAGCCCTGTGCCTCACCTTTGGTGCTGTCACAATATAAAGCGGCATGTGCATTTACGTTTCAGCACATTTTCACAGATACCACTTAAGATTCAGTTATCAATGTAACAACAGTGTAATTACAATGTATTTCGATCTGACCTTTAAGATTTAGGCTTAGGTTAAGGTTAAGTGTTATTTAGACATCCTGTATAATTACCCGTGCCTGTGCTTGCCCACAATTGAATGGGTACAGATGGGTGTTTTTTTTTTTTGCCCTGTGGGACCTTTGACAATCAGTCTGTGTCTGTCACATGGGTGTAAGGTGAGGTCTATTTGTCGTAAGAGTGTGTAACTGCAGCATGTGCAAATAGTGTCAGCTTGCTATAGCTATACATGAACACTGCTCACTGCTCACCCTTGGGCAACCCTGCAAATAAACACTAGCCTTTCACCCTGTGTAGCGACAGCCTTTCCCTGCCTCAGCTTCCTTCCTTTTACACTTCGACAGAAGGTCTGAATGAAACAGGCTTCCAGGCTGCTTTTGCTGTTTGTTCCCACGCTGTATCATTAGTGCATATGGTACACTGTTACACATATCAGGAAGGTTGACCATGCAATTTATGTTCTCCCTGCATCTCTCTCATTATTCTTGTATACCAACAAGACCCAGTGTGAGGCGAGTGTGACTTTTTAGGTGTCATTTGTTTTTCCAACCGGTTCTGACTGGTTTTAAATATTGCCACCTACAGGAGTTTTTGCAAGAGTTAAAACTGCTTATAATGTGTTCTCTTTTTACATTTACCTTGCCCAAGGGTACAGCAGCAGTGTCCCAGCGGGGATCGAACCAGCAACATTTCGGTTACGAGACCTGCTCCTTAATCACTACGCTACACTGCCGCATAGTGATTAGACATGTTAAAAGAGCTGTTATCTGAAGGGATGTTGTTGATTAGTTTTGCCTTGATGTTGATATTCTGGGATAGTTGAGTGCTGTCTAGAGAGTAGTCAAGGGAGAGGGTTCTGAAATGGTTGCCCTGTACATTCTGTTTGTTTAAGGCAAGGAAATGACTGAAAAGAATCTATGGTCTCCCCTAAGGTTTATTTGTTATGCCACACAGTCTCACCAGTGAAATAACCCAGCAACAACAAATATTAAATTATAATAATCCAATAACATAAGTGAATAATGTTGCTAACTCTGGTAGTTGCTGATACAGTTGTTGATGCAGGTGCTCAAATTGCAGACCAGCGCAAAATTACTCCTCTGAGAGTACATAAATTAATTGCATACCTGTATATATATTGGTGTATTCTCCACATTGTTCATGGATTATGTTCATAATGTTGAATAAGATACATAATGAATTTAAACAGTACAGTCTGTGTGACTTGACCTTAAATGATTTTATAAGCGTGGCAAAAAATGGTTGCTTAGAAAAAGACTCACAGAATTCACAAGTAGTTTACAGTGAAGACACTTACTACATTCATACATTCTAACCTTGGTATAACAATACCACCATCATGCTAGCTTCAGACTGTATGACGACTACATTCAAGATATTATTATAGGGTAACGTCACAATTGTACAGACTGGAGTTGAAAGAGTTCATGTGATATGTTAACGAACAAAAGGTGAGTAAATGGCTGATACTCCTTGGGTAGCCTTAAGGGTAGCTTTAAGGACACCCTTGAGAATACTTTTAGTTACTCCGTGGAGAGAGGTCATATTAGGCAGAAATACAGTGGAAGTGGATTACAATCCATTTCAATACTGAAACGAACACAAAGAGAATCTGTCCTCCTGCAATGCCTTTATATGTGCACTGCCTGCAGTACTACTAATTACCAAAGGCAAAAGTGATCAGATTTCAATATGGAACATTCATTCACAGGACATTATCGACTTTCAATGGACTCAACTACTGCTGATATGATGCCGTATGGGGCAACAGACCAAGAACAATATATGAGCTGCCCTGTAACTGGAGCAGCTGTAGATATCTCTGTTTCTCTCTGGTGATATCTGGAGAAGGCAAAGCTGGGGAACTCTGGCTCAGAATTAATTCATTTTAACAATCTTTCTTGGTTTATCTTTAACTGAAAATGGTGGCTCTAAATTCTGTATATAAAAAAAAAACTTGTAACAGAATATGGATTTCATACTTTCATAATTTATGTTAGTTTGACCCCCACCCCCCAAAACTTTCTCACTAAATTATTGCAGGGGTAAAAAGGGGCCTCTCACTCATGTTGTCATCCAGCAAACTCTTTCAGGTAATCCAATTCGACAGGGTCATCTACAGGATAAATAATACATCATGCACCAGATGAGAAAAAACTGCGCTGTAAATGCCATAAGTGTGTGTATCTGAGGCTCACCGTGGCAAAAGACAAATTCAACCTTTTCATATGTGTCAGGGCTGAAGAGAGAAAACAAACTGACGTGTCAATTCAGAATGTGTATATCTAGAAAATTAAGGAGACCCACCCTAATTGGGATGTGCTGGAAAATACCATAATTTTGAACAAACTCTGCTCCAAGCGCATTACGATCTTAAGCGGCCCATGTCTGAATGCACTTAATAGCAACAGAGACGCACAACTCTCGCATCCATATTTCAAGTCTGAACCCTAAGAGAAATTCATATATAACACAGTTGTCACTTAGATAGGTTTTGTTACCTTTCCGTATAATATAGACACAGGCAGGTGTACGGCTGCACAAAAGTTACTGAAAAGTTTCTAGACTGGCAGGATCCCAAAAAATCTATCCTGGTCATCTCGTCAGCAAATTTTGGCACTTTAACTGTTCATAAACAGCACATTTCTGTCTATCATACTGCAGGCTGAATATAACGTGGGATACATCATTCACTAAAATGGAGATTAGTATTCTGCTGTGTGTGCAGTATTTAACATTAGCGGGATATCAACTGTGTTAGCTTCACAAGCAGGAATAGGTGAAATGTTCTGAGCTCCACATTGTAAATCAGTCCACTCTGTGTGGAACCCTTAAAAAGCAAAAATCTATTTAAGACAAATAAGGACAAAAAAAATCTCCTGCCATGATTGCAAAACAAATATAGCTGTGCCTTAACAGGAAGGAAATCCTTCTTTGGTTGGCAATAATCAAACGGAGCCGTTGGCAAGATTCGCTCTTGCTACAGGCAAGTGGACAAATCCAATTTTACTGAGACCTCTGTTGGCTTTCTCCGTGGATTAGACCTAATCTCTATGGTAGAAAAAAAAAAAACAAAAAAAAAAACAGCAAAAGCTGCATTTAGTCAAATCAAGTGCAATCCAGGAGACAGCAATGCTAACAAAACACTGTAACTATTAATGGTCTTACTGTTTATCTCACTGAAGCAGAAGATCAATGAAAGTAGAGTGTAAAGGCTGTCTCTGAGTGCTTTGCCCATCAACTGATCTAGTGCCAAATTGAGCTAGGGAATGGTACAGGTAGACTCATTAATAAAAGCAGCATTGTCCTAAAGTCATCTCTGTTAGGCAGGTGAACTGTTTTTGACCAGAGGTAAATAGGAAAGGCTTAACAGATTTACGTTTAAAATGATGTCATGGTTTATTGAAACCTCAGAGTCTGCCCTAGTGAAAAAATGTGTTAAACCTGATTTGTTTGATATGAAAATGTAGTAGCCACCCCTTGCAGTTCACAAGAATACGAAAAGACTCACAAAAGGCTTAATAGAAGAGACGAGTATTGTGTCTTCTCAAAGTGTAAATTACTCGTGTGTAATCACTGAAATGTTGTGTTGTTCAAGATAAAGAATGTAGCTATAGGATTTAAATCTACAACGCTACAGTGGTAAGACACATTTACTTTACAATAAACTAAAATAACATTTACTTCATTGTGCCAACATACAGTGCTACCACTGTAAAGGAATACTGTAAACTGTGTTTTTTCAGCTGTTCAGGAGTTCAAGGGAAACGTGAATAGAAGACATATCAATCTTTGGAAAAATAACCCTTTCTATTACTTTTTCTTAACAGACAAGGTCCGTGTAGATGCTTGGTCCTTGGTACCCTGGTCATTTTCTTCGAAAACTTTGAGACTATTATATTTGTCTACTAACAATAGTTGAGTAATACATTATGACATCTTCAACTCAACAATGGGGAAAAAGGGGGAAAAGGTCTTTGTGCTGATCATGTTGAAATCACATAAAGTAAAGGCAGGAGGCTTCAGCTTAGAGTAAGGGAACTGTGCCTGTCTGGATCCCCATCAGCTGAGCATATCTTTAAAAATTCTCAGAAAAAGAATGAGGTGATTATGTCAGCAAAAGATGCTCACTCCAAGTACAGGCTGAGGTCTATGGACGTACAGGCTAAGAAATTGCTACTTTGAGTCTGAAGTATGTTACCAGGCAAATATAACCGGGAGGTAGGAAGTGACAGAGCCCAACTGGCTTGGTCCCAGTAGGGAAAAGTAGGCTTAGGTCAATCAGTGTTCCTTAGGTTAAAGCTGTGTCATTGTCTCCTAGCAACACGCTAGGCTCCTATAGGTTACTGCTTGTCAACAGTGCAACATGTCCCACTCCTCTAATTGGAGCTCTCCTGTAGTACACTCTGTGCCATGTAATTGGAAAAATAGACATTGGTGATGTGTGTGAATGCTTTGGGGGAGTGTTCCCTGCACAGGCACAAAAGGCACGAGGGCGAGTCAAGTGTGGCTAATTGGCCATTCCAAACTCAAGGTGAAAGAAAAAGTGTAAAAATAGGGGAAAAAATGGAAGGAAACTTTAATGAAGAATGGCAGGCTTTGGTCCTGTTAAAGACCACACCAAAGCCTTTTCAAAGCCACTCAACTTTCTCTGAGGTGATCTGTCATATGGGCACTCAGATTTACTTGGCATCCTTGACTGCAGCTAAAAAAGATGAAGAAATCAGTGGACACAGAAGCATGCACATACACTTACTAAGAGAGACAAATAGTCCATCTTCTCAATGTGTAAATTACTTCTGTTCAGTTCTCACTGAAATGTTTAAGATACAAACACAGCTATAGCATTTAAAACCTACAGTGATAAAATAACATTTACTTTATTGTCTCAATATTTAGAACTAGAACTGTGATGTACTAAAATCTGTACAACTTAAAGGTTTAGCATTTTAAACTGCAAAGATGAAGAGCTCTTCTGTGACATTTAACAAGGATGTTTTGATCATTAATAAGTTTCCCCCGTAAAGAAACAGCATAACACCAGAGGCACTTTTTGTTCAGCCTGAAATGCACTGATAGAAACCATGCACTAACCACAGTGACCCACAAAACTTTGTTAGTCATCCTTCATAAATCACCATAATTCATATTTAAGAAAAAGAATAAAATGGTTACTTGCAGGCAGCGTCATAACTCTTATCAATCCAACATTTAATATGGGGATGGCAGGGCCATTTTATTACAATGGTTGACCTTTTATAAGGCATTTAAGGAGTATTTAAATGGTTCCTGGAAATGTGATTATAGTTCTCCTGGGATTTTATGCAAATGCCACAGAAGAACTTGGCATAAAAGTAAGTGAGAGATCGGTCCAATTACATATTGCAGGGATCCTGCTGAGAGCTTTGTTCCTCTGGGATTTCAGCCCACCCTCAACAACAAAACCCTTCATACCTCTTCTGTCAGCTCAACTTTAGCATCCAATAACTACAGAAAATCCATTTTACTTTTAACACTTCATGTGCCTGTGAGAGTAAATACAGTGAAACAGATGGGTAAAAACAGTACAGAAGATTAGTAAATGTTTACTAAGATTACCAAAAGACTTCTAAAAGTTAAAAAAATGGAAATATTGGAAAAATCAAACATAGTTGATGTGATTGCTGTACCTATAGGTGCAACTTCACAAGTAATGTGCGGGCCACAAAAAAGTTGATTAAACAAGCCGAGGTCAGACAGCCATGATGACTATCCCCTCCAAGTCAGAGCTCTTAGCCCTGAGACCTATAAATATGCTTTATTAAATTTGCATGTATTCTTTTGGCAGCTGCTCTTGTAACAGCTTGCCTTTTACATGGCCCTGCCTCTTTCAGAGTTCTTACAACATTGCTGTACATTTGTTTAGTGATGCAAAACTGCATGGAATGTTGGGAAGTTGTACTTTTCTTTGGGACGTTGCTTGTTCTTTTACCCCTACACATACAGCTAGAACCGTGACAAAAATCCCCAGATGGGCCATTATTTCTAATTCTACCAATTTCTTTATTAAACACTGAGGTGCACCGCCACTCCACGGAGGTCTCATCATTTCTTTTGGCTTCTTAACAACCACTTATGAGCTAGTAGAGGCGCACCTTCTCCCAAACCCCCTCACATAACCACCATTACCGGGGTGGTAGAGCGGGGTCCCCTGGCTAACAAGGACTGTCACACTCTTATCCAGAGTGATGTACAAAGCAAAGTACACAAGTGAACACTACGAGGCTCAATTAAAAACAGCATATGCAGTACATGTAGAAAACATAAGACAACAAATGCACAAGCAATGGATGCCTCATGGGCATTTCAGCAGGTCAAGCCCTGTCTGAGGGAGCCACGCTGAACTGTTGTTTAGCTATGAGCAATCCCTCTCTGCATGTCTGTCTCTTTGTTCATTGAGCACGTGGAGACAAAGGCAGACAAAAGATTCCTCCCCTTTTGATGATTCATTTCTTTCATGTTGTTGGTTAGGGACCACAACAGCTTGATTCACAATGTCATCCTGATCCTGGACTTTCCTTGTTTTAGATACTGTTCAATAATTAGAATGCATGTGGTGTTGCCTGCCAAACCATTGGGATCCTTTAATGTATTGAGGGTTTTTGGAATGGGGAAAAGAGAATGGATTTGTTGTGATAGGAGAAGTTAAATTACTGCAATATTTCCATCCCCATCACAGTTTTGAATGTTAATTAAATTGCCAGAAGAAGTGGTATCTATTGTTGTGAGCAGGTATTTGGAAAGCAAGTAGAAATCATAAATGTTTTGTTCAATTGTTTCATCCAGCAAAAAAGAGATTCCACATGTGACTCTGCACTCCAAGATAAACTACTCCAAGATAAAAAAAAAATGCTGAATTATTAGACATTAGAAAATCTGTTTCTTTTGCTCCAATTTTTCTTGTCAATAGAATGCTTTCTGGTTGTGAATTGATCTTAGTACCTCCAAACCCCAAACTACTCTGCCTAGCATTACCCTGCCTTGCTTTTTAGTACAATAAATCATGAACTTCCATTGTGCGGGATGTTTATAGTGGTTCAGAGATAATTTTACATGTTCACAAATGAGAATTAAGAATCAAGAATTTAGGGTAATATTTGCACTGTGAATTGAAGACCAGGATTATTGGTTTCCTTGTGAATTTAAACAGTATATTTTAGTCATGCAGCATCAAGGTTGGAATATATTGTCAGGAGATATTAACTGGATATTAATAGTGTTTGTCAGCGTTTGGATTATATTTACAGTGTAATGCGTAGCAAGCCACACACAGTATTAAAGATGACACGTGTCAGTTTTCACACCATGGGGATGACAGAGTAAAGATATGTACACGTCTCGTCAGTCATGCAGTTTGTCAGTTTTCCATGAGGAGGAAGTAAACTGCATGAAAGTGCCACAGGGCTGTCACACAGTAGGAAGGAAATAAACTGTTTTTTTTTTTTTAAATGATCACAGGCTTTCAGCTGCTTAAGCTTTTCAGCCATTCTCTCTCCACCTACGCCTGCATTAATCGATCTCTAATTGCAGAACCACTGGAGCATAAGGACCGGTTTTTTGGCGGAGAATGAGACATATTTTGTTTTAGTTTTTAGAGAACATTGGGTCTATTTCCAAGTACGAGCCAGGGAGCAGTTACTTTCTCTTGACTGAGGGAACTCATAAATGTCAGTTAATATTCAGTGGATTTCCTAATGCTTAATTCACAGCACAGATGAAAACTGATGGTGTTATGAAAGCCATAGCTCTATGTTATCGGTGAAAAATGCATTGGTGAAAAAGTAATTTATTAGAAGTAGTACTTATTGAGATAATGTCTTGTGATTCAGCCAGGCATCCTGTCCAACCAGAAAACCATGAGAGTAGAATCAGTTTTCCCTCATACATATTCATATTCATATTATTATTATTATTATTATTATTATTATTATTATTATTATTATTAAGAAGAAGAGACTTTTTCTTGAAAAAAGAGGAAATACATGATCTGAATATTTATCATGGGGAATATAATCAAACTGAAAGTGCCTCTGAAAGCAAACACATCCCAGAAGCATATAGGTCCTTATGAAAAGCTCACTTGATGTTGTATAAGGTCTGTGGAGAATGCCTCCTCTGGCAGGACGCTCTTTATGGATTCCACACACATTAGCCACTGCTCAATATTCTGAGCAGGGACAGGGGAGAAAAAAACGGCTCAGGAGACACACGCTCATTTTTATACAATCCCAGGGCTCTGCTCTATGAGCGTGGCCGGCCTCACACTAGGTGTCCTTTGCTTAGTAACAAGAGCGGACTGTGTTCAGAGAAATTCTGTGCTCCGCCATCTGAGCATCTTCTTGCATAGAGTAATATGCCCCCCAGCAGGTGCGGGGGACTCTACAGCTGGGTTAACACCTCTGGATACCGGGGAGCCTGTGTTGAAGGCCTCTGATTCAGAGCCTGCTGACTCAAAACCCCTGCCCTGAACAGGGAGCTCAGAGTGCTAGGTCACATTTTGAATCAGGCTTTCGTATGCATGTTGCCGGAGGCTGGGAAAGCTAGCAAGCACTGGCACAGCAGCGGAGTGTGTAGCCACTGTGTGTAAATGTTCCTGTCGCATTCTCTGAGTGCTCACACGGAGTTGAATATACGAGACAAGATGAGGTGAATATGCGAGAGGCTTTGATGAAATGACATCTGACGACATATGAAAATGCCGCTGGTGTGATTTTGCAGTGTGTGACATGCATGAACGGGGATCTGGCAGGTTGAGCAGAAAGAACAGAATCATTGCTATGTAACATTGTAGTACATTCTACGAAAAGGGTTAGAATCACACTGCACTGAGTGTGACTGGAAATAGAAAGAATATTTATGTACATATGATTATGAACATGTGCATATATTATGTACAGGCAATAGCAACATCTTTCCATGTTTGCTTTGGATATCCAGGACTGCTGCAAGCTCTGACCCTGTGCTTCCTGGTCCCTTCATCATTAGGATAACAGCAGTGTTTGTGCTCAGCTGGTATTTAAGTGTTAGCTGTAATTAACAAGTGATAAGAATTCATAAGCATGACTACACTACTAAATAAGATACCCATGTCTCAAAGACCTCCTTTCTAGACTGATTACTATCCCTTTTTAGCATATTAATTGATGTGCAGTGATGTATGTGTAATGGCTCTTGGATATGGCATAACATGCTACATTTTGATAAAAGAGTTATTTAAAACAGCTGATCTGTGTTGAATAGATTTCCCCACAGCTCTAGATACTGCGAAGCATGATAAAAACTGTCATTCTTCATTGACGTAAGAGCATTATTTGAAGCTATTTGAGCTATTTTACACTGACGTGAGGAACACAGCATTCCTTTAGAAGTAAAAGGAAGAATATGACACTAAGAGGGGTCCTGGATGGGTAGTTAATATGGTAATAGCAGCTGTCCTCTCTATTATCTTAGGTGAGCCATTTAAAGAATAAGTATACTTTTATACTTTTTATTTGATTCTGAAAAGGAAGTGTGACCAAGGCAATATTGACATCAATATAAAAAGTACAACATTGGAAAAGAGATCATTTCTGTGAGTTCGCTAGAATTGTGCTACCGTTGTTGCCTAATTAAATGAAGGCACTGTTCGAGCAAGGTGCTGCAAACTTTCAGACTTTGCTCCATATTCAATGATACAGTTGCTGACTTCGACTGGCATTGAGTTACTTAAATTCATTTTCGTAAACTTGTTTAATAGATTACAAACTTGGAAATACATTTGTTTATCAGTGCCTTAGCAAGCTGTTGTATCTCAATGCCTTTTTACTGTGCTGGTATTTTTGCCATCACCATTGTTGCTGCACTTCATGCTAAAGCAAAGGTTGAAAGTGCATTTGATGCTGAGGGGTTTTCATGCATGTTTTCTAGACATGCATTATTGTAGTTTAGTGTAAAATGCAAGTGAAACATATCAGTAGTACAAAATCTATGATGAATAATCAGAAGGCAAAGTCCTTGCCACAAAATGAATCTATAATACTACTGACTGAAGGGTGCACCAATTTTCTTGACATGGAAATTACAATCCCTACTTGTGGCAAAGAGCAGGACAAAATGAAAACACTGCTTGAATGATTACCGTTCAATCCTTTAGCAGTGAAATGTATCCAACATGGTACATTAATGCATTTAGTTTATAGAATTAGATAACCATGGGCCTCCAGAAAAGTATTTGTTTTCAATTTCATACTTTATGTTACATATACTTATTGAAGCTGATTTGTGCTGTAATTTAAATTCTGTAAGCAACTTTCTCTGCTTTTTATTGTACTGTGCTAATATTTCTGCTAGCATTGCTGCTATGAACTGTTTTCAATTTACATACTTGAAATAAGATTAAAAGTTAATATTGCCAAAACAGTTAGTAAAGCTTGAGTTATTAATGCAATTTGATACACTGATTTTGAAACCTGCAAAGTTAATTACATAGTTAAGCAGAACAGTTCTTGCAAAACATAAAACACATCTTATACCTGGAGTCTTATAATGTATCTGTCAGGTCAGGTCAGGTCTGCTTGAGTTAAAAGGTTTATCCTGTCATATAAATGCAATCTCATTTAAAATCCATTGGTTGCAGTGTCACTGACTTCAGTGTCATCGCCAACATGCAACATAAACCAGATTTTCTCTCACCTACAGTCAATATGCAGTCAATTTGCATTCTGTCGGCTTGGTATGGCTCTCCTAAGAACAAAACAATGGACCAACATAAAGGAGAGGTTGTCACTGCAGTTAAAGTTCATGTGATTATCTCCAGCAAGGAAGCGGACTCTGTGGCTGACTGTGTTCCTGGATTGGTGTAAACTGTAGTATACATACTTTAAAAAAACTGTATGAGACCAGAATGTCTGTTATTTTAGCAGAGTACAACTAAACATATGAAATACTGAAGAAAACTGTAATAGACATCTGTATGCTCCAAGGATTGGATTGGAAAGTCTTTATGGTCCCCAAGGGGCAATTTGGTTTACAAACAGTAGTCAACACAACCATTACACATAATAAAATAAAGAAAATAAAATATGAATAAATAAATAAAGAGCATAAATACATATAACATACAGTAGATGCCACTCATCCAGCCCTACACACCAGCCCGACCCCTACGCTCAGCAGCAACTGGACGCCTTGCTCCCTGCATGGTCAAGGCAGGAGGTGCTCGTTCTGCCAGACATCGGCGTTTCGCCTACATCGCTCCCCAGTGGTGGAACGAACTCCCGGTCTCGCTACGGACAGCTCCTTCACCCCAGTCCTTCAGACGGGGCCTGAAGACGCACCTCTTCAGACTCTACCTGGACTGACCCAGCACACAATTGCTGCCCCCCCCCCCCCCCCCCCCCCCCGCCCATCAGTGCTGTAAATTGCTGTGCTTTTCAAAAATTGCTGTGCTTTTTAAATTGTGCTTTTAAATTTTGTCTCTTGTTGCCGCCTTAACCCTGACGCTCATTGTGCCGTTTTGAAGTTGTTGAAGTTTGCAGTTCGAAAGTATATCGTACTAGTTGCCCTTTAGGCTGTAATTGTAAAAATCTGATAGTACTGCGTCCTCAAACAGACCTTGCTCTCAGCTGAGAACTGTCTCATTGTGGAACTGTACACATCCTGTCCCCGTACTGTCGCTGTACCTACTGTATGCACTTTTGTAAGTCGCTTTGGATAAAAGCGTCTGCTAAATAAATAAATGTAAATGTAAATGTAAATATTAAAGTTGCAATGAGATATAAAACATTAAGAGTCCATTAGTCCATGGACTCTTAAAATGTGTGTGCAAGGAGCTAGTGATCTAACCTGCTGCAAACATAATGGATAATAATTGTTGCATGGTCATATGCATCTGTATCGATTAACATTTATAAACATCGCCCATAAATATTAATTTCACATTCTTATCTGAATGAACTGCCTTTATTGCCAGAAGCAGCAAACACATTGTCCATTGTTGTTGCTTAATTAGGTTTTATATGGTAATTAAATAATATAAAGCCAATAAAATTGGCACCAGGGATGAATTGATTTGCTGACCATCAGAGCTCCAAACTCATAGTCCAGCTAATTGCTAGCTGTGTTACTCCTTATAAATATTTGATTAAAATATAATTAACTCAATTGCCATCTCTCTTGGGGCATGAAATAATTAATTTATAACAGTCAATTGGTTGTTCTGGCAGCATAGGTCCTGAGTTAAACTACAGTAAATGAGTTTTTGTAACTATACTGAGTTTGACAAAAATGGCGTAAATAGCAGATATACTCTATATAAGGCAAGATTCTCGGTGATGAAGAATTGCATATTTGCATTTAAGGACAAAATATTTTTCATGCATGCAACTTCATTAGTCATTGTATATATTTGAAATATTTGAAAATTTGAAAGGAAATACATATGAAAAAATTATGAAAAAAAACTATGGTGGTAAAGGAAGAACAATGGCCAGATGTAGCGTGTGTATATATATATATATATATATATATATATATATATATATATATATATATATATATATATATATGTGTGTGTGTATATACAAGCTTTTTGATGGAGGGCTCAACAGCGCTCAAGTGTTAATGAAAAGATTAAAAAGTTATACTGTTTACCAAGTGGCCATGGTAATTACAGTGGTAGTTATAGAATAATTACAATATCACCACATTTTGTGACAATATATCTGAGAGTATATAAATGGCTAGGTTAGGATGGATGCTAGAGTTTGAAGTAGCTTTTGGATTACTGTTACAACACATGTCATCACATGAACACAGTCCTATATTTCAGATTAATAACTTTCTTATTATGTCACTCTATGTAAGATGAAGTACTGAAAAATCTTAACTTCTTCTAGTTGATATTTTATGGAGTTGATTTGTCTTAAGGGGTGCCTGAGCCTAACCATCTGGTGGAATAAACAACTTACGTAACCTGTTTGTTATTTAACTCTAAAATGGCGAAAAGAATTGTGTAAGATATTTTGCTTTTGTCTCGTTTCATTCTGTGCTTTTTCACATAAACAGACATACCTGGCAGAGAGATTGTGGGAGGACAGAATTTGTCTTTTTTCCCCACATTAAACTAGTCAAGGCAATTTTACTGAGCAATCTCAAGTGAAAGGTTAGAAAGTGAAAGCTGACTGGCTGAAATGTTCTCACTGGGGGGACAAGCACTTAAACAGGTTGCTCCTCAGAGAGCCACAGTGAGGGGGAAATCAATTTAAGACTTAGAAATCCCATCATAAAAAGCATCGCTATGGTGATATAATTTTCCCACTTGCTGAGATATTCATTCAAAAATCTTCATTTAGTGGGAGGGTGAGACACCATCTCAAAACACAAAGAAATACATTATCATGCTTAAATGTCTGATTCAGTTTCATTCACATTTCCAATGATTGCATTCATGTAATATAAAAAAAAACATATACTGTGATCATTACTGCCACAGACACACACACACACAGCAGTTAGCACAGCCTGCCCTCCATTAAAAGATGAACAGGACATCAAAGCTGATGGTACTGTGTTTGCCTTTGAATGTCCATGGGTCACTGAAGAATAAGTCAAACTGTGGGGCTTTTATGGGCTTTTATGAAGGGAAATTGGTTTCACATGTGCAAGTTGAAACTTAACTGATTTAACATTCTGGTGAATGTATTTTTTTCTTAAGTGTGAAAGTCTGGTAAAGCCATTGTTCAACACTTGTATTCAATGCACTCACTACAGTGTTCAATACATTTGTAAAAAAAAGACTTGTTGGTTTTAAAATTTAATTTTCACCTTCCTACGTCAAATGCATTGGCTCCTCTAATAAATTAATCCCATCTACTTTTGGAAGGGGCACAGGCCCTTAGAGTTGCCTAGGAACCAAGCCCCACTGAGAAGAATGTTATTTTGAACAGTTAAGGGAGAATTGCATGAGCTGCACTGAGGGGTGTGCCGTGTCTGTTGTTGCTTCACTATTTGTTGAGCATTCATAATAATTAATTGTTTACTTTATTTTAGCCTAGTGTGTGTTTTGATTTTCTCCGGTTGACTGACAGAAAATAGCCCCGCTGAACCCCCTACTGTTCTGTTGTCTGATCTTCAAACTTCCCCTTGTCTACTGTCCCCATGTAACAACATGCACTGAATGGCACTAAATGAATTTGATTCCATATGAATGAGGCAGCACAACTAGGAGGAAATGGGAAATGACTCCATTTCACCTGCTGTCCCATGCTGTCAGTCATGATTAGTTTACCTCCTTGTGGAAAAACAACCCCTGATGAGCAGCAGGGTTGGAGGTGTTGGACAGCCAGTCCAGTCAGACACCTTGCATCTGAACTCTGCGTAGCGGGACACAGGAAGAAGGGTGTCCTGTCCATTTCCGTTTTGTTATGTGCGAATAATGTAATACTTTTTTGTTGTCATGATGCATGCAAAATAGTAAATGGAGAAGACGGTGGTGTGATCAGAGGAACAGAAGACACCAACAGTCATAGTGACATGCTGTGTGCTGTATTATAATAAAGTGACCCCTGTGCTAACACCAAACCCACTTGAGAAGCGTAAAATCCACACTTTTGTTAAAATGTGTTGTCCAATCTGGTGGTACTCTAGGGAGGCACAAAGTCATGCTTAATTAAAAATTGGTCTGTAATTTATCTTGCTGCATATGACCACATGAAGCAGTGTATTTCAGTATTCATGCTTTGAGTGAGTGAGAACAAATACAAGTCCCCAGTAAAGTCATAACCATGAAAATACCTATTCCCATTCCTGTTTAAAGAATTCATCAAAAAGGATGCAGGTACCTTGGTTCTACAAAAAGTCCAACAAGGCAACTGTAGAATATCTACATTTTATTTAACTCTGTTTGAGCTCTACCCCCCTGAATGTGTATTATTTATTCACTAAAACAATTACAAACTGTTAATTGCTCACGTGAAATAGCGGAATTAATGAAAATTGTTCTCATGTCAGTGTGTTTACATTTCTAATGAAACACCCATCAAAACAAACCTAGTGGCCTTCATATAAAGCCATAAAGAAATTGTGTTAGAACATAAACATAAACTACATGATGTGTAATTACCATCTGATGCAAGTAATTACCTTGCATGTTTGCCTTCTTACCTGAGGACTCAGTTGTCACAATGTAGTGTGAGCCCCTGATTGAAAGGAGGGTGGCATTTAGGGGTGTGAAATAACAGTTTTACAGTGTGGTTTAAACATCAACTCTGCATTTCTAAAACTGCCTCAGTTTTTAATTAGTTTTATGAAGTATTGCATATTATAAAATCCTCCGTGCACCACCCCAGTACTGGCCTTAAGCACTGATCTCCGATTTTCTCATGATTCTGTCATGCTGGGGTTGAGGGACAGTTTTGTAGTATATATTCATAGTATCTGCATTCCAGGTCAGATACTTATGGAGAAAAACAGAACAACTTGACAAGGCTGTTGGTCACTGTCGTCTGCTGATATTTGGAGACTAGGCAATGGAAAATATGTTTTTATTTATAATAAAGGGTGCACAGAGCTGAAGAGGCAATTAAATTTAATATCACGCTATTCAATCCAGTAAGTGTTCATTTGTGCCTACGAATTAGATGCTCTTGGGAGTCTTTATAAATTACCTTCTTACAAAACAATTTCACAGGATTTTAATAGTATCATCAATATTCAGCCCCTAACTAGGTTTGAAAGACTATATGAGGCAACACTTTTTCTGTTACAAAGCTTTCCTCTCCCTTGCATACCAGCAGCATACCGTACTTTTGACCATATAGTGTAGCTCACCATTTCCCTGTTTAATGTGAGCACACCCTTTGTGGGCCTGCACAGCACAGGAAGGAAAAGTACTGGTTTCTGCAATCCATTGAAACAGTTCAGACACTTATTTCATGTCATCCAGAAATGCTGTCATCCAGCATCTAATTCAGGTCACCCTATATCAGCCTTTCTACTGCTAAATCGGTGAACTGTAACGGTCACAAGACAGACACAGAGGAACCCGGTGTCCCTCCACTGAAACGTGACGCGGACCTAACTGCACCAAAAAAAAAGTGTGTGCCTGGCAGGA
The DNA here is from genome assembly GCF_013368585.1 of Megalops cyprinoides. NCBI lineage: Eukaryota > Metazoa > Chordata > Actinopteri > Elopiformes > Megalopidae > Megalops > Megalops cyprinoides. Next base: position 8,588,425 of record NC_050597.1, read on the forward strand.
TTACAGTTCAGTCAGGCTGCAGCGCTGAAGATACAGTAAGGTTTCACTCGGTGTACGCTCAGAAAAATGTTGCCACGGTTCGCCATTGTCCAGATTTCTGTTCCCATCTGAGTACAAAGGCACACTTTGAATGAAAATTTCAAGGCTGAACACAGCAGCAGGACAGACTGGCCCACCACACAGATCTGTCATGCAGCACAGTATGAAGCAATTCAGAACCACTATTAAATTTAAATACTTTTCAAACATCGATAGTCTATCAGTGAAGGCAGCCTCATCATACTCCCCCCATCTTTTCCATCATATTTTCATCAGATCTGCAGGTTACATCTCCTGCCTGGGAGGATTACATTATTTAAATATCTGCTGTTTTCTCAACTTTGCCTCATGCTGTTGGCTGTTCCAGGGCCAGGGTGAGTGCTTACAGAGTGCATACATATAAATGTAAGTCTTTACTGATCACTACCCTAAATTAGCTGAAAATGCCATCACACTGGGATTTAATAGGTAGGCCCAAGGGCCCAACAGGCCAGATGTGGCTAGTTTGAGTCATGTTATGATCCAACTGTGATTGCTAATTTTCATTGGTGGGACATCGGGGTGAAGCTGGTCAGGATTTCTTAGGTCACTGCTGTAACAGAGCCTCCCAGCAATCTGCCAGGCACCTATAGGTGAACTGCCATCAGTCAGAGATGGGCTGCTCCTTGAATTGGTGCTAGCTCTTCAGTAGCACTCTATGGGACTTCTAGCATGAAAAATAGCCATTGGTGAGTTTATTGGTGGAGTATATGAACCCTGCATCAGCACTTCATGCATAAAGTAAATGAATAAAGTGTGGCGTGATCATTTTTCAGGGTTGGGAGGTGGGGGGTATCACATTTTTAACTACAAAAATAAGGTATATAGTCTGGGAATCCTGATGAAAGTGCATAATCTAGTGGGTGTGTGTCTTGAACACTGAAAACGGGTACACAGAAAATACTCAAAATGATGTTTAGAAAGTACTTTAGGAAGAACTTGCAAGTACTTTGTTAAATGGGCAATAAAGATTATATTTAATAACTGCATAGAATGAAAATCAAACCTCTTTAGTAATGAGAGGGCTATTGTAACTGTGATGTGTTCCAAAGAGAATGTTGTCAGGCTACCCCAAGTCATCTTATGCCAGACCGGAATTTGTCTTCAGGAGGGATATCAGCCTCCACACAGACGGTACCACAATCGAAAAAAGTGAAAAAGCTTTGATAATTTTTTCTGAGACACAGCCAGCAAGGGAGAGAATTGCACTGAATGTCTCCAGTCTTCATGAAATTAATTTGCTGGGCGTGTTTAAACATGAAACATTTAAAATTGAATGGAGAAAATATGACTGAAAAGAACAGCAGTTGAAGAAACTACTAGATAATGCATCAGGATGTTACCATATGTTCTTGTTTTTGCTCTTGTACCAGAGGATTCTTGTTTTTGTTTTTCCTTTTTTTGCGGGGGGGGGGGATGCCTAATATTCACGTGTGTTCAGTGTTGATGACTGCACTGCACACAAAGTATATGTATGCAAGACCAAGCTTTACCATAAATGTCTTGTTAAATGTGTCAAATCAAGGTTGAAATATCAATAGAGTGCAAACATCAAGGCTCAGGTTCACATTCAGGTTGGCTGTATCAGAATTCCATGTTTGTGTGTGGAGTGAAATCTGCTCATCAGCCAGTCTAATCGCTTCTGGCAGCAGCTAATTGCCCAGGGATTAAGCCGACAGTTGTTTAGTTTCAGAGCAGCTCCTCTGTGACAGCCAACCTCTCTTTTTATTCAGTTTGGTTAATCAGTCAGCCAGAAGAAAGGTCAATGAGGCCCAGAGAGAGACGGGGAGAAGTCCTAGGCCAGTGCAAATCACTCAGATTACATTCTCAACCTGTGACATCCCAATGGCTCAGTATGTTGGCAGTGCTGCCTGTCTCTGTGTGACTGTGCTGGCCATTACGCACAGTACTATCAAGGTTGCAGCTTTCCTTTTCGGCTTTTCTTCAGAAAATAGATACTCTTCAGACGCAGAGGGAGGCAGCGTCAATTCAAAATCAAAGTTCTCCAGAGTGACAATCAAAAAATTCTCTGAAAAATGTTATCCGTTTTCTTCAGCAAGCTCTCTCCTCCTGCAGTTCACTATCGGTAGTATTGTGTAGATCGGATCTCAGAGACATTTCCTTTACTTTTGACTTTCACAAGAATCAATCAATTGCAGCCAGTTAGACCAAATTTAACATCAAAAATATCCTATCACTCCTAATTTCAAATCCTAATTTCTGTTTGACAGTTAATGTTAATGCCTTCTTTTGTAATATTTGAATATAGCAAAAAAACAAGCCTTCCAGTTAAACTCTGCTTCAATCTTGTCGAAACAGGAGCTCTTCAGAATGTCTCCGTAAACTTAAGGCACATTAATATCGCTCCAACATCTGACATAATTGACCCACAGCATACCCATAATGCTCATAGTGAGGAAATTTTTTGAAGACCTTGTGCACATAAAGCCTGTATTTTCAGTGTAAAAATTGCCATGTTTCAAGTTTGTTTGTATGTCGATATCATTTGAATTTAATGATTCAATCTTGGAAGATTGGATTGTTTTTGCTGCACAGAAAAATGGAGCAAATCTCTGCAAAGGGGTTGTAATCTTAACTTGATTTAATAGTTCCATTTGTTTTCATTGTGATCTCTTGAGGTTGTCTGTGATTGTTATTCTGGGTTAGAAATTTTTATTGGCTTTTTTATGTCCTCATGTTTTGCCCGTCTGGCTTTTTTTTCAAGGTCTCATTTTGTGTTTCCTTAGAAATGCAAGGATTTACAAGCAAACTCTCGGTGTGTGCTTCTATCAAACTGCAAAACAATGTAAATGTATGCCTTTTGTATTAGACTGTGTTATGTGACCACAAGCTAAAATATTTTATTATTCTATAGGGCCTGGGTGGTTTTGAATAGTCTGTGTTTTCATGATCACCAGGGGCTATTGTTCATGGCCTTCCTCCTACGCAGATATATCCACACATTAAATGGATTCTGTTAAGGACAGGTAGAAGGAGTAAACACATAATATCTGAATTCATTCCAATAGCAGGTAAGCCCTGTGGCTGGTGCACCTTTGATGTTTCCTGTAATGGGTAAATCTCACACAAAGCATCTCCCCTCCCTCTCTCCCATCAGAGGGGGACAGAGATAAAGGAAATTCTATCTGAGAAAATAATATAACATTACTCGCAGTAAACATCTGAGTACATTTGTGTTATGATTTGTCAAAAATAAGTCAAGACTGACATCACTGACATCTAGGTACATACATGTTTACATTCCAGGCAATGTATGGGTTAGCAATTAGACAACTGTTTCTTGACTAAACGGTCAAAGGTGTAAACTTTTGTGCTTCTGCTATTATTTTAATCAATACAAAACAAGATAATACACTGAAATCCCAATGTGTGATATCACACACACCTCTTGATGCTCAAAGCAGTTATCCCTGGAACAAATAGGGATGTGGACCTTAGACCTGAAGGCGATTGCCTGGTACCCTCAGGCGACTTCCCCCTTATCTCGTTTCGTTGTTCCACACTATAACGGAGTGACTCCTCCGTTCCCTAACACGATAATTTGTAATAGCGTGTACTGGGCTTGCTGTGGTGAATATGCGACAATTTGTAGTTGTAGAGAACGGTTTTGTTTGTAATTTCGCTGTAATGGAACTAATGAACGGTTATTGGATTTCTCCTTTAGTTCTGCCATAAGGGGAGCCGGACTGGAGCATCACCGAAGTTAGCATGCAGGTTCATAGCCGCGGTGCCACGGTCTTTCTTCTCAAAGTGTGCTAAATTGCTAACTACGTGCATTATTACAAATAATATGACTCGGTGAACTAAAGCAAGTGACTGAAACATTGGTTAAATCTTCATGAGAATATTTTGGGAAAATGTGCACAGCTGAATGAATTTTGTAAACATTATATGAAGGTAATATAACTTACCCCGTTGTTTGGCGGGTTTAAGGTGGTGTTGGCATCGTAGGTGACGGAAAAGATGAGACGGTGTCTTATGCAAAACTTTATTGATCTGCGGGATTATGACGGAAGTCTACCTAATGGGGGAGGATAACGATATTATTATCAAGCTGTGAAACGTTTCAAAAGAAATTATTGATTGTATACTTTAGAACAATGTGGGTAATCGGCCTTCTGTTGTTAATGATACAATTCATGTAAATAATTTGTAACTGATTAAGATAATTTAGTTTCCCATAGTTGGTATGTCCTGGGGGAGGAGCTTAAAACGGGAACATGGATAAAACTGGTCCCAATATTCAGTTGGGGGTTATGAGCTGAAGAGATGGAGTAGTGTTGTGCAAATTGAAAAGAGAAGTAGTTGTTCGCGTATGTATTCCAAAGTGTTTTTGACATTTGTAAATAATTCTGCCGGCATTATTTTTCTTGCATTTCTTGGGAAAAATAAATCTCTCACCAGATGTGTTCACTACAACTCTGCTGGGTTCTTACTGCTCCCAGTGCTCAGCCGTCCCGTCACTCACACCATTCTTACCTGTGGCTTGCTTACTGGTGACACATGAGGTTTCATCCAAGCGAGTCTGTCTTTTTTTTTTTTTTTACATGTCTGGATTATGTGGGCAGTTGTCTAACACAGTGTTAAGGAGCTGAGCTCACATAACTAAAAGATTGCTGGTTTTATTGTCTGCTGGGACACTACTGCTGTACCCTTGGGTAAGGTACTAAACCCAGAATTCCTTCAGGAAATATCTAGGTGATTTTTACCTCATGTAACCTGGTCAGATTCCCATTATTGACTTTAGTGATGTTTTCTCATTCAGCTGCTGCCATCCTCTTTGCATAATTCTGCTTGTCATTCATCATCCTCTCATTTGTTTATGCTCTGAAATGCAGTTGTTTTAAACTGCGTGTTTTAATCCCTTACTACTCCTGTATTAATGTTCCTTTGCCTCCTCCCTTCTTAATTAAATCCACACGAGCCACGAGCAGGTGAGGTTGTAAGACAACTAGCAAACAAGAGTAGTAAGCTACAGTAAGTAAGAATAAACAGTTGTTTTTTTTTTCATATAAGAAGGCAGGAAAGGACAAAAAGTAGACCCAATCACCTGAGGGATGTCCATGAGAAAATAAAAAATAATAAATAAACTGTGGTGCAATTCACACTAGAAAATGGACCCAGAATAAAATGGCAGTGCAGGACAATGCAACTCAGCTTGAAGGATACAGCACAGAGACGCAATGACCTTATGCCAAAGAAAAGGTAATTATTTCAAGGTGAGAAGACACAATGGCACAGCATTCTTGTTAAATCTGGTTTGCAGTTGTAGACAGTACATTTACTGTATAAAAACAATTTTATTGATTAATGTATAAAACTAATTTATAAAACCCTACAAAACAGGTTAAAGGACTAAAGTTAGCAGTGGAAGTGTTGGATGCAAGATGGCAACCCTGTTGAAGCCAAAGTTTGGCCTTTATAAATTAGAGAAAAAAACGGATCACCTATCATGGAAATTTTTGCAAAAAAAAAAAAAAGACCTTTTCCCTTTGCATACTCCATCCACTGGTATGACCCATCAGTTAAACATAAACATGCCAAAGCCCTAAACCTGCCATTTTTCTTTACTGGCAAATCTTTCAGCCTTTTTTGTATTCTTTCTCCCAAAAAACGAACAGTGCCTTTTGACGGGTTGTGCCAAATGCAGATTTCTACATTCTAGGACAACTGGCTGCAACTTCAAAAGCAGAACAATGCACAGGATTTATGAAAATCAGAAAACCTTGCTGGCATGCTGTGAAAAAAAATCCAGAACAAGGAATGCCAGGATGTTCCAACAATTCAACAATCACACAGATTGTCAAGGCTTTTGACAGTTGGATGTTCTGTTATTTCTGGCCTTCTTCGATTTTTCCTTGATGAATGTGGACAATATATATACAGTATGCAGCAGGAAAAAAAAGCTTAAATTGTGTGACAGAGAACTTCTTGCTAAACTTTCTTGAATCTTTTACAGATTTAAAACTCTGGCCATCATCTGTTGAAACCAACCACTTGTGTACAGTTGTGGTAGCGGCGTAAAGAAAAGGCACAGCTCACATTATGCCTAAATAACCAAGGACATCTCTAAAACCTATGACTTGGTAGACAACAGAATACTTGGAGAAGACCTAGATGGACCCGTTCTTCCATGACTTCACAATGCAGCTTCCCAGTGAGCAAGTAGTACACTTTACCCTGCTAAGTAACACTTTATGTTAAGGTCCCATTCACTAACTGTCAATAGAAACAGTGTGAAGACATCATTAACATTTGTTTCCTGTCCTAAAGTAGACTTATTCTTCTTACAGTACACCTCTTACAAATGACAGTACAGTATAGGCATGAAAAACATTTGGTATAAAGCTTGTATTTTGAATTAACAATCATAAGAGAAATGAGTGTAATATTTTAAATACAATACAAATATATATAAAGTGTTTGTCAATGTTGTGCTAAAAACTATTAACAGTCACTTCACAGCACAGTGGAGCCAATTCTGTTGCATCACTAGAGGAAAACAACACCCACGTCACGTTTTCAAAAACTGTCCAGCTGTCACGGGCTGCGCATCCCCAATTACTGCAGCAGAGCTGGAGAGATGCCGTGGTACACGAGAGCAAACCAAGTCCTTTCTCTAGAGCACAAAGGACGGAGACAGACTTAATGTGCTTGTTGTGCCCGTCAGTCAAGAGGGAGGTCACCTGACACTTTTTCTGGCTTGGACAATCAAGGGACAACTTTCTGCCTCCCAGAGGTCTCATGGAGATGAGGTACACTGTAAGAGGTGGAGTGTGGTGTAGGAATCTTCTCCTGGGGGGGAGTCTACATTCCAACCTAGACCTCTCTGCACAAAAATAAAGAAATGGATTCCACTATTGCCACAGACCCCTCATGGAGGAAAAGGTCTCTATATACAAAGCTCATTTAGCATAAGAAGCTATTTAACTTGATCTATTCAGAATAAGAAACCATGGATCAATTAAGAAATATCTCTGGGTCTCTGAAACCATAAGTCTCAGAGACCCAGTGGAAGAAGTTTTAATAATCACTAAAATAATCAGAACCTAATTCTATCAACACCCACCCCCAAGAAAAATTAATGCAACTTGTGTTAAAATTATTCTACAGATAAAGGCTAACCATCATAAAAAAATCAAAGAATGCTGAGGTGAAAGTATGAATATGAATGAGGAGCAAGAGCATCCTCACCTGTCAATTATCAAAAGCTAACTGTCCTGAAGAATGTTTCCTGAAAGCAGAACTGTGCATGTGATCAGGTTCCAAAACAACATGATCTAAAGAGAATTACAGCCTGTTAAAATACAAAGAAACCCACTGTAGTGATGGCCTTTTAAAGAACAGCCAACCTGGACAGTCCCCATGGGAAGAAGGTTTTCTGAACAGTTTTCAACACATCACACATCCAAAGAGAGACAAAAATGTTGTCTTGATTATTTTTAACTTAAAAGAGAATATAAAGTACAGATATTTTGACATGCAAGTACAGCTTGTTGGCAAAGCAACTGCAAAGGAAATTATACTGAAAAAGGTAGAAATTTCCATATACATTGTATTTATTGTTCTGTCAGAATTGCCAATTGGTTGAATTAATGAAGAAAAGGGGTTGTAAATTTTTGTGGTTGAATTTTATGGATATAACCGTTTGGACCACTGAACTTGTGGTCCAGACCAGCTGACCAGTTGTCCGGACCACTGTTGTAGCTAATAAACAACAGCTGCTCTTAGACACTTTTTTGAAGTTGCTATAAGCTTGTACACTTCAGCATTGATTTGCTGCTGATGAACAAAATCAAGCAAAGCTACAACGTTGTGGTAGGAAAGTGCCAGCTCTCAGATTGACTGAAATACAATTTGGAGCCTCTGAAACAACCCTTCAGTTCAGCTAACATACGCATGTTCCTGCTATTTCAGTCTTTATCGACTACATAAAAAATGTTCTTGTTCAGAAAAACTACAACAGAAGTCTTCTGGGGACACTAAAAGGCTCCGAAAAAAACATGGAATTTCCTTGTTGAATTAAGATATAACAGTCAAGCAAGACTCGACACTGAACAACGGCGGACTTCCTTTAAAAATACGAACAATTACTTTGATGAAGATCAGCAAAAGTGTAGTTTTTTCCTTAACATGGTGATGTTCTTGTTTTGAGGTCTTTATTCAGACCTGCTGTTTTACTTTCATGGGATTTCTCTGGCAAAAGCTATGAAAAAAGTCCCCATGGAAACACCTGAAGTTGCCTTTAGCTTGCCTGAAAGTATTCCTCATTGATTTTTTTTTCTTTTATAAGAGGAAATGTTAATGAAACCCCATGGTGGCTATTGACTGACACACATAACTAAAGTGCCCTTGGCCAGCCAGACTTCATATTTACCAAATGAGCTGAAAATCAGTACATTGACTTTGACAAGAGTTCTGTCATAGGTGAATATAAAATTATTTGCATCTGTCTTGTTTTTACTTTGTTGATTGTTTAGATTGTTTCATACAGGTTCTGTCAGATTTAAGGTTATTAATCTCTATAAAAAGTTTTGACATTCTCTTCCCAGGTGTGTTTTGGGTGTTCGTTGTTAAGATTTAGAGACATCTTTATCTTCAACATTCAAGGCAAAAATAAATAAATAAATAAACATAAAAACACATGCCAATTTGGCACTGCTGTTGTTATTGGTCCTTCTCGTAACTTTTGGTTCTTATTAGAAAAGGAAATGTGTACATTTCACACAACAATAAAGATTTACAGGAAGAGAGACAGATTGTGACAGTGAGGTGAGGGAGCAGCTCAGTACAGAGTAATTTAATGAAACAATTATTACACCATTGTGTATAGATAAGAGATGCAACAAACCAACATGAATAAATGCCTGTCTAGTTAATGCGCAGCACTATGATTATTTTCTGAAATATTTATTCTGGAAATAATGCATTAAGGAACTGCTTTTTCAGATGCAGTAAAAATGTACGACTATACACAGAGGTGACTTACAGAAGCTTCACCTTTTGTGGAGTTTTGCAATTTCAGACTATTTACGAACAGTCTTCTGAGAGCTGCGGCTGAGGGCTGGGGACAGAGAAATCACTGCTGATTTGACCTCTGAGGCAGAATGATGAACGAGCAGACGCTCTGCAAAGAGGAGTGCAGCTCTCCAAACTTTTTTTTGTGCTGAGTTGTAAAACGCAATATTAATGATTCGCTGGCTCCGAGGGAAGAAAATCTGAAGAAAACCCCTGTCAAGAAGCATCACACTCGAGAGATTCCTATTAATCCTTCTTTGGTGACAGGTTTTTAGAATCCCCACCCCGGCCCTGACTCACTACGCCCAACGGACCGTGTCACACTCTGCCCTGCAGGTATCGGCTCTGATTTCTTCACCGCAGGCATCATTGTGTCCCATGTGACAGGAAATGTGATGATATTTATTTATTTATTTATTTTCAAAAGAGTTATGGAATTGTGTGCTCTGCAGTGCAAGGTCAGAAGTCTGTCTGTGTGTTTCTGAAATGTAAATGTATCCCACAGCTTTGGATAATGAGGAAATATTACTCTCTTGTGAATTTAAAAATTGGAAATGGTCAGGGGACTCAGCGAAGTTCAAAATGGTAATCACAGCCCGTATTGAAAGTTAGTATTGAGCAAGGAACCTGTTGGAACCTGTTGGAATTGGTTGTGTCTCCAGAGCTCATTGTAATCAGTTGCCTTATTCATTACCGCAGATTACATTCATCATTCATCATGAATGACCCCTTAAATCACCTGGCAAATTAGTACTGGTTACTTATTAGAGTTAGGAAAAGTTTTCCAGACCAATTTTAATGAAGTTCATTTTCCTGAGGTTTGCCACTCCTTAAAAGCCAAAAGCCATCTGAAACAAATATATTGCATATTGGATCTTGCCGTGACATCTAGGCTGTGATTTATCTTTATCTGAGTGATTTGGAGGGTGAGGCAGTCACATTTATAATGCCCTAAAAGTCAAACTCAATACCTGCTGTCATTTTTGGAAAAATGTTTTTTTGCTGTAAAGCGTTACATTTTAAAAATAGTGTGTGGAATATAGGATCTGCAAAAAAATGGTTCCATTGGTTTGGCCAATTTGAACATGTTATCATTTTATCCAGCTAGTCAGAAATCAGGCAGTTTTCTTGTTCACATGCTAACTCAATGCATATCCATGCGACACAGGCCACAAATCAGTGTAACTGAGCAAAGGAGGCCCATGAATGATTAACTCTCTTGTTTGTGCTTTTTTTTCCCTTTATGCAAACATTCTTTGGAATCACCAATCGTATGCTAGGCTCATTTTACTGCCACAACCTCTGGGTCCACTGTGCATCATTGAGGTGAGACAGATGAAACCCTCCATTACACTTACACACATCCAATTGCTTTTTTTCACACCACAAGTCACCCCATGCACTACAGTTGGGGTGGGCACTCCTTAGAGGACAGGCGCTACTTCAATGATGTCACCAAAGCAAATCACAGGCACTTGGCAAATCGCAGGGTGCCTGAGAGCAGTGAGACGAGGAGGCCCCGGCTGACTTACCCACCTCTATTCCCAGCAGAACAAAGTTAATTTGTTCCGCCACTGAGGGACCTCAATCATTGTCTGCAAATGACACGGATGGTTTCAAACCCGGGGCACAAGGTTCAGCCTTCACTCAAAGCAAACGTCTTGCCAGTTTCTGTAAAGGACAATAGGGTAACTTTTTTCTGGTACATCATACTCCAAACTAAAAAAAAAGAAATATTAACATTAAAGAATATGATAATACAATAAAGTATTACATTCACCATCAAATTATTTGGAAACAGTGTGTGTAAAATAAAACATAATTCGGCAACAAAAAGCTTTGATTATATGAAATTACTATTGTGTTGCAATCAAGCTATATACTTCAGTATGTTTTATACTGGCATATGTTTACTGTTTACAAAACACCCCCTTCTATAGACTCTGGGCTCATAACTGTCTGATCTGTGAGCAACTCATTTATTTGGATTTACTCTTGAAAAAACATGTTACTAAGCTCAACATATGCTCTTCCATAATGAAATTACCAATATGGACATAACTCTGGATTATGAATGTATGCAGTTGATGACTTTACGAGTATATTAATTCTTGGAGATTAATTTAATGAAGCTATTGTTTTGGCCTGTACTAAAATTTGAGAAAAATTATTTGAGGAGCTATTTACTACTGAAAGTGTCAAGAACCGTAAATGAGGAGCAATCAATCCACTCCTGGTGGAGCTGGTAGACGCTGTCGCAGACCTAATGAACACTGCTTTCTCAAAATATTAAAAACAGAATTGTCTGTCCTGAACGACAGCTTCATCTAATTTTTATAAAGCCCACGTGTCTCATGCATATTCATATCTTTTTGTTAAAAATAAATTAATATTACAGTACACCTGGTTCACTCAGTCTTAGGCTTGACACATCATTCATCTTACCACTATATGACACTGAGAAAAAAAAAAGATTCAGGGACATAAAAGTTCATGGTATTGTCTATCTGTTTACTGTCGTGTTTTGCTGGGTTTTGTTTTTGGTTTACATCTGGTTTATAATTTTAAAATGACTGTCAGTCATGTAATGTCAATTACAAAATGAAAATACCACCTCAGTTCATACAGCTGTAATTATTCTGTAATTATATTATATTGCTTTTAGTGATTGCCTGAAATAGAAAGTAGGATTTATGAAGCCCTTTGGTTTAGTCAGGTATAGTAACGTTGCATCTTTTTACTGTACAGATTACTGATTTGATGTGTTCTTTAATATGGATTTGCATTCTGAAGTCTCTGCATTCCTGTTATAGATTGCACTTAAATATGGAGGACCAAACAGTAAAAACTAAATAAGTAAATGATTGAATCAGTAAACAGTGAAATACATAAATGAATGAAAAAAAGACTGATTTGAAATAAATGATTGCTGATTATATTGTCTTGCTCACTTGGTTATCTGCTTTCCACTCAGTGCCCTATTAATCCCATACAAAGCATAGTTGTGGGATGAAGACATTGACAGTCGATACTTTTGCGAGATGGCACCTCTCAACCTTTTTATAAAACCTACACTGGTAAAAGAAAATATTGTAATACCCTTACTCCTGTATTCCAAAACCCCAAAAGCAGGGTTTCTGTTGTGAAAAACAGTTTCAGTCATGACTGTGTTTCGAGACACTGTTGTTGAATTCCAGAGGCTCTATTCCAGAGTTTGGTCATGTTTTTGAGCTGCTTAGTGGGCACACTTGTCCAGAGTTGCTTAAAAGGTTGACATATCTAGGCCTATTTAAACAGCTGGGTATTTACTAAATGTACTCAAATTAAGTATCCTATTAAGTAGTACATCACCAGTGTCCCACCTGGTAATACAACCTTTGAGTAGAAGGCCTATTCCTACAACTACCACGCACTGATAGTATATTGGTTATACTCATAGTAAATAGTTTAAACTGTAGCAGCCAGTAAATATACAAATGACTGTAAATCATTCTTATGTCCAAATACATGTTAGCAGGGGCCAATTTCCAAAAATTCAATGCTTTTTTGTGCTTAAATTGAATGAAATCAAGCTTTCGTGCATGTTTGCCATATGGCCACAGTAGAATAAACGTAGAATGTGGGCCTCCCATGTGGTGCAGTCTGTAAAAGCACTCTTTAGCCCAATGGTCCAGGTTCAGTCCTGACCATGTAACTTGCTGACAATGACCGGGAGCCCACAGAGGTGGAATAAAGTGGGTTCATTCTGCTGGGAATATCAGGGTGGGTAGGCCTGCCAGGTATCGGTATATCTGATTTTGAAATGCATGTTAACATTTGCCATGGTTCTATATTTTTATAATTTCACAGGTAAATATCTTTTTGAAGTTTAGAAATGAAGGTTCCATGACATATGATGCCTACTTCATAACAGATAAAACACAAAAATGGATAATCAGTAAACATAGTCTCTGTACACAATGACCTGGGAGTCAAAACCTGGGAATACACCAAAACCGAAAATGTGATGCTTGGATTCTCTGGTTCTGTGGTTCTCTCCACCTTGACTGTCACCTTCAGAGGTACTGTCAAATCTGTTTGCCATTTTATCTTTTTTTGGGAATGAGCTTTCAAATCAAACCTCAAAAATTCCTAATTTAAGACTGAGAAACGTGTACTTAGAGTGAGTGCTTTGGCAGGTAGCACTCACTAAAAGATATGACTGACATCTGGGGTTTTTTTTCTGTAGAAGTACAAAGGAATTGGAGCTCACACACAGGAATGAACAGAACGTCTCTACTCACAACTCACCAAGGAAATGGTCATGTGAGACTTGCAGTACATTAGAAACCTGATTTTGGTACTTCAAAAGGCTTTGGGAATGATTGGCAAGACTGAGACAACAGAACAAATGTTATGGTACAGAGAGTTTACAAAGGGGACCTTCTTTATCAGTCCCACTGGGAATTGCATGCCCTATAATGTATTGCTTTTTCTTGCAGCATCATAGATAGTTCCAGAAGACCCCCTTTGATCTATTTTGGGAAAGTGGAGTTTGGCTGTTACCACTATACAAGGCAATATTTCAGAAGATACTTAGAAACCAATATTAACTTGTCTAAAATCAAACAGGTTTTGATTGATGTTGAATGTGTTGCTTGTGATTCTGTTGTGTTTAACATTATCAAGTGAATACTGTTTAAAGTTTACATTTAGAAATCAGTCAGTTCACAAAATTATATTCCAGTAACAAGTCATTGGTGTGATATCATGGGGTAATTAATCATAGCATATACAGTATCTGCATGTCTGGGTCCTGTCTGCCAAAGACTACATTTTATACAATAGAAGTTCAATTAAAAATGAAATATACTGCACAGTGATGAAAGCTTAATTACTGGGGCAAAAGAACATGTTCTTTGTGATATTCGATTGCCAGTATTGTGAATCCCATGGGACACACCGGCCACGTGAAATGACTGTCAGGTAATTGCTGAGTTTGGCTAAATGGGTAACAGTTGGCCATATACAACGTCTTGTGTAAAAAAACTATAAATAAGAGAACATATACTAGTTATATCCAAAGAGGAGTGACCAACAGGGCAATGACTTTTTTATAGGATGAGAAAGAATTCAGTATAGGTCAAGGATTCTTATCAAATAATTGGTAATGTAATAATAATTACAGTGTGAATAAACATATGTTCATTCTATATTCTACTATATACTACCACAAAGTATGTTCCCACTAACCTCTGGTCCCCTGACAGCGCCTACCTGACAAGGTCATGCATCCCGAACTTGCTTCCTTTCCTCATGGGCCCCCCAGTGGTGGAATGAGCAAACTGCAACAAGCAGAACTGCAGGATCACTGAAAATATTCCACCTCAACCAAAGACTCAAAACCCCCCGCTTTTCTGAGTTGATTCATTAATCACATCTTAATGAATGATGTAATTCATTCATTTTTAGTTGCATTAGGCGTTAACCACATCTCCGTTTCCATTGACAACATCCCGCCACTGAGACCTCCACACCCCTTGTATGGAGTGAAATTTGCTTTTGTGTGTTTTTAAAAAGTTCATACTCTTGTGTTGGATCCTCTGTTTCTCCTATTGTTGTGCTTACAGTTTTTTTTTTGCAAAACACATTTGATTCTATGAGATCAGGAGGGGTTTTGCCAAACCCCATCTGAAGTACTGTATATACAGTACGTTTGCATTTGGTTGTATGCTTCCTTGCCACTCTCTGTTAGCCTCATGCTTTATCACTGATATCATACTTACTTTTCTGTGGCCAGGTTCTTACAGTTCTTAAAAATGTACTGTATATTTTTTCACCAGGTGATGCCTTTGTAAGACTTTGTACACTCTGGATGAGGGTGTCCCAATAATAATAATAATAAACCCTGCATGCATTAATGTATATTTTAAAGCCATTTTTAAAGGCATTTTTTCTTTAAATCTTTTTAAATGTACATAAAAAATGTATATATGTTCTTGTTTCATCATAATGATACCTTGGATAAATAAATATACTTAAGCACAAAAAAACTGGTGACTAACTGTGCTGTACTGCTGAAGTACTTTTTTGTACTTTTGAGGAAGCTAAGCTGCTTGCTTAAGTTCTTTATTGACAATGTAACTTTTGTTATGGGCAAACTAAATAATCCACAGTAATTAAAGTAATTAATCCACATGACTGTAGTGATATGACTCCAAATAGCAGAAGAAAATGCTACGTGAGGACCACACAAGGAGTGAAAACTTCAGGAGACAGTGCGACTTGTAACCAGCCCCAAATAAGGAATAATTTTTTTACAGCATGTACTAAAACCATCTTTATTGCCAAATACAGAGCTACTTCTCTAATACTGCCCCGGGGATACTGTCATGGGAGACTAAAATCAGACAGTTGTTTTCCACAACTATCCCATTACTTTTCAAGGATAAATGTACTATTTTTCAATTGTTAGTGTTATTCATGAGATTTTCATAGTATTGCAATAGTGGGGTGCTTTTAAAATAGGATTGTAGGTGGAAATACTTTTTTAGATGCATTACTTTAGAATAGTTAATCTTGGCACTAAAACAAATTTGAAGGTGCTGTTAGTTGCAAATACTAGTCACCAGTCACATTTGATTGCAGGCATACTCTACAAGCCAAAGAGACAAAATTTTTTGCTATATAAGTGCAATGATATTTAATGGCATGGTAAGTTAGCAGAACAGTTAAAGATGGACATTTTTCATAATTTACTCTGAAAAGTATGCATGAACATTTTTATATGCGAACAATCTCCTTGGCTGAAGTAGGGTAGGACAGTGGGATATTAGAACATTTTCCATGGCTTTCTGTGGTGAAAATATTTTCAAGGATAGGGGAAACCTGTCTTATCCCATCCTAATACTGGGAGATTGAATGCTTAATGGAAAACAAGGTAAAATAATATCAGAAAGGTACCAAATTGATCAAAACCTGGAAGTATCCTTTACATTTGTGTGCAGAGTGTTCACACTTTCAGGACATGTGACTCTGATCATATTCCTGAATTCTTTTTGAAGCCAATTCATCAACACTGCAGTTTTCACAGTCTTTTCCTTGGAAACAGATGGCTGGAACATGTCTGAAATATGATTAATAATAACTTACAACATTTTTAATATACTTCAGCATGTTTCCTGTTTTCTGCAGACTCAGGGGTCCTCAGTCCAGATGTTATGGGGGAAGGGTTGATGCTAAAGATTTTCCCAAACATTAACATGTCCAGCTGTCCCAAATGAAGAATAAGCATCATAGGAAGATTCTGCAGTCAGCGTTTGTGGCTTTGACCAAAATGTTGGAAACATACGATGCAGACGTTAAATCAGCTTGGAAAACTAGTGACACAGAAATATGATTTAAAGTCAATAAAAGAAGTTTAAAGTCATAATTTCTGGCAAAATTACAAACAACCTCTCTCAGTAATTCACATATGTCCAATACAAAACATCTTTTCTATTTAAGATGAAACTTCAGAACTGAACTTCAGAGGGAAATAATAACTCCTAAAAATATGCAGAAGGACATTGCGTTTTCATGCCAAATTAAATCAGGTGACCCACAGATATGATTATTAAATTAAACAATGTAATCTTTTTACAAATGAGGACTTCTTGTTTTTATTACGAGGACATTTTTATTATGTGGGCTACTGAACAAGCTCACGTCACTGTTATGGAATGCTGTAAGTGACAACCTAATATGCTGCAGGTATGCTAGTTATGCGGATATATGGACGGACAAAAATCATAAAATATGACCTTTGCTTATTTTGAGATGTTTTTTGTGTTGTTATTATTTTTTATCAGTAAGAAAAGGTTGCATAAAGTGCATGTCAGAGAAAGTCAGAGACTTCAGGCGGAGTAATTGCATGGCGGCTGTGGACCTGACCATGAGGATAAAGACCGCCATAAAGTGTTTCCAGCAGAAAATGTGATTGAACATTGCTTTGACACAACAGCTGAAATGCAGAGGAAAAAAAACGTTGAAAGATTCAAAGCAACCTGCTGTTGTGGCGTGCGTCCAGAGCAGTTCACGAGTGTAACCTGAATTTCATTTTAAGTTCTGTTCTCACATAAAGCATGGCATTGTGTTTTCAGCAGTCAGTTTTTTCTATCACCAAGCATTCGCACAAAAGGAGCATTTTACAAACTCCCCTGACAGTTTTGAATTGGATTCGTTCTGCCAAGCTTGCAGCATGAACAGAAGAACACCCACAGCAGGACCCCTCAGTTGGGGAGGGTTATATGAATATTTTACCCTATATCATGCATTGGGATATAAATGTTATATGATTGGGGGCCTTACCTATTTTATAATGAGCCCCACTTCAGCATATATTTGTGCATATATTTGTCATACTCATCCAGAAAATGAGTGATGGTGCAAAGAAGTACCATTGTGATATTAAACAACTTGAACCACTGGAGTTTGATATGAACACCCATATGATTTTAACAGCAGGTGCTTTGAGCATGGTTTTCAAGGAAAAGACATTAATTGTCAACACTGCTGTCATCATCACCATCATTGTTGTTTCAGCTTAATCAAAAATTAAAATAGTTTCATTTTTACATATGAAGCGAATTCAGACTTAAGATCAACTGAAATTTAACAAAAGGCCAGCACATAGAAAATAGTAACCGGAAAACTTTTGCATATCCATGTTTCAGACCGGTTATCAGGTCACCCACACAAATTTGGGAATTATCTGGGTTCTTTGCAACCAGGTTCATTTACATAATTAACCTCTATAAATTCTCCGCAGGTGGGAAATCACTTGCATGCGCTACCAACCAAAGCGTTGTGTTTGGAGTTTGTTTGTAGAGTTTAGAAAATTTACCTCTCATTGTTTCCATTTTCGTTAAATGTCAGTGGACAACAGCAACTCAGTTCAGCCTTAAAAACACAGACGATGTAGAACTGCTGCCTGGAGATAAGATTTATGGGAAGTAGGCTAGATTCAGGCCACTGGATTTAAATAAACTTTTGCTGGAGGATTATTATACATCTAATTCTTGGTTCTGTGTGTTTATACTGGGGACTGGCAAATAGAATTTGATTACTTAGGATTTCGGTAAGGGATCTCAGCAATGAGCCACTAGGAATATGAAACTCTGGTCTTTCTGTCAAGGACCCAGATCAGTTCAGGTGAAGGGGATGATTTGTGCTTTTAATTATGTTATAGGCACAAGTGATGACCTCACCACCAGCAGGTGTATCCAATTATCCATGAGCACTTCCTGTAAAAGGCAGCATCTCTGCACTTGCCCTGTACGGTTTTGAAAGTACAATCATTAGAACAGACTTCCTTAGAATGAACTGACAGGTCTGAGGGTAGCTTAGCATTGGATTCATACCCAAAGTAAAATTTGTTATATCTTCAAACTTCTGTCCTCACAGAGGTTTTCTGAACTCCAGGGAGAAATTGCACAGTAATGAGAGGGTGCAGAAGGAAATGAGGAAATGAGGAAATGAGTTAGCATTATGGTATCAGCTTCTTCTATAGAAGGAAATGTCTGTTCTGAGAAAATGTTTGCCTGTCCTGGTGAACAGATATAGTCAGGGCATGTGAATAACCTTGAGATTGCCCTCTGAAAAATAACATCATGATTCATTCCAATGACAAAAAGGCAAGATGACCATACACCGTCCTCCTATCGAACCTTAATTTCACATGGATAATTAAAGAGCCTTGATTCCCTGAGGTAATGGTTAATCTGTGTGCTAATGGGCACTGATTTATTGAGAAGTTCTTGTCCTGAACCGAGATCTCAGGTCAGGGTCAATGACAGTGAAGCAAAACAAAAATCCAAATGCCCAGATGTGTTCACTAATCCTTGTCCCTTAAAGAACAATCCCTAACCCCATGTTCAAACTGAAATATGTGAAATGCAATTTTTATTCAAAGTCTTTTGAAAGTTGTTTCTGCTGAAGTCATTCTTAACTCCTTTGGGTGCCAGACTTTGTTTTTCCTTAATAGTAGTGGGAACTGGTTGTCCTATTGGTTTCAGAAATATTTCCGTATCGAGCATAAAGACTGCTGAACGTGTGAAATATCACACTGCCTATTTTCAGCTCTCCTTTTTATGTAACATATCTTTTTCTGAAAGACTTCAGTCTGGAGTATAATAGGTCAATGACATTGATGTTTTACCTGTCCTTTTGGTTATGTGTTTTAGAGACATAGTTACTAATGTCAAGCAAACATGAGGCTTTTATTATTTTATTTTATTTATTTTTTTTTTGTTATCAGGGTAATAGTCATTCACCGGTGGTATATGTATATGTGTTTAACTGTAAGTATTGTTTCTCTGGGCCAAGTGCAATAGGAAATAGGCTGTTTTGGGAAGAGGGTTGTTTTAATGTAATTTTTTTTATTTTTTTTTATTTTAGCAAAGTACAATGCAGCTACGTCATAACCTGTTCACGTCTACTTCCTTTCTATAAAATAAAAAAAAACATTCACTTCTTAATGAAAATATAGTGTGCTTTCCTAGCATTAAGGCCATACCATAGAAATCATTGGTCTCTACCTCTCTACCTAGTGTTTCCTGTAGTTGCTATCACCTGCTACTCGCTCAGAGTTAGCTGCACCTACAGCACTCACTGTGTCAGAGGTGTTTCTTACAGGCATTATTGAAGGCCACCTTCTGGACTCTGGACTTGCCATCATTTATATTTTGCCTAATGCATTTACTTTGGCAGCTATTGTTTCATGGCTTAGAAAGAAGTAAGATGTAGTGTTTTACCTGAAGTGTATATTGGTTTCTACCCTCCATTAATATTTTTAGATTTTCAGATTTAATCTTTCATTCACATTCTTGTCACTGACTTGTGCTCCTTACTTGTTAGATTAAGTGGTCACAAACAACTTGTTTATATTAGCTAAAAAAGGTTTAAATAGAGAGCTTGTGACTATCTTCTTTCATCGCTTTGTAAATACACCCATGTTGTAAATTTCTTCATCTCACAGATTTTAAACTGAAGTACTGAAGCAGTAACTATTTGCCTTTGTGCAGTACAGCAAAATGTATCCGTGACACCAGGGGTGGGGGTGGGAGAGGGAATTGGCATGTAGGAGCACCCCCGCCCCCGCCCCACACACACACACAAATGTCTGCATCATCCAGAAGTTCAGCCACAACAGACCAGGAGTGCCACAGATCTGTGAACCTCAACAGGCCCCGCCCCACTGCCAGGCATGGCAACATGGCAACAGCTCATCAATAATCATTGCAGCTGCTGCAAATGCCCTGTTAGTGGGCCTGTGTGAAGGCAGCTCCCGGGTAACAGGAAGTATTGGTGGAGTAGCTGTTTGTGTCCTCTGTGATTCAGAGGCACAGGGTTTTTCCCTGTTTTATGAGTTGTTTCAGAGGAATAGAATCTAACGTTCTTTATTATATCTTTATCTTTATTACCTTTTTCTTAAGGGACTGTGTTACAGAATATATTAAAGCAAATATGGTAAGTATGACAATCCTATTGACCAATAGTTCCAGATATTATGATTATTGGTATTGACTATATGTTCAATCCTAGTAAGCTCCCATTGCCCTTGTATGTCTTTATTCCTGGTCATTACTCATCCTGTATTGGCATCATTCTACTGCTGAACAGACACCTTCCAAAAAAGCAACAAGCTGACTCTGCAGATGTCTCAGTTCTGGCATTCTGGGAACCGATGTCCATTGGAAAGGTGATATTGCTGCTTATGTTTATATGGACAGAGTGCAGTGGAGTCATTGCAATTACAGAAGGTAACGTCAGTCATTAGGGTTGTCATGAGCACATAATTAACATTTAATTTTGGGTACCTGGGTTGCTCAGTCTGCTAAGGTTTAGGCTCACAGCTTTGATCGTTATTCAGATAACATAATTTGAACATTTTAAATCAGAACGGTGACCCTAACAGTTTTACAGTATTGTGAATAAGGAGCACGCCCTCCTCATAAAATAGAAGGGAAAATGTCTAATATGGCCTTATTCCTGTGAGTGATTATGATCTGCATTAAGCTTTAATGTGCAAATTTTAGATTGACATTAATGGACTGTGGTTCATTCCTGGTGTGACACCTGAGCTCGTGGTCACAAAGACCAGTTTTATTGGTTGGCAGTACATTTCTCCACACCTCATTCCCAAGGATATGCTATGCTATTTGCTGATATGTTGTGGTGAAATGAGGGGCCAAGCCATAGAGGGGAGATATGAGGGTGTGATGGCTCCACCAGATGGTGCAACAGAAACCACATGAGCTGTTAGTTAGCTGAAACTGCCCACTCATGAACTGAATTCCCTCACCGATCCCCTATTTAAGCCGTACCATTACAAACTTCGATGTGACATAACTGTTGAGGGAAAATGTTTGGTAAAAGCTTTGAGAGTGTTTGTTTTTGAGGAGACTTGTTGCAGACCTGTTTTGCCTGAGAATCCAGTTGGAACCTGTTGAAACCAGTTGAAACTGGACTAATGCCCAAGTTGCCCTTTCTGTTTGGCCCTAGTAAGTTAATTGCGTTGAGGTGCAGATCAGATGTAGAGAAAAACAACCCAGTGCAAGTTTGATTCCAGAAACAGAGTCTGGGTTTGTTTTCTGTTTTGTTTTCCTTTTTATACTTATTGCACTTAAATGTTCCAGTGAATTCATTGGATTTAACCCATACTGGAGTCATGGTGTCCTACATTATTGCACCTCTAAGTAGCACTGTGTCCTACCCTAGGTCCCATCACCCATCACTAATAGATAAAGAGAGTGTATGTGTGTGTGCATATAATTAGAGATCATTAAACAGAAAAGTTGCATTATGCTTCATTTCAACAGGGTATCAGGAATCACAATCAGAAACAAATGCATGATTAGCTGTATTCTCTAACTCTACAATACGGCCTACATTGTTAAATGGCATGGAAATAGCCGCTGTGATGTGATGGTTTGGTCAGGCCGGGACATTCACCTTTGAGCTGACCACTTGTTAAGAGAAAACGCGTGGCCTGTCTGTGATGTAGAGGCTGCAGAGGGCACAAGGCTCGTGCGGTTATGTAGTGTATCTGCAAATTTCATTTACGACTTTGCCCTGTTTATCTTTAAATAAATCATCCCACTTTGATGTTACTGGTTTTGCTTCATTAGTTCTGGCCCATTACGCCCCCTCGCCAAGGCAAAGCCAAGGCACTTGTGTTAATGCATATGTTGAATCTGCTCCTCGTAATTAAAACCTCGGCACCATGAAGCTGCCGGATAAAATGGTTTTAATCTTTACTTTTCTCTAAAGGGCCGCAATGGAAAATGGAAAGTAATTATAGAGATGTGCAAGAGAGGAGACAAGGAGGGCACTCTCGTCGGCCCTGTTTGTGGCTCTGTTTGCCATTTCATTATTTCACGCTTCTGTTTGATGAACACTGGTTTAAAAGCTGACATTATGTTTTGTAAGAGTACCTATATGTTAGGTGTTGTATGTGATTCTGTGTAGGTTTGGTACATCACTTTTGGCATGCTTCCCACCCAATGGTC
Source organism: Megalops cyprinoides (assembly GCF_013368585.1). NCBI lineage: Eukaryota > Metazoa > Chordata > Actinopteri > Elopiformes > Megalopidae > Megalops > Megalops cyprinoides. Next base: position 8,611,071 of record NC_050597.1, read on the forward strand.
TGTGCATTTAAGCACAGCATTTGCATTGTCCTATTGAAAAAATGTTCAGTCTTGCCATCTAACCGTCTACTTCAATTCCTCCCTTGACACCTCAGCTTTGAGTTATGGTGAATGTTCTTGTCCTCGAAGTGGGTACCATACCTCACCAGCTGGGTCTCGCCAATGTGTAGCATCCTCTTCCCTCATTAAATACTTTGAGCTCATTATAACAAAACAGAACTTTTGTTTGCTGGTTGCATTTTATAGGGCTCCCATTCGCACAGTTTCTCCCCAATTACATTCACTCAGTGTCCTATCAGAGGAGCTGCTTCGATTAGTCAGCATTTCCCATGGGGTTGTGTGTCCTAGACACTTTTATTTGGAGACGGGAACCTTCACTGTGGAAACACTGCAGTCCAAATCAGTGCACTCTGCTCTCTGCAAACTGCCCCTTCAAAGCCTGGGAAATAAATCAGGCATAGGCTCTAAAAGTGGTGTAGTTCTAAACAGTTTTAAAACTTACTTTATGATGAGTGATAAATTGACTAATGGAGCAAAGACGACAGACTATGAGGTGATTACTGGACTTGCCTGAAACGAAGCAAGGCGTGGCCCAGGTTTATGGGTCATCTGTGCCTCAGAGATGATGTATAGCATGTATAGAAAGGTTTGCTTACCTTGAAGGCTCTGACAGCCAAGACACTGTCATCAGCTTTATTTTCTCTATCTGAGTGAGTCTCTCTTGGGAAGGAATTATTGATGGACCCTCACCACAGCCGTGGGGGAAATAACTATGAGAAAGCCAACAGAGGGAGATAGTACTCAAAGTAAAGGATAATGGTTTTCACCAGTCATTTCAGGAAAAGATCAACATGTCCCAGAATGCAAGTGCTGACTGCAAGAGACCAAAAGTGATGCAAGAAACACTCATCAGGGGTTTAAGCTTTCAATAACATATCATTTTAAGTTAACAATTAATCATGATGGTGGCAGTGGAGTACTTTGCCTTTGCCTGTGGCATTAAATTTTCTGCCTGACAAATTTATTTCCAAATTTGTTTGAAGCAATAAAGATGGAGGGGAAAAAAATCTGAGCCCTTCTTATCTTATGACATGGCATCCTGTTATCATTAAGGAGTTGCATAACTTATGGTCATTTGTCTACTTAATTTTATGTGCAGCATTTGCTCTGATTTCTACTCATGCTTTTATTTGGCCATTTTATCATCGCCTAAATGTAAACACTTTGTGGAGAGGGTCACATGATGGGTAGCATTCATATGAATTGGAAATACATCTTCCCCTAAAAATACGATAGGGTAAAAAGACACTCTCTTTATACTGCTGCTAATTACAGCTTGCTGACAATGTTGACATGCTTTAAATCTCCTGACTGCTGCCTTCTGTTAATGATGCTTATGTCCAGGATGTGTTTTGCAAGCAGTGATTTGTCTTTAGCACAAATTGCTTATTTGCTTAGTGGAGCCAGAGTGTCATTATCCATGATCCATTTAGAACATATTATCCACTTATACAGTTGTATATTTACCGAAGCAATCCAGGTTCCTCGCTTTAGGGTGCAATAGAAGTGCTCCGTCCTTGAATTGAACATGTTGCTAAGATCAGCTCTTCAACCACTAGAACACCGCTGCTGTTTCTGTAACGAAAAAATGAAACTATTTAGTGAAGTATTGCATGTGGCTAAGATTTCTGCGCATCGGTCATGCCCATTATGTAGCAAAAGCTAATTTAAAATGTATGGCAACTTCTGCAGTCTCTGTTCAGCCATCATTTCAAATACAGACAGCTGTGCCAGTGGAAGCCATAAATGTTTCTAGAAAACAGGACTATGTTTCTCATTCCCTTTCTATTATTGTCTTGTGTCTTCTGAAAGGTTGATGTTCTATCAGGTAAGCACTGAGCCTTGTGTCATTGCTCATGGGATGTGCACGAATCAAGTTGCTACTGAAATTGCCAGAGATAAGAAGGGTTTATTGATTTTTGATTGTTGCACTGCTATTCTGTACTAACAGTATCAGGCAAATTCCAGGAGCTATTGGTCTGAAAATGTCATGCTCTTCAATATCTCCCAATGGGTGAAAATATTCTGTCAACATTAAAAGAAGGTGAAATGCCAACTTAGATCCAAGAAAATGTGTTGACTGCAATTTATATAGCAGTGTTATGGGTTTTCCAATAACTGGGATTGACTCATTTTTGCAGTTGATTCAAGCCCTGACTTTATTGAAGCACAGGCGACAGTTATATACTGGCCGGTCCACTGAACTTCGCAACCCCACACCATTCCCCTGCCCAACACACACACACAGCCACTCATACATCTTACATTTATATTACATTTGGCAATGGATAATTTTTCAAACACTTTCATCCAGAGCAAATTACTCATCTAGGTACATGTGTTCATACAGTACATACAGCTACATGAAATGAACAACAGTACAGATGAATAAACTTCAAACCACATTTCAGCAAAAGTACCACTGCTTAACACAGTGCTACAATAACCAGTGACACGCTGTGTCAATTAGAGCCTTCACCTCCCCCTAGAAACTGAATGTCAATTGTTTGTGTTAATTGTTTCTTAAATGTTCAAGGACCCTTTGTCATCTATACTTTTCTGTCCAATAACAGATCTTATCTTGCCATTTGCACGCAAAACCTATTAACTGGTAATTGTGTAACTGTTCGTGTAATTGCCTGTGTGCCTGAAGCCAGCCTATTGGTTAACATACATAACATCTGCCTAATTGAAGGCTTATTAAATACAGGTGTGGCAGAAAAGGCTCGCTTTGTTCTGCTGTCTCTGTGTTTAGGCTGGTGTCTATGTTTTTTTTGTTTGTTGAGTTTTAATTTTTTTAATGATTGCTCATTTTTTGTGAGGAGTGTTGGCCTGTTATTCCACACCATGAAAGGAAACATTTCATTCTTTTGTGCAATGATAATAAAGATACCAGTAATACAGTGTCTACGTTTAAAACCAGTGCTATAATACCCCTATAGTGCCATACAAAAGCATTTAAGCGCTACAATTCCATTAGTTAGGCAAGCTAGATACAGTCTCAAGTCATGGGCTGTCTGAGTCTACAGTTTGCGCCAGATTGGCATGGCAGCCACTCTGCTGTTCTAACAACACTAGGAAGCTTACCACCACATGCGGCATTACCAAGCTGTGTGACCCTGCTGGAAAGGGGTTGCCAGATGTCCTGATGTTGCAGGATTAAGTGGTCTGGCCAAGATCTAACTGAATGGTAGGCAAGCAGCAACACTTTGAAGCAGGTCTTCAGTACAAGAAGCTGGTAGCCGCAGATGGGTACAAGAGATGAGAATATTCGAGAGGTCGTAGACCAGCCAAGAAACAGAATTCTGGAAGAATACACACGCGCACACACACACAGCAGAAAGCCACAAAGCACATACTGTTAGGAATGCAGCTGCTGCTTCCTGGGTTGGCCACCAGATGGCCACATAACGTCCTTGTGTTCTGTCTCGTTTAGTTCATGATTTTCACCTGTGTTGGTTATTTAGTGTTTGCACCTGGGTTCACCACAATTTAAGTTCTGCCATTTGTTCCTGTCTTTGTTCAGTTGTCAGTTGGCATGTGTGTGTTTGTTTTTATTGCCTTTTATTGCTTGCAACTGCATTCTAGAATAAAATGATTTTGTTATAGGTAGCAGACTGGTACAAAATGAGAGAGTAATTAATGGCCAAAGCCTTGTCTGTCCATCCTACCTACCATTGCCAACTCCTGGATGTTCTGACTGAACACGTGTGCGCACACTCACATACATATACACACGGACACGCACACACACACAACTATGTACATACCCAAACCGCAAATAATCACCCCTGTTATTCCCTGAATCAAATACACACATACTCTCATACAAACTCCCTGAAAAAAAGGTTTGTATTTCAGCAAATATACAACATGGGCATGGCAAATGGCCTGGTCATTTGTTTCTGTCTTTTCGAGCAGAGAGAGGTGTTTCGTTCCCCTCCGGACACTGTTAGAGGATAGTCTGCACTCTAAAACCATATTACAGCCACACACAGATCAGAGCTGTATCCCTGTTTCATATGACAGATCACCTCATCACTGCTGTAAAGACCCCCATTTTTTCCCTATTGGAATCCTGACAGGAGACTGTCTTTGCTTAATGCTGGATTCTGAACCCTCATTGTAGTAGCTTAACAAGCACGAGCAGCATACACGTCTTGGCATGGAATTAGAAATGCCTTTTTAACACATATCTAAATGTTTCTATTAACATTGACCATTGCAGAGGAGGCTGCCTCCCTTATTTCATACATTGAGGCATGCTTTCCACAGTGGCTTTTACCATCCCTGCCTGATCACACTCCTCCTATTCCCCTGTGTCCCTAGACTGGATGGATTCATCCTCCTCCCCATACAAACTCCTCCCCACTACATGGATCCTCCCCTTCCTTCAGTGTACCAGTGAGAGAAATTGAATTAGATGAGGAGTCCAGTTTTCTTTAGAACAGTCGCCCATCATAGCTAGCAAAAAAATATTACAACAACTACCAAAAATAGTTATATCCATCTTACAATGGAGAAGGGAAAAATAAATATGATTCCATAAATGAAAGCCTTTAATAATGATCTTTTTTGTCAGCCTGAATTAGAGTACTTTGATTCTCTTTGAAGAGGTCTTCAAAATCCAAAAAAAGGAGATCTGAGCAGACTCCCTTAAAGAAAAAATGCCTGCTTCATTTGAGACGCATGGACACTCTTTTCTATGTGCAGCTTTCATTGTGCAAGAAATACGACAATATAAAAAAGCTCCATAAAGCTCTACGGTAGCTAGGTTAGGGGGGGTTACAGTGCCACTGCTGCAGTTAAAGGAATTATGGCATCTGTAAATCTTTAATGGATTGTTGTGTAAAATCGTTTTGAGCCCTGGACTTGTGCAGGGATACTGTCATTTCAGATTTTAGTTGGGGCACATCTTTGAAAAAGGCTCATAATCTGACCTGCTTCAATAAATGTCCAGTTGTGTAAATGAGAAATGTATATGAAATGTGAGCTGTGCTTGTGACCCCCTTTAAGGGGTGTTGCACAGCAAATACATAATGCAAAGGAAATCGATAAATAATGATGGAATGTAATGATGCAACAAGAATGGCAAAGACACAATTTAATAACAATTATTTATCGAAACATAATGTTAAAGGCGGCACTATGAACAATGAACCTCAGAGAGGCACCAGAGCTATGCTGGTGTGGCCTAGAAAATAATGTCTATCAGTGCCGCCAACATTACCCGGCTCATAATATAAAATGTATCGGCCGTTTACAAAGTCAATATGGCGCTATCATTAAAACAGCAGCTGGGGGAAGCCCAAAGGAGAGCACAAAACAAAGAAGGAACAAGGTGGAGGACTGCGGGGGTGGGGGGGGGGGGGGTGCAGAAATACATAGCAGTGCTGGAAAAAGCAAACCTGGGAGGCAACATTGAGAGGCTGACTCAGGACCATTTTTCTTTGGGCACCAGTGGGATGACAAGGATGCAGAAGAGGGAAAGTAGGTGTAGGAGAATCTGTGTTATGAAACAGAGAAGAGTTATGAGGGAAGCGCGCACTGGTTCCTTTTTGGTCATGCAAGCAGTGTTTATTTTGTACGTCTACAATTATTTACTTTTGTAGTTATAGACTAAAATGCCTCATTTTAATATAACATCATGTATTAAAATAAAACAATATTAACAAAGTAATATGCAAATAATCCAGTCATGTGTACTGGAACGCTTAATACAACATAATTAAACATAATATATAATACTATGTGATTAAAAAGGACCTTGAATATCCTATGTGTATGTTTACCGTTAAGTTAACCATAAATGTGAAGGACCAACTCCTTAATACAGGTGACCTTGTTCTCATTCACTTCATTCACCTGGCTGAGTTTTCTATTTTAAAAGGAAATAAAATTACATTGAACAGCCTGTACACTGTGTTCCTAGAACAGTGGGTGTAACAGCACTCCGTTTCCATACTGAAGTGTTCTTAAAACGTTTGAAGTTCCCTCCAGGGTTTAAATGTGTGATAATTTGAAGTCTTGGTGTGAAAGTGTGTGGTGTGAGGTTTCTGTTGCCTCTGGTGTGTGTGTGTGTGGTTGTTGCTGATGTTGTCCCTAACTATTGTGTTTGCATACTGGCTCATGGTGTAACCTAAATATGTGGTGGCTTGTAGTGTTACATGCTGGACTCCTATGTGTATGTGGTGGCTTGTAGTGTTACATCCTGGACTCATATGTGTATGTGGTGGCTTGTAGTGTTACATCCTGGACTCCCGTGCGTGCGTGGTTGCTCATAGAGCTGTGTCCCTGACTCTTGTGTGTGAGTGGTGGCTCACAGTGTTGCCTCCATAATTTTTGCGTGTGTGTGGTGGCTCCCCCCTGTGCATTCTCCTCATGAGATGCCTTCTGTTTTGCCGCTCTGATTCCATTTTGTTACAACTACAAAGACGTGAGTTTTTTGTCATGGGGCGTGTAGAGTCTGGCAGCGCTCTTTGAGTTTAGCCACAAAAGCATGTCTTATTCCTGTGAAGCGGGTTATGAGGTTCCAGGGGTCTGAATGTGTGTGATCCAGCTCTCTCCCGCTGAGGCGCTTGGAGGGAGTCGGGGGGGGTGGATCAAGGGGGCGGGAGGGGGATCAGCGCAGCACGCCCACTGTGCAGAGCATGAGTCTGGGTCCAGGACAACATCTTCTTTGCATCACGGTGGATTCTCTATGTTTTATCCCCCTCCAAACCTGCAGGGTGGGTTTTCCGTGTTTTACCTTTCTCTGTGCCTGCAGAGTGGATTCTCTGTTCTACCCCACTCCTACAATGTGCAATATATTGTTTGTGCAATACGTGTAGGAAGCTCACTTACAGGCATTAGTGAAATTCTGCAACTTGTTACTTTAATGGTGCAGTTGCTTGACTGTTGGCAAGGCAATTTCCTTTTTGGATCAAAAAAGTATTTATTTATCTATCTATCTATCTATCTATCTATCTATCTATCTATCCTGCACACTCCTCTGCTCTGGTGCTTCTGTATTTTGCTATGTCATGAAGAAGATCCCTGTGTTGCCTTCTGCTTTTTAAGACTTTATACACTTTTCATACATTTCCATGCCAGTGACTAGTCAAATGGCATCAACAGACTATTTTTCCATGTCCTGCCTAGTCTCTTCTGATTCAACATTTGTGTTAGCAACATACATTAGTCACCATGCAATTATGAATGCAATACAAATATTCTATATTCAGATTACTCTGGGTATTTTGACAGTGCATCCTATTCAGGGAGTAAAGCCTCTCTTTGATGTTGTTTCTTGTTTTTTTCACGCGTTGTGTATTTAGATGATCGAAATCCCCAGCGTTTCACAACTGAGTCGTGCCAGTGGCAGCTGTTTTAGGAATGAATCACACGCAATAGAAATGGTGTTTCTGGAGCTGATCTATTTTTCATGAAGTGAAAGGCTGAGAGACAAGGCCGCATGGTCGGGCTCGGTGGGGCCGATCACTGGAGGAGGGAACACGTCTCTGGACCTTAGAACGCCAAACCCAAAACCCAGAGAGGCAGCTTTGCACCTCACTGAGGAGAACGTTGACTGATTTGGAAATCTCTCACCTCTGCGGTTCACAGTTTCTCCCTCCGATTGCATCTTTCATTTCCCTAAACATCAGCTTGTCAGATTTTCACAAAACTATCCTGTCGGTGGCTGTCCATGGCTGCACTCTAGCGGTCTTGAACACTGCACCATCTGCGAAAATGCCCCAATGGTTCCTTATGACTCATAAGGCTGCACCATATTTTACTCCTGGCCAGTCCTCAGAGAACCAGTAATTACCTCGTTAGATGCAAGAAGTTAATCAAAGCACATGACAATGGCAAATAGGTAATTCATCTCCAGTTGTGTCCTAGCAATGTGCCAATCTCTTTGGGGTGAAGGGAAGAAATACAGAGAAAATGCAATGTTTTGCTAAATAAATTATTATGTCATGCCTGTCAGATAAGGCACAGCTTTTTAATGGAAAAATCAGTTCCAGGCGTAATTAAAGTGCTGGCTGTCTGGCAGCATGCAGACCGATTCCGCTTCGGATCGGATGCGTATCCCAGCGTTTGAATCCAGCGTGGAAAAACGGGCCGTCCCATGTCTGGTGAGACAGGAAAGTTAATGGCAGATGGGTGGTGGAATTTAGAGCCAGTGAAACACGCTGCCACTCAAGAGTATTCATCTGTGCGGGAGCCAGGCAGATTCCATTGGCTTTTCTTCCAGCACATGCTATGAGTCATCTGGACCAGGAAGGGCCAGTTGTCTGTCCTCATGTTCCTGGGGGCTCCATTCTTCTTCTTAAATTGTGTTTAATAGGTGCGAACCAGCTGAAAGGTACATTACCGCCACCTACTGTGCTGGCTGCTGGAGGACAGTTCATTGGTCCAATCCTCAACCAGAATCTATGCCCTAGCTGCCCGGCTATGTGACAGGTGAGCCCAGGGCATTATGGGCCATGTAAACCAAAGACAAGCTAATAAGTTGAAGAGGGTGTGTTTTGAGTAGATTAGGTGCAGTACATGAGGGGTGTCAATAACCAGAATCATGATTCATCATTCATCATTTTTGTTAGTTTATATCTTTTTTAAGATTTTGGATGATATTACTTGGCTTAAGATCTTTAGAAAAATATTTTGGATCTTTTTTTAAGATTTTGGATTATATTACTTGCTTGCCTCCCAAATAGCTTTTGCAGAAGATAGAGGGTAAAATTATGCTGACCAGGCAATCATTTCACTCATTCAGATTCAGCCTGCATACAGCTTTAGACTGACATTGGTGACAGCTCTTCCATCACAACACTACCTGTGATCACTCCTGATGAATTCTGACATGTATTTATAATGTCATGACTGGCATGAAGAGAAAAGATGGTCTATGAACTGCCACCCAAATTATCAGAGCATTAAGATTTTCATGAAGCTCACAATTATATTAAGTACTGTGACCATTTGACTTATTACTATTATCTATTTACGTCATCATATTATGCTTTGTGCTCCAGCTATTCCAAGAAGGGTTATTTATTTTATCGTATAGCTAGAGGTAATTGTAGCTTGTGTTCCATTTTATCAATGTAACGAAGTTGACATGTAATGACATATAATGCTGTAACTATTTACATCCGTAAATCAGACAGTTAGGAGGTAGTATGGAATCTAACTGTCAGACCTGCCCCCCTGATGTGAGCTTCAGTGGAACTTTGGGTACATAATAATCCTCATTCTACACATTTATGTGAGTGTGCTTTCTGAAATGTAAGCAATTAGGCTGCGTTGATGTTTGTCCACTGTGGAAATGTATTTTGAGCACAGCGCTGGGGCAGAAAGATTAACTATGATCCTTCTGAGACAGCTGAGCAGACCAGCCTCAACAGTCTGCAGAGCCATGCTAAAACAATTGTCTTCCAGTGTCTCTCTGCCAGATGTCTTCATTGGTCCAGATCTCTACATCTTGTAATGATGTGTCAGCCTCAGTTTTCCAATGGTTCAACGTACATCAGGCAGGGTTTACAATGGGAATTGAAGGGACTTCCTGGTGAAAAGATCACATGTGAATACAACATAGGGGTGTGGGAGGGGTCGGGGAGGTGTGCAGGGGAGCACCCTAAATGGCAGTTGATGTCCTCTTGAAGAGAGCAGTGTGAAACTCAATGATAATAAGTTGACACCTTGGGACCACAAGGGATTTTCTCATCCAAGTCACATCTGCCAGTAACCAAAGTTCACCAGAGACAAGTCATTTCCAATCACAATGACTGACACGTTAACACAATGACTGACACGTGTGTTTTGATACCAGCATTACACGGTGTATAAAATTCATGGCAGGACTGTGGATTGATCTGTGAGGTCACTGATGGATTCCTCTCATGGGAATGAAAGGACAGAAACCGCAACGGGGGGGGGGGGGGGGGGGTTGGGGTGGGGTTAGTGAAGAAGACACAACTTGAATGGCGAGAATGCGATGTAATGCACCTGTGATTGATGTGTGTTTGACAGTGTGGAAGGCATGTGAGACTAGGCAGCAACCTCTGCTTTCATGAGGCCACTTATGGATTATGTTGGCTGTTTTGTACATGGTTTCTTGGCTTTTGTGCTCACCTGCGGGGGATCCGCCAAACAAACTAGAGTGGGAATCACAGCTGGGGATGTTTGCTGTGTCTTTGTTGTCCAGCAGTGGTGCTGATGGACCTGAGCCCAGGGTAGAGGCCCCCCCCAGTGAATTCCCCACTCAAGCCAGGTGGATGAAGGAATGCATACATCTTGAAGGCTGGTGCTTTTTCTCTGTACTTATGAGCTCAGCGTGGATGAACAGACAGTTGCTGTTGGGGGGGTGGGGGCGCACACTGTCTCTTGGGCCCCCCTTGGGCGACCCCAAGGCGTGAGGAGTCTGTAGTCAAGTGGCTGGCACCTGTCAAGAGCAATGCTGTTTCTCAGAATATAGCAGGGAACTGTGAAGCACCCCCCCCCCCCCCCCTCAGCCCCCGCTCCTGGTCCCCACGGCCTTAAGGTCCTCTGATGACCTGTTGAGTTGCTGATGGCCCAGTTTCACTGTGCTGCCCCTGGAGCACAGCTCTGAAAGACCTGGATTCAGCCTGGAGCAGAAGCTCTCAGCTGCTTCTGGCAACAGCCTCAGGCAGTCACACTGTCGCCACCTGGCCCGACATCAAGCTGAATCCAGCTGAACTTCCATTGCTGAATAAAAAAATCCTACAGTGTAGCATACAGCAAGTGCTATCAATACATGACCATTAAGTACAGAAAAATATTATATAATATAACTGAATTATATTGAAACTGTAGTGTAATACTCGTTTAGATTTGCAATCTGTCAATACATTACACGGATGTTTAAATGAGCAGTAATTTACCGCATTCCTGCTGTGACTTACATGCAGGTCTTTCTCCTTTTTTTAGTTTTACTCCTTGGTAGATTTTCTCAATGCCAAAGCAAGATTGATTGTTCTCACTGGATTCTCTGCTTACAGAGAGCACAGAAACAATTAAAAAGATGAGAACACTGTGTAGATAAATATTTGATAGAATGTAATCATAACTTACTATCTCTCAAGTGAATTCTAAAAAGTTAACTTGAATGATACATTGGGAAAGTTAAACGAATTCGTATCATACAGAGAAATCTTTTGGCATAAGTATGAAACACATTGGCCCCAAATGGTAGAAAAATACAAAATATTTTATTTCTCTCACTTATAAAACTGAAAAGACTCTCTTATTTCTGTTATTGTTTTTGTTACTTTTTGTCGAAACAAAGTCATTGTTTTTGAGCAGCTGTTGTGTACTGCTCTTTGAGGTTGGTGGTAATTGGCTTGATTTGTTTGCTCTGGGAGATTGTAAGGGCTCAGCAGGCACAAAGAACCCAATACGCACATATAGGCCACTTAACATGCCTTTAAGTCTGTAGAATGATTTGTAAGGGTCAGGAATGAGCTCCAATTAATTCTCTCCCCCAGAAACGCATGCTAAAGATGTGCAGAAGGCATACTCCATAAACAGGGCATTGGAATTCTTTCAGAGGGGCCACCGTGATGCATCCCATTAATGCAAGATGTGTTAGTGCAGTGTCGTTATTTTTTTATTCAGGGGCACGAGAAGTAAATTATAAAGTTCAATTATTAAGAGCAAGGGAGGGAAATCTCCACAGAGACTCTCACCAGATCAGATTTACTGTTCTTTTGCAGCCAGGGGCTGCTGGGAAATAACTATCTGCTCATACGGAAAATATAGTGCATATTTATGTACAGAGATAAATCACGCTTTTAATATGATGGCACCTGACATATGCTTGTGAATTTGTCACAAGGATTGTGCATTATCCATCTGCATTTAAGAGTACTATATCTGTTGTATTAATATGTTCCACAGGCACTGGGTATAATTTAGCTTCCTCTATGCAGTCTCACCAAGGCCATTGTGCTCTATTTCATAGTCCTGCATGGTGCCGACATGAAATGATTCAGCGCCATCAAGTGGACATTCTGTATACTGCAGATGACACAAGAGTGCCCTCTTTCAAAGTAATTTACACTTGGTAAATCTGAAAGAGTATCATCCTAGCACAGGGAAAAAAAAAAGTTGGGGAGGGGTTGTATGTAGACTCACATACTGAAATCAAGGATTTCCTCCAAAACAAAGATTACAGCTGAACTTTTCCATTTCAGAAACATGTCAATCAAATCTTATTTGATGTTGAGCTCTGTGCAGACATTGCCACAGAGCACTTCAAAGAAAATGGATAATGAAGTCTGGAATAGATACAACAGAAGAGAAAAGAATAAACTTTACTAATTCCCCAGGGGAAAGTAGTTCGTGAGGAGTAGTGCTAATACCGCAAGCACAACAACAATAATACATTGTAGCATAAAATACCAATGCACAGCACAAGTGTAACATTGATGACATTTTAGATTTCCCAGATTTAATTCAAATTGGCAGATTTCAAATAATCTTCTGAAGGAAATACAACACAAACTCCAGGTCAGAGATGGACAAATGTGCTGAAGAACAAAATTATTTGGGTGCAATACTGTTAAAATATCCCAGAATAAGAAAATATGGGCCACAACCATGAAGTTAAAATGGTGAACACTCTTTGCATAGTATATATCACACATTGAGAAAAAAAAAATGAAGTTATTTACACTTACACTCTCTTGAAGAAAAATGTATATGTATTGTCAAAAACAAACATGTATGACTTACAAAAGTTTGGTAGGCACACTCAAAAGTAAAAGAATCCAACATAGAGATAGAATAAAAGAACGGAGGTAATTATCCACCAGAGTAAAACGGTGTAGGCCATCATCACTGTCACATACCCGTAAGTAAAGGAAGCAAAGGGTTGTTTCAGGGTTAAACAGCTCATTGTCCTTGCACAAGGACAAGCTGTCTGTCCTTCCATATACCCCACTGTCTGACTCCCAGCAGCCTTCCTATACCACTCAGCTTCCTGTTCTCCTAATGAACACTTGTTCTCTCCCAGGCCTCCTCGCATCGAAATGAAACGGCAATATAATGAAATATTCAGATGCTTTTCACATCCTCAGAAACCCCATAAATCGCACGCAGCCGCTGGACTCGTGCCTGTAGCGGTGGAGCTTGGGCCAGATATTTCATCGACATCGGCTGTCTGTTGGTGTCTTTAAGCCCTGCTGACAGTCAAACACAGAGCCCCCCTTGAGTTTATCCATGAGTCAAACAGTTAAAAGATTGCAGGCACCGTTTAATCTGTGAGTATCACTTCATAACAGACAGGCAGAGAGGCAGTCAAATCTGAAACAATGGGTTAAGGTTATTTTTGAAGGCCCTCCTCTATTACGCTGCATTTTAATTACAGCAAGCAGGGAATCATTTAGGCTAGCTGTTGAATAATGTGTGTGATAAGGCAACCACAACAGTGGCTTGTCTTAGCTTTCTACTCTCTGCTAAGGCACATTGCTATTCTGCCTTTGTAGTGGACGGCTACCCCTGAGAGGGGTGGGTCACTGGCCGCTAACAGCTAAGCACTGGGTCCAAAAACACACAGGACCAGCAGCCTGGACATCCCCTCCACAAAAAGGACTCAGGGTGACATTCCCGTCTCTGCAGAGGAAGGGGGATTCTTCACCTCTAACATTTCAGCTCGTTCAAGCCCTTTGCCAGGAAACATGAAGCCATTCTTGTTCTTCCACATTTTCACCTTGAACAAATGAGACAGACAAATACCTCAGCTGTTAGAATGATTTATTAGTCATTTAACTTTGCCAAATATACAGCTATTTTGTATGCATTATCTAAATATTATATATCATTTATATTTTACAATTTAAACTGGATTACAATAAGGAGAGAACAATTATTCAAGAATAGTCTTCTTTTCATTTGTATGTTTATATAAGAAACAAAACACAAGACTTTCCTCTATGGCAAGAGGACACAGCAGGAATAGAGAGGAGGTTGAGAGATGCACAGAAAGCATTCACACACAGCTAATGCTTCACTGCATATTCCAGAACACACCAGGAAGAGATTCCAGGGTTTATGTCAAATGGAGGATTCCAAAACATTTAACCTATGAGATGAAATAATCACACAAATGTTGAGAACATTTCAACAAACTAAACTTAATCATGTGTATAATTTTTTTCATTTCATATTTTAGAAGGTCTGCATCAACTGACACATCCATAACTTAATGAGAGAGCGGCTCAGGTCACATATATCAAACAAGTAATGGCAAACCTATTCTTTCAGGCTGAAAGCACATATACAAATGGTTAGAGAAAATTGCTGATGGAATATTTGGCCTGCATTGCAGATGAACTTCCAGTGTGTTAAATGCAATTAAGAAGTACAAAAGTAACACACAAAACAATTGTTTAAAAAAGCGTAGTGTTGTGAACATGAATATTCATTGCATGAATACACCTTTAACCAGAAAAAAATACATAAATGTAAACCTGGGGAAACAATTTTACTGATGGCAAAATGCCTTTAACGTGAAGTCAGCTGCAGTCATTGTAAATCACCCCCACCAACACACACACACACGCACGCACGCGCGCGCACGCACGCACGCACGCACACACACACGCACACACTTATTTACAGTACTTTTCAACTTGTCCTCTCGACACTGGCTTTAAGTTTTGGCAAAAGAAAATTGAAGAGAAAAAGAGACAATTTGCCCTGGCATTCAAGAGGTATCTGTTCAATGCGCACGGACATTACTTTCTTTTAAAAATATCAAAATGTTCTGCTCAGTATTTTACTTTGCATAGGGAATAACATTTTGCTGTGGCTAGGCTCTCCTCAGGAGACATGAATTAGCAGGGCTGCTATGGAGAATTGCATTATAGTCATTAGCCATCCCCCCAAGGTGCTGACCACACTACATAATCATTGTGTTACGATGGAAACTGCTAGGTTATTCCCAGAATATGTAAGAGCACTGGAAAAAAAGGGGTTACACATTTAAACTTTCTCCTTACTGAAACAAATAGTTTTAGTAAGATTTTGGATTTTACACTGTGGTATTGCAGTGTTGTAATCTAACACATTAGGGCCATTTTCATTTTTTAGAGCCAGGTTTTAACACAAAAAGGAACTATTTAAAATATAAAAGTCCACTATCTTGACATTTCCTGATAACAGACACAGCTGCCATTGAACTTTGTTCCTGTTGAGCAGAAGCAGACAACCACTGTCAATTCATACGGCCAATAATACAAACATATAAGGCAGTGATATTTTTAGTATACATATATATATGACCACTGATAAACTTTCTCCTGTGCTATATCCTATATATCCAGTTTATACAGTTTTACAAAATAATGCATTCTTAAAAAAATAACATTGGCAGTAATAGCCTATATGAACTTGGAAGGAAAATTATTCACCTTCATATAATTCAGTTATTGCCTCTATATGTACAGTGGCTAAACTAGTTTGAACCAATTGCAATGATTTGTAGGTACAGCCTCAAAGAACCTCTAGAAAAATAAACTTATTTTAATTGGTGTTGTTAGTACTTTACTGTTAATTATTTTAAAATTCAATATTATGCCTACCTCTGTACTTTATTAAAAGGTTAAAAAATAACTGTCTGACAGTTGAATGCACAAACATTGGTGTTGATTAGGGTATTTCTTTTTCTTTACATATCTATATATAACTTCACGGAGAAGCTCTCCGATTCAGAAAGAAATGTTAGGAAAATTCTTTCTTTCAGCCATCTATCTAAAATCTAAAAAAAAAAACTATCTACCGAAAACTGCCCAGAAACTGCTGGCTGTGAAACCAAGCATTCCAACACTTTAAATTAAAGAGGGCCTAAGAAGGCTGAAGAGTCCAATGAGCCACCAGTTCAACTACAGAGAGAGCTAACCCTCAGCAATGACCACAGACAGAGGACAAGGGAGAATTTGCACATGTGACAACTGCGATCCTGTGCAACAGACAACATGCCTTCTGTCCTCAGTCATTACATTATTAGAAGCTTGTCTCCCACCATTACAAACAGGGAGAATTTGTGGTTTGGGAAAAATAAATAAAACCTACCATATTCCATAATAACCACAGATAAATAATACCATAAAGCCTTATTAATAAATAGGCATGAGGGAGGAAAAAAATCTATATCCAATAAAAATAACTCACACCACCTCTAGAGAATCACAGAAAAATACCAGAAAATACAGTACATGATTGAAAGAACATTTTAAAAAGGGTATTTTCCTATGCTTTCTGGTTATTTGGTTACACTTAGTGGAAATACATTAAAATACATTAAATCATCAGTAGTTCTGTCAATTTTTGGGATCATTTCCAGAACAGAGACCTCTTATTAGCAGGAGTGTACCACAGTTCCACTAACTCCCATCTCTCTGCAAACTTATGCCACGTTCTCTTGTGCAAGCCAAACTGTAAAACCGTTCAACATAAGGATGAATATAAAAGTTCAATATAAAAATGTTTGCAAGTCGACGTTTGCAAGTCCACAACAGGGAAAACTACCATGGACAAGACTCTGCAACATGACCATTAAAATATGAGTATGAATCAATTTACCTGAGTAAGATGGTTCTAAACCTTGACTAAAATGAAAAAAAACAAGCATATCTTTAAGCATTACAAAGAAGTGATGAACCACTGATAGTGCAGACTATTCCAAACTTTTCTGCTTAAAATTGGCCCCAGTTAATAAGAAGTGCATTAGAAGAGAACCAACGCTGAGGGAGAACCGGTGAGCTCATTGGTCAAGGATTTGCTGCAATCCTGATAGTAAGCTCCTCAGTCCGAATATGTAGCCTTCGTCTGGCATCTTGCTGGGGAAAACGTGGGCAAAGTCGATCATCCTCACTTCCACGCCACTGCACGTCAGCAAACCCGGCCCCCCAGGGCTCTCCTCCATCTCACTTCGGATGCCGAGGCTGTTGCCGTTGGGCAGCTGTAGTGAGATCTGCGGACCGCACTTCCGTACGCCGTTGTCTTGCGGACATTCACACGTGTTGTGAGCGAAGTCCCCCTTCTGCAGCCTGGACGTGTTGGGGAGGCCCTGGCTGTTCTCCGCCGGGCTAACCCCGCGGATGTTGTTGTTGTTCACTGTCACTCCTCCGTTTACCCTTCCTGTTTTGGGGGCGTTCGTCTTCCCCGACGGGCTGCCTTCATACACAAATAGCAGAGAGCTTGCATAAAAGTGGAACTGACTCTGGCCCTCAAACCACCGCAGGATCTCCCGGACCCGCTGGATGCTGGCGGAGATGGCGTCTTTTCTCAGTGTGCTCCCGTTGTGGAAGAATTTGGCTAAACCTACAGGGGTGGAGAGAGTAACAGGGAGAGAGTGACTGAACTGTACTTATTTCTCACATAGGAGAAAATACTTCCATTTATGTTCCATGTTCATCATTTTTTTCAGCTTTTCAGGTTTGATTAAAACAAAGTTCTACAGCATGTATTGTTTCATCCTTACAATTCTACACAGTAACTGGGTCTTATTAGTTTTATTAAGTACACACCACATGAGGAAGTAGGCAATAATGAAGGCAAAGATTATTACAAACTCAATAGAAAATGCTCTGTTACCTACACCCATCACTTTCATTTCTAGATCAATTCACAGGCAGTGATCTTTTTTTCTCTAATTCTTAATGAGATTTTGGATCAACAGTTTTCACTTGAATAAGCCAGATGGCTGCTTCTGTTGCAGGCAAGACAAGGCTAGTTAACACAAGGATCCAGGCCTGCTGTGAAGCATACAGCATCTCTGTTTACTGCAAGTCCACAACTATTTACAAGTCATTTAGTATGCACTTCTTACTGCTCAAAATAAATCTCAAATCTGCCACTCATCAAATGCTTAACTGCAAAATATTTCAATACCTCAAAATGGCCCCTGTTGCAAACACAGCTCAACGCAGTGTAGTAAAGGCCACTCTTTTTTTTGACACTAGTACGAAACAGCAAAGCTTTCCAATATGCAGACATTTGACAAACATAAGGCAGTATTCAATTCAGGAACATCAATGTCAACTTAAGATTTTGGAATGAGACAGTAATTTCAATGGTCCTTTTGAAAAGTCATCAACTGATGCTTCACTGTTTGAAGTATCCTACCATCTTTGAGAGTGTCCTTCACTAGGCTCCTTCCATAATGCTGGTCGTAAGTTTCGTAGCTGTCTGAGGTCACCTGGTAGATCTAGGTGGAAGAGGGGCAAGTCGGAGGGTTTGAGACAGACAGAAAGAGAGAGAGAGAGAGAGAGAGAGAGAGAGAAAGAGAGAGAGAGAGAGAACAAGCATTCATTTTCCAAATTCTTTTACTGTTTGCTACTCAATTGACCCTTTAAAGGCCTATATGCAACTGGTAAGACAGACCATTTTACTGTCTGCCAGATCCTGTGAGATTTCTTAGCTATGTGCTGGTCTGGGCATATCTGTGACATGTCTTGGCTAACTGCTTTAGCATAGAGAGCTGTGAGGTTTCTTGGCAACTTGGTGGACAGGGGACATCTGTTCTGTGTCATCCCATAGAACCAAACCAGCTGCATTCTTCCATTAGTCTATCACCAAATCCCATGGGCTGACTGTCGAGCTCTCGTTAATGACAGTTTGAGAGAGACAGGCGCCTCCGTATTGTCAGATGTCATAGGAAGCTCTTACAGCCCAACTGTTTACCATTTTCCATGAGAAAATCCTACAAGCTATGCTCTTATCACTCCATAGAGGAAAACCATTGTGCAATTGGGAATTAAAAGTAATTATGCTGAAACTTGCTTTGAAATAACATTAAAACATAGGTGAAGGGATCATGGGAAAGACCCATTCTCACATGAGGACAAAAAAAATCAGTTTACCCTCTAACATACATTAAAAGAAGACCATGGCCATACAATCAAAGAATTATGAATGCAAAGTACATGTAAAGTGGAAAACAAAGGGACAAACTTACATACATATTAAGCTTAACTTCCCTTGTTTTCAGGATTCAGAAAGACACAGTCTCTGACTCTTGTAAATAAGGTAGGAGACCCCCCTAGTGGGCACATTACAACATAAGCATATGCAAGTAAATGATACAGGTCAAGGTAATTAACTAATAAAGTAGAAAGATACTGTACCACAGCAAGATAGAGAATGGTGTAACATCAATGCAGCACTACAACACCAGATGTCAATCAATGAATCACAATTGCTTTGTTAAAGTGCATTTTTACAAACAGAATGATAAATAATCATTAAAAAAAAAAAAAGAAAACCCAGGGTCAGTGGGGATGAAATTGAAAATGATTCCCTCACCCTTGGAAAAGGTGAAATATTAACAATGGAATGTCATGAAAAATATATCAGTTCATCGCATGGATCTTAAGAGTCCAATCACTGTGAGGCCTACTGTAAAACAGTAAAACAGACAGAGCACAGAAGAGGAAATGATATTTTCCTGTGACTCCAAAGCTGACCTCATCTTAATAACCATTTGTACTGTAAAATGGGTTTTTATCCAGACTTGTATACTAGTTGGTTGACCAGAAATGTCAGTGTTCAGTAACTTTATCTAGTAGGATTACCACAGATATCTACATGAACCAGCAGTCTGGCAGGGACCATGAGTACATACTGGGTAGCGATTTGCAACAGGTCAGAGCAACATCTCATATGTAAAGTCAGAAAGACATAGACCCACTCGCACTGTGGGTCATCAAACCAACATCTGTCAGTCTTTACCTGAGGGCTGCGCTGCCCTTTTCTACAGCGTGTACATTCCCATAAACTTGACAAAATGGCAGATAATACATAATAGCAGCTTGCTGCTTCCTTACAGAAGCGACTGTGATGTGTCTGGAGGGGGTTCTGTCAGCATTCATCTCGCTGTGTGTTGCTCCAGCCTCACAAAAGGTTGAAAAATCCAGATCTACAGCATTCAGTCGTACAATTAACCTCTCAACAAAAAAGAGACACGGGCCTTTCTAAAAAGTGAAAAGGCCTATTTCCATTGTGCTAACGTACCCACAATGAAGTGGGGAAACGAAAAGGTTACTGTAGGGCGCTGGGAGCATATGACAGCAGTATTTTCTTGTGTATCTCATCACCGGCACTGCGACGAGAGCGGCTTTGTGTTCTACAGCCAACTCCGCAAAACAAGGATAAAAACATCTATAAGACAAATAACAGAACACTGAAAATATCAATACAGGACTACTTCACACTGAGAGCAGCCACTCACTGGAGTTTTGCCACTGAAGGCTGCGGACAGATTTAGGACCGGTCGGTGGAGATAGGGCTGTATCTGGCCAGACTGCGGGGGCGTGTGTGTGGGGGATTGCTTTTCTGTTATCTCAGCGCTTTGTTTTCTGTACGAAACAATTGGAAATGTTGAAAAATGGCTGGGGGTGAAAATGGCTGAAATAGCAGCTGTTTCTCAGAGGGCGAGAGTTGTTCTTGCGATTTTCCCCTTGCGTCTTGATTGATCACCTTCCTCTAGCAAAGCATTATTGTAAACGTGGCATAAGCAATAATTCAAACGTGTCAGAACACTAATGCCCCAATTCAATGCTGTATAGAGTGTCCCGGGACAGGCCTCTCCCTGCATATGCAACCATTCACAGCTGAGTATCTCATATGAATATTCTCATTCAAACAAGCTGTCACCTTATCCATGTGGAGGCTAAACCAATGATTACTGTACATTCTACCCGTCACCGCACCCTGAGAGCCTTATATGCATAACAACAGTGGATTTGTGATCCCACTCAACTTCCTTGAACTCTATTGGTATAATTTGTATTTCTGCAAAAGCCAAATTTCTGCAAAACTTGCGCTCATATGAATACAAAATAGCAGGGGGGAGGTACTTTATGAGGAATAGTTGCCGCCTACAGAGACAGTCCTTAGCAGATGTTCTAGGTGCCAATATCAAGCACCACCGCCTTCTGGGAGTGGCCTTGCTGTGGAAGTCAGAGAGGCAGTGAATTTGTTAGCAGTGTAACAGATGGCAATATAATAACTCTGGATAATAACTTTTTATAATGTAATACATTTTGCAATTAATAAAACTGGATAGTGCAGTAAAGTTGTTGAACAGATAAAATAATAATGGTTATTGCATTATTCATAATTTTTTTACTGATAATGTAACAACTTCAAAGAAAATTATGTCATAAATATCTGCGTGTGTAAGGAACACTTACATGCTGACCCCTACTTCACTTGATACCCATAGTGTGGCTGCCGGCATTTCATCACAAGGGAGATGAAGAGTTTTTAAAGTAAAATAACAGTGAAATTTAACTAAAGCAAATAAATTACTTATGTCAAATTATTATAACAGCCAGACTGTATTGGTCTCATTTTAAGGCTGTTAAGGCTATGGCTGCACGTTGCAAAAAGTTTCTTCTTCTTCATCTTCTTTCTTTGTCGTCATAATAATAATAATAATAATAATAATAATATATTCCTACAACATTAAATTATCTGTTCCTGTTTCACTGCTCTTGGTCCTTCTTGTCTGTCTGAGATACTGGCAGTGAAAAGAGACTGTCGATCCAGCAGCATTGGCAAAAAATAACAAGCATTCCAACAAGTGTGGAAGTGATTTTCACGCAGGAGAAAGGTTATCTACACAGTAACACTTGTGATGGGAAACAGCTTTGTTAAATCCACTTTCAACTCGATGTTCTCTGCACAAAAGGAGCATAAGTGAATCCCACATGTGCCTTTGTGTCTTCTTAATAGTCTGAGTTATTTCAAATGGAGCAGAGAGATGTGACATTTCTCTGTGCACTGCTTTTGTACCCTCGAACAAGACACATAGCCTGAATTGCTTGGGTAAAAATCCACTTGAATAAAAGGATAACATGTAAGATACGGGCATCTGTAAGGTACCCCGTCTAAAGTCACCCTTTGAGAAAACAAACAGGGTTGCCTCTGTCAGTACTGTAAACACAGGCTATTGCAACTCTCAATAGGCTCTGTGGTGGGAACGGTATTTGCTTAACAGTGAAATGACCATTGTTTGACCTTGGGGGAACCGCTCTTGCCAAAAACCAATACATTCATATTATACACACAGAGGCCAAGAAACCAACCTTCTCTTACAAATTTGTAGAGGATCAACTGCAACCAAGCACTGGAGACCTTTGGAAATGAGATTCATGGACACAGTGGCCCTGTGGCACACAGCCTCCACAGCTAAGCTTCTCTTGCTACCATTGCAACTCCCCCCACCCCGCATTTTGTGTTGCGTATTGGAGAGGACTATCTTTATCCAGCTAATAGGTTGCCCAATAACCATTTGCCAACACATATTGTGCAGTTCACAATTTTCTGATCAATAATGTCAAGTAAAAAAGTTGTCAGAAAAATACTGGGACACTTGCTATACTAGGGGGACCCTAACAAGCCGTGATCCAGTGGCAGTAAATGTACAGATACCTTCCCTCCTTATAAGAATGTATAATAACTAAGAGAACGCTTTTTCCAGTTGAGGAGGAGTGGATACTCACTCTCATGCCCAGGACCAGGAAGCCAATCTCCTCCATCAGAGGGTACTTCTTAATCTGCTGCTCTCGCTTCTCCTGGGAGGCAAAGGGGTCGTAGCTCCTCTGGCCGATCTTCACATCCATGATACATGGTTTGACAAACCTGCGCGTCACATCCTCCAGCTTCAGGTACATATCTGCGTTTGCGCAGTCAGGAGGAGATCGCGGGGAGAGACAGAGAGACAGAGGGCAGAATTCAACCACAGCGCTCTAACTCAGAGACTTGGACAGCATAGAGAGCTTCTAACAGGTCACTGAGAGCAACCTCGTATGTACTAGTCAAAGTGCACATGACATACAATGCTGCTGCCATACTTAACAGCTATTGCCCGAGTTGGACAAAGCGGCAGTATGGACCGAATGTGAAATGTTTACAACTGAGAAACAACAAACATACTTGTTCATTCTAAGCATTCACTGCTGAAAACTAAAAGAACACAAGCAATGAGCATTCCTTTTTTGGTGCATTTTCTCAAAAAGAGCTCAGTAGTAAAAGCAATAAATTAACAAGTCAGCTCACTGTTACACTACCGGTGGAGTGCAGACAGTGATTTTTTTATATATACATACATTTTTTGTCCTGACAAGTTATCCATTGGTTAGCCACCAAATAAAAGACAAAGTCTGTCACGTGAACATTTTTGGAGTTGTGTAATGATACACCCACATTGTGTATATTGTCTTCCCAGACTATTTATTACAGATGCATTTCAAAGGCCTTTTGTGGTGTAAATCTAAGGCCAAAGGGACATCTCCAAAACAAGCAAAAGCTGAAGATCAATATACACTCTTTACTCAGGGAGATGCACTTGGTTATTCTTTAACAATCAGAGACAAAGAAAAGCACTGGGATAAAGGGCTTCAGAGGTTATAAAGATAAGACTTGTAAAAGATCAACCCTGAAGGCTTTAACATGCCAGAGGTGAGGCCTGAATGATGAAGACATGCTACAGTTAAGAAGAACGACTCAGGAGGTAAATACACTCTTTAAATAGCAATGAAGAAAGGTAACAAGGATTCAATGGTAAAATATTCATAACTCTTCAAAACATGAAGTCCCATATATATACCAAGTCCCCATTTTAATGGGCGTTGGTATAATGGGATTTGATTTGACCCACAGAGGTGCTAATGAAATATTTTTCCAAAAGCATGAAAGTATGTCATTAGAATGGCAGCAGTCACCTGCTACATAACTCACTGGCAGCATTGCAGAAACTGTCAGTATGTCATTTTGACAAAGTAATTCAGTAATTTCTGTGTATGGTGTGGTACTGAAACTAATTTTACTTGATTTCAAAGCTGAATGTGACAGCCTTTCAGCTCACTGCAGTTGAAACAGTCAAAAAATGATCCTCCTACGGTTTACATCCCAAAGGGCTCTGTGGCCTAACTTTACCATTAGGTGTCTCCGGTGAAGACCAGGTGCCATAGTAAGTTGGGAGAAAACACTGAAGGTCTAGAAGGCATGGGTTGCTGCAGTCCTCTGAAAAAACCTACAGAAAACAAACAGGAATCAATGCTAACTGTAATGGAATTGTCTGTACCAATCGATAAATAAATACCACTGATGACTAACAACGCTACTAGAAGCGATTAGAAACCTCTGCACGGTGAGATAAACATGTAACTGTACTGTGTCAAAGGTGACGGTAAATGACAGCAAATGAATGCAATTGTTTTAGTCCAATCTGGCTTGGACTAATACAACACTCAGTATTAGCTCATGTAGCCAAATAGACAGGAACAATTAACCTGGTGACTTTCCTACACAATATGTAATTAGTTGGCACAGCCTCCATATGCAGAGGGAGAGTACCAGAAAATCGTTTGTTAATTATTTTCCTAATGAACTGTAGGATCACAAGAGGGTGTGGCTTCCAGTCAAGGTGGTGTCCCATGAACATAAAGTCAGAGAAGCTCAGCTAAGAAGCACAGCTCAGCCGTTTTCACATATGAACTCCGGATAATGTCCGCAGAATCAGGTCCGGACATTGTCCGGAGTTGCCCTTTCACACATGTAGCACGCAACAGGAGATTGTCCGCGTCAGACGCGTTCTCACCTACTCCGTTTGGTTAAGGCAAGGGGTGGTGCCTGGGTAGAGCATGCAGGAGGCAGGATATGACGCAAAAAGTACGCTGCAGAAATCGCAGTGGCTGTATTCGAAAACACCTACTGCATACTGTGTACTGCATACTACACAAGTATATACTGTATACTGCATGCTATTTTTCACTGTAGTACCCAGTATGCCACCATTAATGATTACATTTGTAGTATGTTACATTGTCTCGTGAAATCACTGCGAGTTTAGAAACATCCAGATTTCCTCGTGGTATTTTCCAGTTCGACGCCACTTGCATTCTCAAGTGAAAAGTATTGACGAGTTCACAAAAAGTATTCGTATTTTCAGGTTTTTTCTTTTCAATGTCTTACCTTTCAGTGGTATGGGCACATAATGTGGCATGGAGGAGGAGAAGGTGAACATAGCTATTGTACTTTTGGGTAGCCCATAAAAAACTATCACACATAGCCATCCAAATGGTGCTACACAAAATTACACAAAATTTATTTATTATTAATTATACATTTACTATAGTGTTTATAGTTAAGTTTTTGTTGTTTGCTACGTAATTACTTAGCTTCAGCTTAGCTAGCTGCTAACCAGATAATAAACTCCTAACCAACTTTATTAATCATTGTAAGAGGCAGGTTTTGGCAGTATATTCATATTCATATTCATATATTACTTGACACACTGGCATAACACTGAAAGCTTGCTATTGGTCTAAGGGATTTCAATTTATAAACATGGTGATCTGGTTTGCATAACTGTGACCCAAATTCTGTCCACTCGATTTCAAGCAGTGTTCAATAAATGATGTTGAACACACATGTTAAACATACCCATTGCACATGCTAAAAACATTTTCATGAATTTGAAACACACACCACAATTTGAGTGGTGCTGTAAAGCAAAAAGTAAAAGGAAATGTATTGTTGCTAGATTTTTTTTCATGACAACTCTCAATAACAACTGTAATTTGGTTTGTATGGTTATAAAAATAACTCATCCACACTGATCACATTGAGCCCCTACATTGATTGTAATGTCAATAAAATAACTGAGCTTCAATAGTGACAGTAACACCCCATTTTGGTGTCATTGCACATGTCAACCAATGCAAAATCAGACTGGCAAATGCACACAAAAATTAAGGAGACACCCCCCTGGAAACAAACTCAGATATATTTGGTGTCACCCTTCCATGCCTTTACCTGACAAAATGGAAGACTGTGGCCCCAAATGATAGAAATACAGACACATGGACACTATTCATGTAAGATTGTTTAAGTCGTGTAGAATTCAGTCTAGACTGAGTGAATTCCTCGAGGCACACTATAAAACACCCAGACTGGAGAGCAAACAAGGAAGAACCAGTAAAACAAACACAGACAGTTCTAGGAAGAAGTGACCCATGTGCGAAATGAGCAGGGGTTGGGTTTTCTCGTGAGAGCTGGCTAAATAACCCCTTTAAATCTGTCTAAGTTCCTTCCTTCCAGCAGATAAAAAGCCCCTGCTGTGAGTTGTCAACTGTGGCAGAGAGCATGATAAGCACTGCTTTGGTGTTTGGCAAGGGATGATTTTTGATTAAGTCAGCTCTAAGCAGAGCGTTGTCACTAACATGCTCCTCCCGTGGTCTCTCGGGTCTGTAACTCGCCACCACGCCCGAGGTCTCTTGAAATGTCATTTAGCTTGTGCCATTTCTCTCTTTTCAGTCGCACAAAGGAGAGAGCAGAACTGCCGAGATCTCATCAGCTAGAACTGGCTGCACACTGGTCAGCATTATGATGGTTTTCCAAGGGGGATTCTGATTGCCTTTATCTGACAGGACTCAATATAGCCGCTATAGTAAGCGTAAGTTGCTTTCCCCTTACTTGCTACAGTATCATAGAAATCACAGCTCATATTGTCCAACACACAGACAGTGAACTATCTGGATAAATGACATTCATGATTATGAACCCGGAGAGCTAATGTGTCATTGAGATGTCAGAACGGTTGGGTGTTACAGTGTGCTTTTGCACTTTCAACTACAACTACAAGCAGCCAGGTTAATGCTGTTCCCAGTAGTACAGTGAGCAGTATTTTAAGTTTAGTATACATGTCTTCTATACAAAGTCACAGTTTTCTGCTCAGTTACTGAAGCTTAATTGTTAATGTGCTGTTATGAGTGGTAACAAAGGCTACATGTTTTGTCTGAAACATTTAACTTGCGTTCAAACCATACCTAGGTTGGAAGGTAAGGACATAAAACTGCATTTTATCAAACCATATGCATAACTACTTGTCGCACTAGAAACTACCAGTTTATAAAAGCACAACAGAACCAGCAATCTTGGGTTTGCATTAGACTTTGATGACCATAGAATTGGTAAAGATATCAAGAAAGTATACAAATGCATTTATAAATACGTGGTGAATTATACTTTCAAACAAGCCAGAAAAGCCTGAGAAAACAATGTGACAGAGACTCCAAAAAAGGAGACGAAACCTAAAACCTCAGGCATCACACCAAATGAATTAGTACATATATCAGACTATAGTAGAATGAAAACCACTGGAACTGTGTTTAACTCCCTCTCAGATGAGGTGCACCACGTAAAATAAGACATTAGAGAACAGACAGAGTGAGGTGCTCATAGGGTACCTTGCTATAGAACTGCATTTCCCTCAGACCTCGAGGAGGGGGCTGCAGCTGCTTCAGAACAGTGCCATCCGGATGCTGCAGAATACCTGTTGGCAGACAATAGGTTATTGCACCATATTGTCAGATTTAAGGATTACATTACAGTCATTTAGCAGATACTCTTATCCAGAACAACTTGCATATGTTATAATTTTTACAAGTTATCCATTTATACAGCTGCATGTTTACTGAGGCAATTGTGGGTTAAGTACCTTGCCCAAGGGTACAGCAGCAGAGCCTCAGTGGTGAATCGAACCAGCAACCTTTTGGTTACGAGTCCTGCACCTTACCAATATGCTAGCCTGCTGGTGGGATAATGTAAAGCCTTCCTCCTTGCACAGTAACATGGTGTGGTGTCATGACTGAGGCACTGAACATGTAAACAGCAGATCCCAAGTACTTAACCTAAATTATTTCATTTACATATCTATCTGTACAAATGGATAATATGTTAAAACATTTGCAACGCAAGTTTCCCTGTAAAATGAGTTGCCAGTGACATTACACATTAGACAGGATTACAGAACTATCAGCAGGCCTAAACTGTGAACCCCTTTGAAAAACCATGTGTAATAAGGAGGATGTCAGGTACCAGAGCAATGCACTAATAATTGACCCCACACAAACAGGAACAATCTACACTGGGTTGCTTGCACTAGAAACCTACTGCAAGAGATCACCCATATCAAGAACCTTCCTTGGGCAATGGCCTTTCCAAGGACATGCCTAAACACTCATTCACAATAGTATCCAACATCCAACTTCCTACCACCACACTTAAGACAAAAAAAAAAAGTTTTCGTGTCCATTTCCTTCCAAGTGATCTGAATTAATATATCTTGACCTTGCTTTGCCAATTACAATAAAGACAACTGGGAGAACTCTGAAGTATTCACCATGCCCCAGATCAGAACTGTGTTCTAAAAGCTATTAATAGCAACCACTTTGATTAGGTATAGCACCTGGATCAGGTATACAGTAACAGATGGACTGTGAAGCTGAGTTCAGCCGAACTGTGATTGCCCCAGTAAAACAGGGAGGGGTTGGGTTGAATGGCAGAGCAAGCTGTTCATAAACTCCTCAGGGTAATTTGCACATGCAGGTTATGTGGCCACTGTGGAAACAAGGCCACAAACCTGTTAGAGAGGCTCTTCCACATTCATGCATATTTTGGTGTGTGGGAAGGGCATGAAACTCATTAAGAATTGGTTATCTAGATAAGATACAACCTGAAATTCAAAATCATATGTTCTCTGCACAGTGGATTGAAAATATTCCCTTTTGTTCCAGCTGACACTGGGCTTTCAGGTTTTTTACTGACCCAAAAAACAACAGTTTCATATGAAACAGTACTACTGTTTTTACAGCACTGTCACTTCTATGATAATGTGGTATAATAATTTCCCCTTATCAGGACAGCACAACCCTTTCTACTCATACAAGGGGGAGTTTCTCAAGTGAAACTTCAGCTCTGAATGAGTGCACAAGTCTTCACTGAAATAAGCTATACCATGTATAATGGGTATGCATATGCATATATTTCCACAATATCCCTATCAAAATAATAAGGGTCATAAATTAGCCTAAAATTAAATACTTGGTGGTGAGAGTATATTTTATGTTGTTTGAAAATAACTAAATTCATCAGTACATTTCATTAAACGCTGCTGTACAGATAAGACACGCGCGGTTGTGCACCGACAAGCCTGGCAATGGGGGGCAAATTTAAATTCTGCTCTGAAATCTGCAAACCGTTGTTGTCTACCATGGCGACGGTAACTAATACATTTGCGAGTGCAATGAACTGTCTATATCATGGTGTCTTACAACGATATCAATGTCCTTGAGTGACAACTAACAAGTGAACAGATAATGTCATTGTCTCAATTTGAGTGACGTTATCAGACTGTCAGTAACCGGGATACAGAGTAATTTACAGACTGTGTGCTACTTTGTTAGTGAGAGAAACAAACCTGAGTCGATGCACTTCAAAAAGCCAGGTTATCTTGCAAACCTGGACTTTGACCTAATATTAACTCCAAACAGGGCCAGACACAGGTTGGTACAACAGCTAAGTCATCAGTGAATCGCACCAACTATTATTCAGTTTATTAATCTACAAACATTGTATTTTTGGTATTTACTACCATTTGTTTACTGACTATCGCTCTCCAATATTACCGGTGTCGTGGCAATAATACAGTGAGGCTGCTGTGTGCACAAATTGTATTCACAAATTGTGGATATGCTTCTGTTTTGATGAATGGACCCTTCAACTGAGTTCTATTATAAGTTATGAAATTAAATATGCATGCAGATAAAAAAAAGCATGTTAGCACATTCAAATTCAAAGCATAGTTTTGATACTGACCTACTTTATCAACTCCATATTTGTGACCTG